>NW_024582381.1:2404121-2432419 GCF_018398535.1 Haplochromis burtoni | reverse complement strand
TATCTTGATAAATAACTAATATAGATGTCTAAACCTGTGGTCACAACCTTAGTACTCAGTCTCTGTGTTTAAACTTAACCTGAAGTTTAACTGAAAGCTTTAACCTAAGCCTAAAAGCTCATTTTCTGTACCTAACCTATTGCATTTAGTTGAAGCACCCATCTGGGATTTAACCTATGTAATCTGGAGTGGATCTCTTTCATCTCATTTGTACCTTTAATCAGGTGCTCCAGTTTGTTACTCTTTCTAGCCGAGAGTGACTGAATGGCAATCAGTGGTGATAATTCTCACTTTTTAACCTTTCATAAGTTGCTTTGGTTGATGTTCAGAGTTTGTTTAGGGCACAGTACCAACCTAACCCAGTCAGAAAGACAGATCTTTTTTTTGTTACACTTGCCTCCTGAGCAAAGTAAAAGTTGTTTGAAAGCTCCAAACAAAATATTCAGAAGGTATTATTCATGTTTTAAAATAAAATTTTGTTTCCAATCAGCAAGACCCTCATCTGTTATTCAGCAGCCCCAGATGAAATGATTCCACTGATGGGATATGAACTGGAAGACGTTCGCTGAGATGCAGTACTCTCGTTTTTCTTTGACTCTCATCCAGAAGTGACTCCTTCAGCCCATCCTCTATTGTTCTCCCTTTACCCTTATGCTTAATTGGATGCCTTTGATACAGTATGAACAGAGAGAGGGACCCAGTTGGTGTGGATCCTCTAATGCACCCTCCAGTGGCTCTCACATTGATCGCTTTTTCTGTGAAGGCAGCACATGGGCTCAGCATGAGCTGCCATGAAAGACAACGCAGCACAAGTGCAAAGCTACTTCGATAGGAAACTGTTGTATTATTTCTTTACAGACCAGCCACGGTCGCCCAGCACCTGAGTGACTGACATGCTCATGCCACGCTAATTGTAAGCCAAACAGATCAGTGAAACGTGTTGAGCAGTTAAACAGGAGCCCTCCTGGAGGGTGTTTACATTCTTCTAATGATTTATGTGCTTATGATATGTTCAACCTGCTGCTGTGACATCTACAATTGTCCGAGATGCCGCTTGGGAGGAAAATGAATTACAAGTCTGAATCCCTGAGTCATCTGCAGCCTGTGAGGTGGCGAGCTGACGGTGTTGTATTTGTTTTTCATCAGTGAATGTTTGGCTTGGCAGCAGCTTTTCACAGGTACAGTGGGGAGTGTGTGCAGGTAGGCAGTGGGGAGGGGGAGGGCATTGTGATTTTGTTGTCTGAGCCAACAGACCCCTGGTTCCTCAGCAGACTGTGATTGGGCTGCAGTTCATGTCGCTCCTCACTGGGAAAAGGTGCCAAGTGCTTCTCCATTATAACCAGTTCTGCACCCTCTCAAGACACCCTCCCCACCCTCCAAGCCCCAGCACCATCTCCTCCTCACGCAGTACTCCTGCGAGCAGCAGTGGGGAAACAGCGCAGGATGAGAGTGTTGTTGACATTTTCTGAAACTACCTCTGAGCATATCTGGTCAGGAGCTAGCACAGGAAGACTTGGACAGCCTGAAAGGAGCTGAAGATGTGCAGCACACAGGAAAGTCTTGAACTCTTTAATTATTGAAAGGATGCACCAAACACTTTTTGCAATCACATGAACATTTTTTACAGCTGAGAAAGAGCTGAGACAAGAATCTCACGCCTGTAAGTTAAAGGTGTGTTCTGTGAAAGCCACTGGTGTCACTCAGCTCACCTCATGAGGTGTCCTGTGGCTGCAGAGCTGCCCCAAAATCACCAGTTTTGGATGACTTTTGAGAGGCAGCCTAAAGTGAAACAGTGAATTCCAAAACAAATCAGTGAGTAGGAAAATCTGAAAGCAAGTATAGAATGCAAAATAAGCCTTCAACTTTGCTTATATTTATTCTTGTGCAGTGGTGTGTCTGCAGTGCTCTGCCAATAAAAGTGAAACTGAGATGATCTCATAGAGCAATAGACTGATCTTATAATCAGATTGTCAGAGCTACAAAAACAACTTGACAGCATATGTCCACACCAGAAGAATGCTAGCTATTGTACTGGCAATCTTGGGAAGCAATTAGAACCTCTTACACTGTATTTATCTTTATCCTAATCAACATACTGTATTTAGGTGGCATGTCACTATTTAAGTGAAGTGATCATTGTTTTGGCCTGGAAGGATCACCACTGCTAAAAAAAAAAAAAAAAAAAACAAGAAAAAAAAAGAAGCCAACACAGAAATTGATGTTCCTCCAGTGACCAATAGGGGCTTGCAACGTTGGCTGTATTCAGTGGTTGAGAGGAGGTGGCAGAAACACTCAAAGGACAGTCAAAAACTCACGACTACACTGGCACTGGGAATTCCACAGTGCTTGTCATTTAATAAACACACTCTCTCAACCAACCTTACAAGGCCCGATTGAACAGCTGCTGTCTTATCATACATGAAGCATAGTGTTCCTACAACCCGTAATGTTGCTTTGAGTTAGGGAGGTAAAATATATAAGGTCCGTCTCAGTCCATACGTCCACATGCAAGCACGTTTCTCCCACAATCTACAGAGGGCAGTGACGCATACTTGTGACATCACTAACCATTAATTCGGGTTGTCTTAAAGAGACACCACACAATTGTAACAGTTACAGGCTTCAGCAATGAGTCTGTCGTTATACCTTCCATGGTTAAAAATCCAACTTTACAGCTGAAATAAACATGTTTATAGCAGGCGATAAAAAACAGTTTTGGTCAATATGTCCATAACGACTGTATGGGGGTTGAATTTTTATATAACTCATGCATCTGGAGATGGAGAGGTAACCACTTTGATTTGTGGCCATCATGACACAGGCAGCTGAAGCTGATAGCTCTATAAGATGGCTTCTAATTTGAGTCACTGAAATTGACCTTTCCATGGAATGAAACTAAATAACATTAAATAACAAACTCTCAATAAAATAACAAAACCACCAAATTCTATCAATGAGTTGAGATTTCAGGGGTTTTTTCATAGAAAAGGGGGATGTAGCCACTGTTCTATCACCATTGATTTGTGAAGCCCAAAGTGAAGCTTCTATCGTTGCATTTTGGATGATGCCATGTTCTCTTTGTTACCCTTTTCTATTTCTAGTTCCAAAAAACAAACTTGGCAATATCAGTGTTATGAGATCCTATAGCCCCTCAAATAACAGCCCATACGCCTGTGTTTAACAGTCTGACCCTGCTCTAAGTGGCATGGAGACCTTTCTCTTTAAGGAAAGATTCACATTTGTACCTACAAACTTACAAAGTTCTGCTTTTCACATTATACTTGGCACAATGATGACTACGTTTGGTTTGAGACTACAGAGACATCCAACCCGTGAACACACACTGACACACAATCGCACAATCTTACCATCTTGTGGCACTCCATTACTATTCCTGAGCTCTTGCCTTTCCTGTGAATATTGGTTCATGGTAAAATGGAGCAATCCTCTGGAGGTGAAGAAAGCCTGACACGGTGTGATTGCCAAATGACAAACTTTTGATGGCTCAGAGAAAAATGAAATTACCTCACTGACATCTTGAGAGATTACTATTTCCCTCTTCCACACACACACTCACGCAGACCTTCGTTCCCCACCCGCCCTCTGTGTCCGCCGCATCACACATGGACACAGAGGAAGAGCCACAAGGAAATAAATAGAAAATATTGAAGTAAAATTTGAATCAGAACGCAGACACCCCCCGATTCCACCTCTGAGCCCTGCTCAGTGCCAGAGAAATGGATGCCAGGACATTAATTTTCACGATGTCAGGAACCTGGGGGGACGGGGAGAGGAGAGGCAGGCAAGTCATCAGTGGTGGCTGATTACCGGTGTTTGTGTGTTTCTGGCTCACTTCACAGCCTTGCCAAGATATCATCGTATCAGACTCCCCGAGAGGTTGTTTAACTTTCCCACTTTAACCCAGCAAACGGCAGGGGGATGCAAACCAGTTTATACTGGAAGAAACTGACAAGGGTGAAAGAACTGGTTAGAACAAAAAGCAGTGTGTATGACAGAAACTACTTATTCCAGCTGCATATCTTCATTCTTGGACTCTCCTAGGGTAGCTTAGTATGAGTCACAGTTCAAAATAATCCTTCTTTATCGCTGAACACCAGGTAGGTGGGATGTCTTTACCTCAGATGACCATAACCTGTCATTAAAACACCTCGCAGATCAAAGATTCTTAAAAAAAAGAAGCCAGGTGTTTTTAAAGCCTGTAGATACTCTTGCATCACTATTTGAAAATTTGTACACAATTAATGTGAACGTCAACAACTGAAAAGCAGAATCCATTTAAATAACACAGGAGGTGAGTGCTGATGTTCTGCTTCAGTTTTTCACTTTTCCCTGCTTGTGGTGATTATAGCTGCACTTATTCTGTTCAGCTTCACCATAAACAAATTATTGTTGATGCTGCTAAAAGTGTAAAGCATTATTGTAGTTTACAGGATAATGTTCCCCCGTAGTCACACATTTTGTAAGTAGCCATTTTATAAGCTAAGATAAATTCAGTTTGTGCTGAATCATGCCCAGTTATGGTAAAAGTAGATTTTAAAAAAATATATTCTGCTGACTCGGTGGGATTTGGGACAATGTCGATGCATGCTTAACTGTTCCTTGCTGCTTTTTGTGTTGAGTATATACCAACTGACTTTTCCCAGAGGAAGGATACACTTAAATTAAATTTAGTTTTTTGTTTTAGCAGTTTTGATTGACTGATTTGAGCAGGATGTGAGGAGAGGAGCTCGGAGCTGTGAGCCTGACACCACCATGTTGAACCATCGGCTTAGAAGGAGTTACTCATTCCTGGTGGGAGGGTCTATGGTGGTTCATGAAAAACTGCATTCTACATCTTCCAGAATGAAAATACTTTGGCATAAAAGTTCTCGTAATACTTTCTGCACCTCTAATTTCTAATGTAAACTGATAATGCAGCTGATAGGTGATAAATGATAGGATCCCATCGTTACAGGATCCATATGAGCGTCCCCGCCTTGAAGTTAGCCACTTGTAATCCTCCTAAACAACACTTTCTACATTGACTGGCCTAGACATCTAATGGCTAAAATTATATTTCTATAGTAGCCAACTATCTAACATGCGTATATGAGCCTTATAATTTAGCTAAAATGTGCTTTTATGAAGTTTTCATCTAATTAATTATCAGAAGCTGGTCAAACATACAAGGTACCAATGCTGCTTTTGAACAAGTTTTCTATGAAAAATGAGCCTCATAGAACAAAACCACAACATGCAGTTCCCAGCAAGCCTTTGTTCAATTGCTATCACAGTTCATCACAATGCAGCTTGTCATACTCTTCATTACAACAAGTTATGATGAGCAATTTAAACCTTGTTTGGTCTTTACATGCATGTGGCCTTGCAGGATTCAGGGCATCATGTAGTAAAATTATTAATTTGAAAATATTTTTCATGGTCATGCTAGTTGAGCCTGCACAAAGAAAAACTCTGTGCAGTTGTCCTTCTCACTGCTGCAGGCAGGTACATGTGTACTGTGAGTGAAAAAGTGAAAAAATATATTCTTTTTTTGGGTTCAGCAGGTACAGAAATGATTTGACTTCAGGGGCAGGAAATATTTGCATTTCAACCATGCCTGAACACAGACCTCAACTTAATGTATTCAGTGTCCACTGATCTGGGAAAGCAGGCGCTCCAAAGCCATAATATTGAGCGGTTTCACACCAAAGACTAGTCAAACAGAAAGAGTGCACAGTGCACAGGAGTGATTTCTCTCACCTCCCTCTCGCTCTCTCTGGCCTGTTGAATGACACTGTGACAAAGCAGTTCTGCGTGTTTGTCTGAGGAGGGACGGGGAAGTCAGGGCCATGACAAAAGCCTACTTGGGTGGGGGAGGATGACAAAGGCAGTGACAGCAACACTGGCGGACTGTGAGACACAATGCATTGTGCAAAAACGAAGCATTATTCCTTCCAGATTTCAGTATTCACCTGCACCTGGGAGTCAGGTGCAAGAATTTAATATGGGCCAGTGATGGTCAGAAAGCCAGCGGGGGAATCTACATTTGATAAGTCAGGATCTAAATCTTGTTCAGGCCAGAGAAATGAATGGATGAGCCATTTTTTCCTAATTGCTCTGCTGATTAAAAAGCTTTTTAACAGGATCATCTGGGGTGGCATTAGCTGTCATTGACAAGACATTATAGCCAAAGTGAAGTGCCTCTGGGCCGGCTTTAATAAATGTTAGCTTGTCTTGGCCACTAAGAGCAATAAAGATTAGAAATTACCCTTCCCCTTCTGTCTCTGCTGTCTTTTATACCTCCATACTTCCTGCCTACACCACAACCTGGACTAAAAGCAGCTGCCTTGGCTGTTTCTTCTCAAGATGTCGAAAGTCTTATTGTATCTGACAAATTTGAATATACAGATTTTTAAAAATTAAATGCACAAAGGTAAACTTTCTAATATCCTTTATTCATTACACATAAAGTTAAATACCTGTTTTAATTATTGATGATTATGACTTATAAGTCAAAAAAATGAGACATTATTTGATTTTAAGTTTGTGTAAATTACTATTCAAACTATATAAATACCATGTATCTCCTGGTTTAGCTCAATACACAACCTGACAGTTGTCCACGTGATGAATGTCAATTGCACAAGTTGGGTGAGACACACAAGGTTGGTGTTGGTTTACTGAAGCATTTTAATGAAAATTGACAGCAAGGGAAATGCTTGGTAGGAAAAGATGCATAAGCAACATGGCTAACTGGAACCATGACAGAGTAGCCAAGAAAAATTGGTTTCTCAACTTGGGAGAGCTTCACAAGGAGTGGACTTTGTGTTTGGAGGCAATTGAACCTCTGAAACCCTGACATTGTTAGAAAAGGAGCTAGAATGGACGTGTTCCTAAACCAGAAATAACGCCAGAAGTGCCTCACTTGAGCTATTGAGAAAAAAAGCTGGACTGGCTCAGTGATCAAAAGTTCTCTCTCCATCCATCCATCCATCCATCCATCCATCCATCCATCCATCCATCCACCCACCCAAACTTCCATCATCTTCCATTTGTCTAATTTGGGGTTATGGAAGGGCTGGAGCCTATCCCAATTGCCATAGAGTGAGAGGCAGGGTACACCTTGAATGGGTCACTAGTCTTTTGCAGGCCTAACAGTAGAGACACAAGCTGCCTTCATGCTGCACCACACTGAATCTGCTAAAATGTACCCTTTTGAATTAAAAGAGGAAAAACAATAAAAAAGCTTAACCTTTTATGATGCACCTTTCTGTTGCTTGGTTAGTGGGCACGTGGTACATTGCCAGTCTGATCTCAGTCTTTAATATCTAAAATAATTGATTTATCATACTGTAATAGCACTAGTGGGTCATTCAGAAGATGCTGCTCTGGGTTTTGTGTTAATTTACCATCACACATGCAGGTGTTGTTCCCTTGGTGGTGCCGAGCCAAAAGCATTCGTCAGAGATAAACGCAACGGGCAGCGATTCAACGTTGCCATCACGTCCATGCCCCTGTTTCTTTTTAAGTCTTTCCTAAGCTCTTCTCTTTTCACATCTTTGCTAAGAGCATTCCAATATTTCAGCTTTACATAAAAGGCCCCCGCATAGTTGACGCCTGGACTTTATTCAGACAAAGACCAGGATTGTCTGAGAAAGTCTGGCGCCCATATTCCTCACCTGCACCACAAAGCTGCAGCAGCTCTCAGTACAAAAAGACGGCCCCCCACCCCTGTCAGAAGAGTGATACAGGGGCAATAAAATCAGCAGGAAGCTCTGAGATTCTCTGAACAAACAACAATAAAATAAAGAAAATAATATTGCCCTGCTTGAAGCTTTCAGGTTGACTTTTTTCTTTTTTTTCTCTTATTTTTCAGCATGCCAAAGTGTTTTTCAGACTGGTTGGAGTCGTGAATACATTGGAGAAGTGATCTGAGCCGAGTTTCCAAGATGAAAACAATCACCTAGTTTGTGCTGTTGCCATGGTGTTTATAGTCCTGCAGAAATCTGCCTTAGTTTGTTTATTCTTCCATAATTACTCTTCAGCTGCATATCCAACCTCCCTGAAAAGATTTCTCCTTCTATTTTTTTTAATAAATAAAAATTAGAGACATATGAGAGTGGATTATTGAAATGTCAAATATATAACTTAGTTCAGTGCTGGTATATTATGAGCAATATGGGGTCATAGTGTGTGATTATAACATTATATTACCTATAGTTTTTCATATTTCACTTATAGCCACGTTTCTATAAGAGGAATTTTCCCTAGATACTAGGAACTTTTGGAGGGACTCTTGCATGCAGGATACCAAAGACTAACTTAAATGACTTTAGCCCCTCGGAAAATAAAGAAACAAGGCTAATCTGCAGGAAGTTTATGAACTATGGAAGTGGGCTGGCTACAGTGCTTGGTGCATTTTCTGCTTTATGCTGCTACGGCATCGCTTGTGTCTGAATTAAGCATCACTCTGAAAAATGAAGCTCTCTCTGTTCTCTGTCGAGGGAACCCGTTGATCAGATGATCTCCTGTGAGGAGCACTTGGTGACTTTGGGGAGGAAGAACTCCCTTTTAACAAGAAAAGGGACAGCCATCTGCTTCAACTGGTTGGGGAGTTAATGAAGACTGGGATAAGCAAGGTAAGTAATCTCACTTCCCATCACCCATCTCCTCTTAACAGGAAAACAACTCTAACCAGATTTCAGACATTGCATCTGATGGCCTGTTTGCTTCTTTCAAATCCACAAACATCTTGTTATTTTTTATATTGGCCTCAATTAAACCACACTCCTCTGCCAATCCATTCAAAGCCTCATAAACCCAATTGTAACATGATTAGTGAATGACATCTAATTCGTTCTTACCCTGCGCAGACATCCCACCTCACTCGGCTGAGTCAAACAAGGAGAGCGGCTCCATATGTTCATGCTACTACACAGAGAGTGAGCGGTGTAGAGAGCTAATCTGTCCTGCTTCTGTGGAAAATGATGCGGGGCATAACTCACTTCGATGGCATCCTGCCTCCCTCAGATTGACTAATGGCTTTTTCCTTGAATGCTGAATCAAGGCAAACAAACTGAGGGTGGAATTGAGCTCAAGCTGGCCCTCTGCCAGCGACACCGTGGCCAACTTCTCTCCATCTCATCCCGCACCGACTCCCGCTCTATTCGCAGGTTGATTTGTTGTTATTGAGGAATATTTCATCCACGATTGTTGACTTGGCAGTACTGAGACAGATAAAGACAAACTCACATAGAGCTGATGGTGAGATTTTCATCGGCTGAAAACAACCAGACGGGCGAAGAGTGATGAGCAGCAGATGTGAACTAGAACTCTGTTGCCGATGTCAAGTCATGTTCATCCAAAAAGTGTGTAATTATCCTCTCTGCTATCTGCGCACCATTATCATAATTGTATTTGTGTGTCTTCCCGCTGTAATAACTTGGCACAGGTGCAGCAATGATTAACAGGGAGCAGCTTCAGGCGGCTGTGGAGAGGACAGCATTACATGAGCCTGGAGGTTGGGACACTTCAGAACAATTACGAGGTCCTTAAAACAGCACAGAAAGTAATAAATGCTGAAATAAATGTGGCAGGATTATTACAGGCAATCAAAAAGAACAACAGCCAATCACAAAGTCGGGTTCTCGGGTCTTTCTCCTGGGGCACCTAAACTGAAAAGTCTGTCACAAATGGGATGGATGTTGATTTCATCAGGATTTAATTTTAAGTTGAAGTTGAAGTGGTCACTCCAACTATAATAACATATTACTGGCTGATTTATTGTTTCTCAGGAACAGAAGATGAAGAGGCAAAAGCCATCAGAGAAGCTGAACCAAATCAAAGATGTGATTTTGTTCTAATGAAGAGCAATCTGTACCAAGATACAACAAACACACTCCAATGAGGTGGTCTTCAATGTTAGAACAAAAGGCCAGAAAGTGAAAAGATCAAATGTTTTTATGTTTTGATTGAGGAGCTTTTCATGGAAAACAAATTTAAGCAGTTCTATAAATTAATGTTTTTCTCAGATAATTTAGTGTTCCTCTAAGCAAAACAAGCAGAGGGGAATCTACCAACCATGCCTCATTTAAGTTCAGGGACTCCTAAACTTTGCTGAGGTGAAGCCTAGCAGACAGCTAGCAGCTACAGCTGCCTATGTTGCCATTCAGGCCACGCCCCTAATAATGCTTTAATAAGCCTTAATGCCATTTAAACATGTTAGTGTTAAAAAAAATTCTACCCAGTTTTCTTTGTTTCAGTTTGTGAACATACTTATATCTGCTGTAAAGTCGGACATTTTAACATGTCAATCTAGTGGGACTGTCTCACTGTTGGAAGCAGCCTCTAGTGGACATTAGTTTAACTGCAGCTTTTGACACAGTATGTTCTACACTTAACAGCCTGGGAGGTTTCAGCTTCCCTGTTATTTCCAACCCTAAAAATTAAATCAGTTTCAACTAGACTGACATGCGAGAGTTGTGCTGGATGCTCAATTTTTTTTTTGTTGACGAGCAAATTAATTTGAAAAAACACTTCTTGCTTGGAACTGCTCATAACAACATCCATGGATTGTTTGGAGTTACCAGGTCATGATTTCTAAAAAGAGATGTTGCTGTTGGATCCTTTCAAATGTACATGTACATGCATTATATTCAAGAGAAGGCTGGCATCCTCACAATTGATTTCATCAAGTTCTGTGTTCCTCTTGATGTTTCCCACAATCCCGAGTCAGCCCTAATCCTGGTCGAGCATTATACTACCAACCTTAATGCTAACACAAACAGAGCCTTTCCACCCAGCGTTTTAATGATGACTGACTGCAGGTGGCAGGTTCTGTTCTCGACTGCTGAACCGCAGGGATGGCAATACATTGGATAGGATTTAGTAACAGATCTAATAGTCATGGGCAGTGAATGCCAGGATAGGAAGGGATTAGGATCCCCCCCTTCCTTTATTTTGGTTTGCTGACCAGTCAGAGGAGCTCCTGTACTGGCCTATTTCATGTCATGGATTTATGCATGGGCAGTCATGCTGACCCTGTGCCTCTCTCCTTCTGTGTCATGTGACTTTGGTTTTGTCTCTGAATGTTTGTGCAGTAAATGGGAATCATAGCTCAGTTTTGAATGAAAATAAAGCAAAATGTAATAGCACTGTCTCATGCAGAGAGAGGGAGAAAAAAAGAAGCTTCATTGCTCATGTTGCTTTGCTCCTGAAATTTAACGCTGACCACATGCCAGCCTCGGTTACATAAAGGTTTGAAGGCCTTTGTGTTCTCAGCTGCTGTCCTTTAACATCTATTGTGGCCGTTTGAGCTCTCAGTGTGAATCTTTGGTAATATACTGGCCTTTTTAGATTACACTCTGAGAGATTTAGCATCCTTTGCTGCAGCAGCTTGCTGAGAGTATTGACCTTCAGCTGAAGTATAAGTGAAATATGCTCTTTACAGCAGATGCCAGTCTTATTGCAGATCTCTGGGCTTTATTCTGTTTCAATTTAAGCTTGCTGTCCATCACCAACTCCTCTTTTCCCCATTGTATCTCACATCCATGTCTCTCATACCTCCCCCCCCCCGCTACTAAAGCAGACAGGTACGACAGGTATGAATTAATCCCCCCCGCATCTTCCAATACATTTTGTTGTAACATGTTTTACGCCCCGTCTGGCCTTTAGCTTGCTTGCCAAGCCAGGATTACTCCCAAAAGTGGAAAGAAGCAGGAGAAAAGAGGGAGGAGAGGTACAGCCCATCAGGCTCTGCCTGCATGCTGAGTGCTGTCTTGGGGGAGAAGCTGCTTCTGTCTGGCCCCGGTGTGTAGGAGATGGGAAGCCCTGCCAGCTTCTCCTCCACAGGAAGAAGGCCACAGCAGGCCAGCTCACAGCGGTACGGGGCAAACGGGGAGCAGTGTCTCCATGGGGAAGAGGCTACTGCAGAACGAGGAGGGCAAAGTGGCTACTTCAGGTTATTTGCGGGTCATCTCAGGGGAAATACTCAAGCCTTCACAGAAATCACTGTCAGTGTCCTGAAAATGTTTCATTTCAATCCAGACAGTTCACATTTTGATCAAGCAGCTGTTAGAAATTGCAGTTCCAATAAAGTCCACTTGAGGCTGCCTCCAGCAGTCAGTCAGATCCCCAAGACTAATGTTAAAGAACAAACAAAATATACTTTGGTGTCTATAGCTGATTTCCCCCTTAACAATAAACTCACCCGTTTGAATTTTATTAAGGTTTATAATTTGCATTATCATGGGTGTGGCCTCTTTGACTGACACATCTATGATAAATGGTAAATGGCCTGTATTTGTATAGCGCTTTACTTAGTCCCTATGGACCCAAAAGCACTTTACACTGCATTCAGTCATCCACCCATTCACACACACATTCACACACTGGTGATGGAAAGCTAAATTGTAGCCACATCTGCCACTTCTATGGCATCACAAGTGGCTTTAGCTGCTAGGCTTTACCTCAGCTAATTAGCTGAACTGGACCTCTGGAACATATTTGTGTTGTTGGCATAATATCAAATATTTCATACAATATAATGTCAGATGCATAGTAACGTATGGAGAGCATTTGCAACTGGAAAACTATATAAACAAGTCCCTGGTGATATTATTCTTGGTAAATTGCATCTGGTTGTCCAAGTTGTTCTTAGTAATAGAGAACACATGGTGGTGCTGGTGAGATCTGTCATGTGATTCTCCTGGGAAAGTCATTTCGACATGCAGACATCCCTCTGAGTGCTGTTATATCCCTTGACTCAGCTTGTTGGTATATATATATAATATGTGTGCTCTCTGGAGGGCATTTCTTCCTCAGCACTGAGAAGATCTCTTTATCTTTTATTAAGATATCACAGTAGGAAGAAATTCCAGAGAAAAAAGTCTGGGAAAGGTCAAGTGCCTGGGAGGGACAGGGGAAAAAACAGACAATTTTTTATCCATGATTGATGATGATCCACCTGCAAAGCGCCACGGCTCACTATGTGGAACAGAGGTCACGCATGCATGAGGATGAGTGTGAACAACTCTCCTTCACTCCTTTGGACCATCACAAAGTCACACACACACACCGCACAACATTTCACAAAAAGTACATTTTACACCTCACAATCCAAAAAGAGCAGGCAGTAATCACGCTGTTGGCAGACACAACAATTAAATACAGATAGTGTGATAAAATGCCAGGACACTTCAGTCAAATCAGACATAAAAAACTTTATTCAAAAACTATATTATACAGGATTTTTATGCAGGGTCAGGGCAAAACTCTGCTTTTAATGTTTGCAGCAGCAACAATAGCAGCAAGAATTAGGGTTAATAGAGGTGAAGTCTAAGGTAGATTTATTGTTAGTGAGTGTTCTTGAAAATATTTCCTTTTTTAACACATCAGCAAAAGGAGAAGTAGTTGAACAAGGTACGCAGCGAGGACCACTGAGGCTCACAGAAAAGATTTTAGCCACGGTGAATGACATCGCTGTGTTAGGCAGTCTATTAAAATATTTGTAATTTAGTGACTCTGCTGGTCTTGGCAAAACAGTGACCCCAACATGCTCGTCCCTGTGAATCATTCCTGCCCTTAGTGAAGTCCACGAGCTGTGGGTATTGGCCAAAAGAATCGCAGCGCAGATGCAGGAATAAAAATGGGTTTCACTGAAGATTGTTTGGACCCTTATGAGATAGGGTGAGGAGCTCAGTCATGCAGCAGGAACTTAAAGTAAACTGCTGCTCCTCAACACTGAAAGCAGCTAGCTGAGGTTTCATACTAGGTTTGAACATCTAGATAGGATCCCTCATAGGTGAGGTGTTTCATGGATATTTCTTAGCTGGCTTGGGAATGCCTCGATGTACCACCAGAAGATTGGGAGGAGGTAGCTCAGGAGAACATGATCTCGGCAGTTATACTTAAACTGCTCTCAACACAAACACAAACACAAATAAACATCAGAAAACGAATGGGATGAAAGGATAATTTCCATTCTCATTTAGACTACTTTCTTTGCCCAACAAACAGATTGCTGTATCCTTTGTGGTGATACAAATGCTTCCTCCTGAAATTTTGACTCAGTCCCTACATGATGCTGCTTCCTCACAATTTGTTTTTGTGGGAGTCTATCTTCTGCATCCATATCAACGTGCAGACAGAACCCCCCTCCAACTAGTCTTGACAGCATGACAGAATGTAAAAGAAATAATGGCCCATCCCCACTCCCCTTTTGTGCTAATGGTAGTTAGTTCTTACACCGAACTCACATCAACGTTTGTCTACTTTTGGCGTAACCAGATCATTTTATGCAAGCACCACAAGGCAAGTGCAGATTGATCTCTGTGATATCGATAGCTCCAAAACTGGTCGACTCACACTAAAACAGGAAAAGCAGGACATCAGGTAAAAGGAAAAATATGTCTGTTTGATTTCAGTGTGAGCTGTCTCTTTATCCTTTAATATATATTTAACATCAATGAAGTTTACAAGACTGACGATTTATCACTTGTGTCAGACTATTCCGCATTTAGCACAGCTTAGCTCATAGTTAGAGGCAATTAAGACAAACTCAGTACAAACTGGATCAGTCACAGCTTCATATCTCAAACATGCTAAAAAAACATTTATTCAGTTTGCATGGAAGATAAAAGAAGCAATTTTATTCCTGCGTGTCACCTCACAGCTGAGATATTCAAAGCTGCAAGTTTGTCACAAAAAATAAAAAACCCTTCGCGCTGATGGATCTAAATTTAACTCCGCCTTATATGAGATTTAATAAGACTGTTAAAGTATTGACATCATAACAAGCCTCCAATTTCAAGCTGCCCGTGACAGATGCTGTGATAAATGCCTCGGTATAAACTGATGCAGAATAAATCTCTTAGAAAACAAGACAGTCATAAACAGCTTGTTGCCTGCTGAGAGCTGATTTGCATTGAGCAGACAGGGGAATTACCGAAGTAACCCTTGAGGATCTGCGCACTTCTCAGCAGCTGAAGGCGTGTTGACCAGCAGTGTCGAGCTCCTTTCCACCTAACCCTGATACTCGTCCTCAGCCATGTTTGATTATTCCACTGGGGTAAGCCACTTGGTTGTAAAAGCCTCCACATGTGCACTTCACCTGTACAACCGAGAGTGCTAACAAGCTGAGCTGGGCATCCATATTCATGAGATGCTGCGTGGAGGATGAGTGATGTGCCTGTCACTGGATCTTAAATGTAGGCTTGATCGTCAATGAACCTGGAGGCACAGACTTTTGAAAGCTTCCCCCTGCAGTCACTGTACAAAGCTATAAATGGCTGCGCTGTGCGTTATCCTATGGATTCATTTACAGAGCTAAACATGGGGGATTAGTGCATCACAAACACTGGCATCCAAGCCTCACTCAGCTGAAAGGCTGAACTAATGTAAGGCCTTTTTCTATCTGCACACATTTTCTTTCCTGGCCTTTTGTGTCCCAGTGGGTAAATGTGGAAGTGATCAAAGTATGGTGTGATCTCTCTGGCAGGAAAGCCTCTCTAACATGTGGTTAATGATGTGTAAAGGTCTATTATAAAAGTAAACCAAAAACTAAAAAATGAAATGGAAAAGTCTACTAAACCTAAATAATTTGAACCATTTCTTTTTAACCTTTTAGGCTGGAGCCTATCCTAGCTGCCTTAGTACTGAGAGACAGAGTACACTCTGAACAGGTCTGGACAACCATTCATATCAGCGGGCAATTTTGACTTTTCAGTTTTCAATTTCCTGTTATTCTGTTGCCATTAGGTGGGTCTCATTGAACTGGAATATTAGCAAGCAAACACCCTCAGCAACTGTGAAGGGTGTATGATGTTTAGCTAGCAGCTACTACCTACTAGCAGTAACCCCTGAACATTCTATCCCAGCAGTGATGTAGCTTGACAAATGTACTGTAGGTTAGCAGTGACATCACAGTCCTCCATGCAACTGAAGGATTGATATTGTCAATGGTGACTTTAACTTTAGAAGGTTGGATACTCACCCAATGGAAATAGTTGTGTCATGTTTGCTCTAAATTCTCTACACCAGTGACCTGAAGGTGATGATGATGATAAAACTTGCCTACACTTTATAAATCTTTTAACTAAGTAGGTTGAAAACTGCAAGCTAATTTACAAACACGATTAGGCACTTAAGTTTTGATGAATTAGCCGAACTTATAGACTCAACACAGTACTTTTGCAACATAAGATGACTGTGTTTGTGTTGCTTTCAAGCTAGTCTTAGCTAACATATAGCAAAGAAACAGCTGATGACTGTAATTTATCCTTAAAACCAAGTGATCCCTCCATGAATCAAACATCTTGCTGATGACTGTACTTTTCTTCTGGCATTAGTTCAGATCCTTTTTGACCAGCAGAGCTTCAGTAGATGTAACTGGGTTTCTCCTGGCTAGCATTAGCTTACCTGCTAGGATGACCTAATGACCTGATACCCAGCATATCAAGTAATCAGTTAGCTGACTTAAGTAATAACCACTATGGCTAACAGAATATATAAAGACAGAAGTCTTTGCTATTTGTCCTAACGTGCAGTTTTTATTGGAGTCTGTGTTGTGCTAAAAGCTAAATAGCCATTTGTTAATGATTAAAGACCTGTGATTAGAATCAAATTGATAAACAATATTAGTATGCAGTAGTTGGCAAAACACTTGGGAGCTAAGAAATATAATCATTTCCGAACACAACACACTTGCACTCAGATACCCTCTTTATTTTCATTTAAAAGTATCACAATTGGCTAAACAGTGATATAAATGCCCCTAAAGATGTTGAAATGAAATGTAATTTTGATTCCATTTATCAATTCTATTTGCAGAACATATATGGAAACAATTTATGCTGGTGACACTGGTCATCATTTTCACACAACAGCTGTCCAGAGGTGAGTCATGCGCAGACCGCACACACGTCACCAACTTTGGCCTAAAAGCATTCCTGTCTGTCACCACAGCAGCAAATGATTTACACAGAGCAATCACACTTCCTTCCTACACACACTGAATAATCTATCAGCCCTCACAACGCAAACGTTTCACCCACTCACACACACACATGCACACACACCTACGGGTGGCCAGGGAACGAAAAGCCACTGATGGCTTTTCCAGTGAGCTCCACATCAACCAGTACTGCTGAGTACAGGAGTAAAAGAAAAACAAAAACGCGATATCATAAAGAATGGGAAATGTAATGGACACTTATTTTGGACCGTGTGACAGGCTGGCGTGCCCCCGCGCCACCCCATCTGAAAGCTAATGGGTTTGTCCATTGTGCCATTTCCTGGTATGGACAAACTCTTATGAGGCTGAGAGTGGGTGCTGTTATCTGACGTTCTGGGCTGGAAGGAGAAGCAGGAAGTGACTTCACCCCCAAAGAGGGTCTGATAACATACTTCCAGTTACATGCATGCCAGTGTGTTGGCCTGGATATTCCCCGCTCATGCACACAAATAGAACTTGCTGTCATTTCAGGGAGGGGAACTTTAATCAGATGATTTTCAGGATAAAGAGGGAATTTTGATTAAACAATGACACCAAAAAAACCCTGAAGAAAACCATTTACCAAACAGCCCCGAACAACAATTAATCCCTGCTATTAATCAGCAATCTTCTCCTCAAAACACTGAGGTCATACCAAGCTCCAGTATTAACTTTGAAGAGCTGCTGCAGAGAATTCCTGTGGAGCCTAGTTTTAATAGAAAACCTCTAAGGTACTCCTTTCCCACAGTGATGTGGAGCGGCTCATGAGTGCTTTCATCTACTCACTACTTATTTGACTTTCTGTGTCCCCTTTTCAGCCTACAAGTGTTGTTAGATCTTTTAAATACTTGCTAATAATGTGAAAAGATCAATAGTATACATGCATTGACACTATTTTTATTTGACTTTTATTTATGTGGGCCTTTACACATTTTCTAGGCAAATAATGAACTGCAGTTTGATGGATTTCCATTATTTTTTATAGACATTCGTGGTCCCCAGAGGCTTACAGGATAATGACTTTTGAGTTTCCTATTTTTTTTCTTAAGTGCAGACATAAATTAGATTTTTTTCCCCCTTTTTCATCAGTTGTTTGTGTCTCTTAATAGATGAGATTTGGCACTGATCCATGAATCATAAACCCTGCTGTGATTTAGTTTTCCATTTCATCATCAGAGCAAAAAAAGTCATCTGGTACTTTTAGTGGTAATTAGAAGCAGCAGCCTCTAATACAAATATAAAGCCAAACGATGCAGTTCCTCCAAAGTCCACCAGAGGCTCCAGCTGTGAGTCAGTCCCCTTAGACTCCTGTGTTAAAATGTCCAACTTTATAGCAGAAATAAACATGTTTACAACCTCTATCCATCTACTGTCTTCTGTTCAAGGTTGCAGGGGGGCTGGAAACTATCTCAGCTGTTATAAGGCTAGAGGTGTGGTGCACCTTGGACAGGTTGAGAATAAAAAAAAAAAAACGTTGTCACAGCTTTTTTAGAGTTAATTAAAGATATATTTTATACATACATAGCAGGTGGATGTATAAGCTGCCAATAAGTGGTTGTGTTAAGGATAGAGGAGTTATAATAGGTTGTTTCAAACAGATAATGAAGTTAGGGGATGCATCAGGGTCCAGTGTAAGATGAAAAATTAATATTCGGGAACCGTGCAAAGCTGCTCTAGCAGAAGAGTAAAAATCAGCAGCTGGAAATGAGCAGAATAGGTCCACTTTAACTGAGAGGAAATAAAGGCTTGTAAAATCAGATATGAGTCTCTCTGTCATATATAGAACAGAAAATACTGTGGTGCTGTGTCCTGAATATCTGTAACAATGCAAAAAAAAAAAAAAAAAAGAAGAAGAAGGAGAAGAGGAAGAAGAAATATTAGGAATACAACACAATTTGTTCCTGGAAGAATAGCTGAAAATTCCCACCAAGCCTTCTTAAACACTGTTGCTTAAAGGTATGTGAATCACCTGTTCAAGCCTCTTCAATGATTTATTTAGTAGTTTTTGATACAATAACACTGATAAAATCGGGAATGAGACGCCAGTTCACCCCAGTAGGAGTTTTCTGTTGTCAGCGTTAGATAAACCGCTTGTGATCCACATGAAAAAAAAAAACATTAATAAACCCTGAGTTATTCTATGATTCTATCACAGCCAGTGTCAGTCAGTCAGAAAGGAGAGTGAAACAAGCCGAGACTCATATAAAACCATCTTTTGAAAGCTGTAAAAATTCACCAGGAGCTGCTTCGATTTCTCATTCAAGGTTTTGCTGAATAAAAATAAGTCTTGACCCTTCAATGCACCATATTACACCTTTATGATCACATCTCTTAACTTTTCTGTGCAGTTTCAAAGCCGGAAGCATAAAGAAATCGCTCCGAGGTTGTCACACAGTTTCTTTGTTGTATTTCGACAAGTGTAGAGAAATGAGGAAATGGACTTAGAGCAAAAAGCTGTTCTCTTACAGGAAAATAAATGCCTGAGAGGATGGATGTTCCTCTCAGACAGCGTCAGATTCGCCTCTGAAAAGTGACGGATCGAATAATGATAATAATAAAAAAAAGATCTTGAGGCTGAGTGGCAGAAATGCAGTTACAGTCTGTCTCCGAGCGGCAGGAATCACACACCGCCACTCTAACCTTTGTCACCATCTCAGGAGTGACTGAGATCTCCATGACGACCAAAATCTGAATAGGGAGAGTTTTATTGGAAGTGACACATTAATAAACCGCAGCCTGTAGAGGGACTTTAATCACACCTCAATTACTTTTCCTTCCTTCCCCCACACCTCAATGTATTTAATCTGTTAGTGTCTTTAATATAATGGGACCTATGGGTCACTGCAGTGGATTGTCACACAGTTAAGAGCTGATAATAAGGATACCTGAAAAATCAGGTTTATTTTAATCTGCGTTAATACACATAAATATTCAGGCTCAAAGAAATTCCAAATTCAACATCCATCTCATCCTTCCATCATTTCCACTTATCTAAAGTCAGGTTGTGTGACAGCAGGTCATGCAGGATTCTCCAAACAGCTTTCAACCTTGCAACATTTTCCAGTTTCTCCTGCAGGATCCTGTCACATTCCCAGGCCAGACTAGATATATAGTCTCTCAAGCGGATTCTGGGTCTACCCCAGTGTCTTCTCCCAGCTGTGCGTGCCTGGAAAACCTCCACAGGGAGGCATCCTAAACAGATGCCTGAACCACCTCACCTTTGACATGGAGGAGTAGCGTTCTGGTTGTCTGTGCTCTTCATCCTCTCTCCAATGCTAAGCTGAGACAGCCTAATAAGAAAACTCATTTCATCTGTTTATACTAATGATCTCAGGCTTTACTCGATTATTACCCAGATCGCATGACTATAGGTTGAAACGTAGCTGGATCAGCAAACTGAAAACACCAGCACACGTCACGTCCCATTTTCCTATCCGAGTTTAAAGAAATAATTGACACAGGAGTAAACTCATCCCCCTGAGGTTTTAGATATCTTTGGGGATTACCTCAAACTTAGCCCTGAGCTGCTGCACTAACCATAACCCTATGATTGTTTTTATAAATGCCAGAATAATTTTTTGTCCCCTAATAGTTAAAAAAAATAATGACATATTCTGGTCAGGTTTCAGGTCATCACTGATAATGACATCAGAGGGTTAAGTATTATTGGACAGGATGGAAATAATTTAGAGAAACAGCAGTGTGAATGAGTAGTAAGTATCAAGAAAAATAAGATCTTACTCTCTCACTAGAAGCCTCTGCTGCCCGTGTACCTCTTGGCTCCAGCAATTTTAGACATTAAATTAAGTTGACATGAGCTGGGCCCTGAGCTCACTCAGGTATGTTTTAGCCTGGACATTTTAGATTTCACAGGGGCAAAATAACTGCACATCTGACAGTTTTGTTACAACCCATTTATTCATGAAAAGCTTTTATACCTGAGAGTGATCTTCATCTTGTGGCTCAAGATGCACAACAAATTTGGAAGCATCCTGACTTTGAAGTATTGTCTTCATGTCACGAAATCTCAGAGGCTCCTTACAGATTTTCTATTTACTGTCTTTGAAGTGGAGCACGGTGATGCTTACTCCTACCTCTGGAGATGCATTAGTGTCAAAGGGAGTGCAGTAATATTCTCCCTGACTCACTGACACCTCGCTCAGTGCTATCTGACCCCGTCTGAAAAGTTTATGAGAGCGACTCTTGCTCTTGACTTTTACAATTCACAGAGAGAGAGAGATGCATCTAATCCTGATTTCCTTTGAAGAGATCTGACCTGAAACAGTCTGTCTCAGCGCTGAATGGCTGAAACTTGCTGTGTGCAGCAGGATGAATTTGTTTAGCTAACCTGAGCTTATGTGTCTGACTCTGAGAAAACTAACAGAAACTTCAGCGCTGACGGCTGAGCCTCCGGTGAACAGCGACATTGTATCTAAACAATACTCGACAAACGCAGCCTGTGGGCATAAAAGCAGGAAGCTGGCATGGTGGGTGAAGGTAAATACAGCCACACTTCCCCTCCTCGGTGCTCGGCTGCATTGTTCTCAGCTCAGGAGCTGCAGCTCTGAGAAAAAGGGACTGAAGCAGACTTCTGTGGTTAGTTTTCCTGAATTGAATGAGAATAATAGTAATAATAACAGCAGCTCCAGCACAATAGCAGCGGCTATACAGAGAAGGGTTTAACTGAGAATGGAGATCAGTATCCTTTCTCATCTGTGCATTCACTATTCTACACATCAATGGACCCCTGTGAACAATCATTACAGAGTTACTCACCGTATCATAAAGAAACAGCCGCATTAACTGCATTAACCTCTTAACATCCACCAGGTCACCAGCAACATGCATTCATATCTACACACTTGGACTTCTCACCTATTTAACTATCAGGTGAAAAAAGATTCAAAAAGCCTGAACTGAAAACTGAAAGCTAACATCATCTAGTTTGTGAAATTATGCTCCTTTATCTTGTGGCTGAAATGTTACTCTAAGTGGTTCACGGGGATCGTAGTGGATGTCAAAGGTTAAAAAAATGTAATTCCAGTTTTATAAACTGAATACCAACCGCCACCCCTACTAATGAACCAGTGAGTTGTAGAGTTTGTCATAAGGACCGATTTTAGCCACAAGCCTGTTGTATTCCCATTCAAATCTTTTACAGGTGTTTCTGCTTCTTCTGTTATGAGATCTCCAGTCGACACAATTCTAACCACTGGACCATCTATTCACCCACCTATTTAGATATAATAAATATGTGTCCCACAGGGAGGAGGCCCCGGGGCAGACCCAGGACACGTTGGAGAGATTATATCTCTGGACAGGCTGGAGGAGGCGGCTGGGGAGAAGGAGGTCTGGGCTTCTCTGCTTAGGCTGCTGCCCCCCGTGACCCGGCCCTGGATAAGAAGAAGAACATGGATGGATGGATGGGTGGGTGGATTGATTGACGGATCGATATGTGAAGTCAAGTGATCATGACATTTAATAAACTGGAACGGTACGGGATCAGGGGGGTTGTACTGCAATGGGTGAAAAATTATTTAAGTGACAGGAAACAATTTGTGAAGCTGGGTGTCCATTCCTCATCATGCTTGGACATTGCTTGTGGTGTTCCACAAGGGCTCTGTACTGGGTCCAAAATTATTTATTATTTATATAAATGATATTTGTAAGGCATCTGATATATTAAAATTAGTATTATTTGCAGATGACACAAATATTTTTTGTTCTGGGGGGAATCTAAAGGAGCTGCTGGATACAATTACTTCAGAAATGTGCAAAATTAAAAAATGGTTTAACAGGAACAAACTATCGCTAAATCTAAGTAAAACTAAAATTATCTTATTTGGGAATTCCCTTAGAAATGCACAAGTGCAGATTCATGTAGATGGTGTGGAAATTGAAAGAGTACTTGAACATAAGTTTCTTGGTGTGATTATAGATGATAAATTAAACTGGAAGTCTCATATAAATCATATACATAACAAAATTTCAAGAAGTGTCTCAATCTTGAGTAAAGTAAAACACATTCTGGACCACAAATCACTCCACATTCTCTATTGTTCCCTGATTGCACCGTATTTGAATTACTGTGCAGAGGTTTGGGGCAATACTTACAAATGTTCGCTATCATCAATCTTTATATTACAAAAAAGGGCCATAAGGATAATCCATAAAACTGGTTACAGAGATCATACAAATCCACTATTCTTAAAATCAAAAATTCTAAAATTCACAGATCTGGTTCATTTTCTCACTGCACAAATTATATATAAAGCAATAAATAACCTGCTTCCTGACAATATTCTAAAAATGTTTTCTAAAAGGGAACGGGGATACAATTTGAGGGGGGAATTAAATTTAAAACATCCTCGTATCCGTACAACATTAAAAAGTTTTTGCATCTCTGTGTGTGGAGTGAAGCTGTGGAACAGACTAAGTAAAGATATGAAGCAATGTCCAAGCATGGCGCAGTTTAAAAAGCGGTTTAAGGATATGGTTTTTACAGGGTACAGGGAAAAGGTAGAGATTTGATAGGGTGTTCTTGTCTAATATTTTCATGTGTGTGCGGGTGCACGGGTATGTTGGTATGGGTATATATATATTTTGTAGGTTGTGTATCCTTGAGGTGTTAATGGGGTTATTGAAAATGTGTATATGTGCGTATGTGTATATACGTATGTATGGATAGATAGAAACATATATGTATATATATTTAAAAAAAAAAAAAAATACACATGACATATAATGTAATTGCATGGAGGTATTTCTGTAGTCTATTGATTACTAGATAGTGGAAAAGGGGTGGGATTAAATAAGCTTATGCTTCTTCCCACTCCTTTTTGAACATGAAAGTCATTTGGAGTTGTGGTTGCTCGTTTTCCTTTTGTTTTGCTTTGTTCATTTGTCTCTTTTAATTCTATGTTGTTGTATTTTTTTCAACATGTTCAAAATAAAGATTCAATCAATCAATCGATCAATGCAGACATAACACTCGCCCTAATCACTGGCTCCAATATGTTAGTATCTGTTCATGTATCCTGCTCATGATGTGCAAATCCATGTGTAACTTTAAACAAAAAGAATCACACAACCACTGCGGTGGAGGTCCAATTAGATTTTACTTACTGTGTAGATGTAGTATGAGCCATTTGGTACCAGTAGAGCAGGGGTGGGCAACATTTTTTTTTCCTGTAGGGTCATAGATAAAGTAAGAAAAGGCCCAAACACTAAATAATTGACTACACATTTGGTTACAAATTATGATTAAAATATTATGAGTATAAAAAGTCAGTGCTGAATGACATTTAAATGAGCATTTTATCTTGTCAGTTGTCTGACATGCACCATTGCATAGGAAGGTGATGAGACTCATTGCATTAGAATTAAATCAACAGTTCACACTGCCTCTCACTGATTTTGACCACGTGTGGATCTGAGCTTTGGTGGCTTCCACTTTGACTTGCATATATCATATTGCAGAAATGAAAATGAGAAGATGCATGCATGAATCTAAACTTTTTTATCTTAAATTTGGGGTACTGAAATCTCTAAAATGGTTCTATATGGAAGTTACAACACAATGGTACAAAAAACACATAAAATTACATGTTTTTTTTTTATATATATAAAGGCAGCTTTATATTGGTTAAATTTACATCACAGGGTCAAAGGTTGGAGGTCCGAGTTCCCTGAAGGATACACATACTCAGGCCAGGAAATGACTTCATATTGAACTGCATCATATCTGATGGACAATATCATTCTGTCACATCATTAAACTGCTGCAGCACATCAGTGTAACATTAACATACATGTATTTAAAAATAAATTATTTTCCTCTGCTTTTGATCTCTACCCTGCAGTTGCCCTCTTTTTGCAGACTGCCGTCCACAGAAGAAGCGTACCATCAGCTGTCTCTTGTCTTTGTTGTCATCCTGTCACTGTTTTCTGTTCTCTGCAGCTCAGCCACAGTGAATCACAGCCGCTAAATTTATGACGGTGTCAGTCTTCCAACTCTGCATCTCTGGACTGTGTAATTTAACATGACAAAAGTGCACGCCGGATAAATGCGAGCAGAGAGGCTCGCCGGTGGCATTCAGACAGTGAACACTGAAGTTATTTAAATGTAATGAAAAGGAAAGAAGAAAAGCATTTATCGTCTCTGGAAATGGAGTGTTAAAACTGTACAAAGAGCAAAAGATATGAATGAAATGTCTGCATGAGTTCAAGAAGTTGAAAGTGGATCTTTTTGCCCATTTCGAGCTCCATATTGTAACTGTTGGGCTTACAACAGAAGCTCTGCATGTCATAAATTAGCTGTAATCGGAAGTTGTGGGTATCACATTGTCTTTGTTTGTGTATTTCTTCACATTTTATTAATGATGTCTATATGCTATGAACAAGCAGATGAAAATACGCTTGTATGACCAAATAAACCTTTTTTATATTAAGGAACCTAATGTCTATGGCTTCTTGAAAATAAATGTAAAAAGCTCAAAAAACAAACAAAGCTAGACTCATTCACGACACTTATTTTTGATGTGTTTTTTTCTCCTGATTTCCTTATCATATAAATCCTGTTCAAATGGTGGCTGCCAGCAAAGTTTATTTAATGAGGTAAAACAATCATGGTAAAAGCGTAGACTGCAAATCGCTCTAAATAGTCTTTTTTTTTAAATTTATTTTTATTATTTTTTTTAAATTTTTTTGCTACTACTGGTCTGTATTATGTAATAAAGAGGTGGATACCCTCAATATGGGCAGAGAAACTCACATAAGCCCCACCCACCTGCTCGTCAAACCTTCTGTTTTTAAGAAGAAACCAACCAGAATCAGATTAAAAGTAGGAGCAGCTGAAACAGCTTGTTTTAGACTAAGGATGAGGTGATGGGCACTGAGGCCAAGGATAAGATTAGCATAAGGAGGATTATGTTGAACTGTGACTCATTCAAAGCTACCTTTGTAGAGTCAGAAAAGAAGACAACAGTTCTACTTAAAAAAAGAGAGAAAAAATAGAATCACCATCCCATTCGTAGTGAAAATTGAGAGTCCAGTTTTTGTGTGTTGAGTTTGGACCCTCTGCTTGCAAAAACATCTGACAAATGAATAATTCAGCTGAATCAGGACTGCTGTTTCTAATGGTCACAGACGACTTCATGCAACTAATGAGATTTGTTTCTGCAGAAGAATAGTGTCCTTTGTTTTCAGCACCTGGGCAAGAAATCAAATCATCATCGGTATTGATCAAAAAAACCCAATCAAGCTCCCATTATAGTCATTTGCCACTTTGGCACAGAAACTACCCACTTCCCATTAATAATGTGAAATATAGACCTTCTCTGCCATTCTTTTTAACGATCGTTTCTCATTTTGGAATAAAGCCCTTAACACACACACACACTGATGTTTCCAGGAGGAATCAGTGAATCACTTTAGGATGGGTGGAGGAAGATTATTCCACTGGCAGCTCTGTTGCTGCTCTGCAGCATGAGCTAACTTTGCACTGTTTTGTCCTGGCTTTGGTGAAACTGTGCTGGCGTCATAGATCAAAGGGGACACGGTGTTTGTGGTGGGGGAATGTGTGTGAATGTCCCTCCAGAAGCTCCATCCTCACACAGATGTTTCAAATCCATCCATCCATTCGCTTCCGCTTATCCTTTTCAGGGCCGCGGGGGGCGCTGGAGCCTATCCCAGCTGTCATAGGGCGAGAGGCGGGGTACACCCTGGACAGGTTGCCAGTCTGTCGCAGGGCTAACACACAGACAGAGACAACCATTTGTGCTCACATTCACACCTATGGGCAGTTTAGATTAATCAGTGAACCTAACTGCAAGAGTTTGGACGGTGGGAGGAAGCCGGAGTACCCGGAGAGAACCCACGCAAACACGGGGAGAACATGCAAACTCCACACAGAAAGACCCCGGCCTGATGGTGGAATTGAACTCAGGACCCTCTTGCTGTGCGGCAACAGTGCTAACCACCATGCCACCGTGCTGCATGTTTCAAATCCTTTGCTTGCAAAGGCATGCAACACACATGAATGGCACAGCTGGCATGCAACTATTATGGAGTACATGAAAAAGCATCACTATCTATGTGCACTGATTGTTTTTACCACTAATAAGTCGTAGTGGAAAACTTTTATGTTTTTAGTTGGTTACTACAGATTACTAGAGGCCACTGGCTTTAATCCAGTCCCCTGCTCTTCTACTTGAGATCGATCCACTCCAACTGGGGGAACTCAATCAACATTTATGCTTCTCAGAAGTGTCATAATGTTTATGCATAATGTTAGTTTATGCATCATTGGCTAGCTTTACAGAGTTCAAGGTGCTCCCAAGGCCCAACATCAGGGCTGAAAATGAACCCAACTTGGAAGTCATCTAATGTCTACTTGAGGCTTTGGCAGTGAGTCAGTCCCATAGATTCCTAAGTTAAAATGTCTTTAGAGCAACATAAATCCACATTTTCATCTAAATATGGTCACTTTGGCCCATATGGCTTTCATTCCTCCATGTTATCAAGGAGGGCATGTTAGTTGGAGGTATCCTGAAAAATGAACAGATAACTGAAGCAGTGAGATGGCACTATTTTACTACATAAAACAGTGAGTAAGCAGTAGAAGTAGGAACTTTTCCTACTGTTGTATATGGCAGAATGAACCAGTGTTTTGTAGAGTATGGTTCAAACCATAGTCAGAAAAATAAAGGAATAACAACTTTTCTTGTGCTGCTTAATAGATGAATGCCCTGAATCAAACATCATGTCAGTGTTTCGCAGTGGCCATCAACAGTTTAGTCTCTGAATACATGTCACTTTCATGTGACAGGGTGTGTTTTATTCCAAATCTGCCTCACAATTTTTCTGAAACTCTGGCG
The DNA here is from genome assembly GCF_018398535.1 of Haplochromis burtoni. Classification (NCBI taxonomy): domain Eukaryota; kingdom Metazoa; phylum Chordata; class Actinopteri; order Cichliformes; family Cichlidae; genus Haplochromis; species Haplochromis burtoni. The sequence goes on along the minus strand of NW_024582381.1, from coordinate 2,404,552 downwards.
AGAGAAGACTATTTGCATGAAAAGTGTGATTCAATCAGACAAGTCATTGACCTTTGGAGAGGAAACCAAACAACTCGGGATGACAATGAGGTTCCCTTGGCAACCAGAAAAAGACAAAGCATCCCAGCGCTCTTTGTGATTAGTAACCAAACAGAATGAGGAGGAAAAAAGGATAGACTTAAAAAACGAAAGAGGGTTTAAAAATGGAACTGGAAGAGATGTGTTGATTGGTCTGACAGAGGATAAACTCATTTGTATGATGAATGATGAATTTAATTTTCTTCTTTTTCAGTTATAGCTTTGAGGAGCAGAGGCTCTAACTGTAGCTTTATTTACTGTAAGAATGATAATCTTGATGGTGGGGTGGGTGCAGTTTTCTCTGTGGTGGGGTTGGGTGGACTGTCCAGGGCTCTGTGGGGCCGGGGGGCGCT
>NW_024582381.1:2348997-2395548 GCF_018398535.1 Haplochromis burtoni | reverse complement strand
CTAAAGATCCAAACGGGACACAAAAAAAAGAAAAAAGAAAAAAAAAGAATGATAATCTTGTATGTTACCGTATGAGCATATTTCACTAAAGATCAGCCACGCGACTGACGGCAGACTCTAAGACAGACAACACCCAAGTGCCATATCTTTATTTTTGTGTTTTTATAAAGCCTTGCTGAGCAATAGCATTTGGCTTCTAGCCGCTCTTTCCCTGCAGCTTCTGCTAACATTAGAGTCTTGGGATTAGCAGAGGTGCTAGACAGGAGCCAAAAACAAATCCTCTCACACACCTACCTGTCTCTTTTATCAAACACATCCAGAGAACTGTCCTGGCCCTCGGGATATTGTGCTAGTACTATTCACTGTCGAGCTGCAGACAGTTAAGAGCACCTTATTACCGGTGTGAGGTTTGCTCAAAGGTGTTGCGCCAGCCATCAAATGAGGATCTGCCTTGTTGTGGCTTGTTAACTCATGGCGATGTGAGGACAGAGCAGCTCGAGCTGTTTAGGATCTTGTTTCTCAGAATCAGGATAGAAGAGGGGGTAGGGTGGATTAATAGAACTGGTGACCTGAAGGAAACAAATCAATAGGCCAGCTGACAGGTAATGGAAACTACCCCCGAGTAAAGATTGAAGACCTCAGTGTGCTTCAAACAAAGTGACCGTTAGACTGTCTGACAGCATCTGAAACACCTTTTCGACATTGGAATTGGATGGATGTCCAAAAATTCTTCTAACTTTTAGAAAGTTACAAACTTTAAAGCACACCTGCTTCATGAGGTGACTGCGCAGGTGTGTGAAAGTGTGAAAGTAAGGCACCATTATCCACCATTTCACAGCATTTGAGTGTGTCTGTTTGAAATAAACACCTTTGCCCTGAAATGGACCACCCAGCTCAGCTTTCAGACATACTGATCTTTTTGTGTGGTCCAATGCCTCCATATATCGACTTTGTCATCCAATTTAACTGAGGATCAGAGGGGGGCTGGAGCCTGTACCAACTGATATCTTTAAATAATATTTAGATGGCTGATACCAAGTCCTTTGTTCACTTAAATTTTAATTATATAGTACCAGTTGATAACAACAGTCATCTGAAGGTGTTTTAGTTTGGTATAGACCATGCAATATTAGAGTAAGAACCCAAAAAATCAAAGAACCCCTATGAGAAGTAAATGGTGAAAGTGGGAAAGAAGAACCCCCTTTAACAGGAATAGACCGTCCAGCAGAACCAGGCTAAGGAAGGGGTAGACATCTCTCTGCTGGAGGACAGGAACGAGAAGACAAACAATGTGCAATTCACTTGTATTTTTATTTTTATTCCTATTTATTCTATTTATCCCCTTCGTATATTCTATTTATCCCCTTCGTATATTTTATTTATATATGTTTCTGTATTTATGTGTGTGTGTGTGTTTGTGTGTGTGTGTGTGTATAATATTCTGTAACTCTAACTTCTGTCGGTGCTGTGCTTTTGGAAACCAAATTTCCCAGAGGAACCCACCCGAGGGATTAATAAAGTTTTATCTTATCTTATCTTATCTTATCTTATCTTATCTTATCTTATCTTATCTTATCTTATCTTATCTCTTATCTTATCTTAACAAGAAGAATGTGATGGCAGTGGCTCACACTCGTAGATTTTAGTTTGTTTCTTATTTCATCAACTGTTTGGCTTGGTTTAGTCACCAAAATACTTGGAAAAAGATCACAATTTAGACTGACAGGAAGTTAAGACTGAAACTCAGTATGACACAGGAGAACTCGTTCTGCATTCTGAGATGCCAGCTTTGACATTTTGGGATGTCTGACAATAACAACACTCATAATCTTTAACAAATATATATTATATATAAACTGTTATACAATAAGTGCTGATGCTGTCAAAACCCAATAAATGCAAAATATAATAAAAAAGTTAAATGTATTGATTTTGCAAACTAATGCCACCAGTGTGACCAAACATAGAAGCTGTTGGGTTGTGGTTACTATGCTTTATTAACATGCTCTGATATGCAAGACATACTGAAATGGGCACCAATTATGCTAACAAAAAGAAAACCCTATTGTGTTATTTACTCCTGCTCATGTTATCTTTTTAAGCGTTTAGGAAAGGAAAGGTTAGAGTATGCAAAAGCACTTACACAAAGCTCTACAACAACGTGACAGCGACAGTGAAAACATGGCTGTTTCTGCAAGGCTGAAGTAACTGAGGAAAGACAAAAAGCTCATCTTAGATATTTTCCCTCATGTGCTCTTATATCATTGTTTCATAGATGCTAACAAGGACATACCACAGAAAGATATCATTTCATTACCAAGGTTGGATTGTATTTTCCAGGTAATATGTATGAAGTGGAATTAAACGGAGATCCTGTCCTGTTATTTTCTCTTCCTGCCGGAGTGATGAGCCAGTGTAACTCCTGTCTAACCCTAACCCTGTCTTTCAGTATTTACAACGAACTAACTAATGTAATGTGAATTATAGTGACCATTATTTAATGGTAACTTTGGTCTTTTTAACTGACCTCATAATCTTTATTTAGAGAGTTTTTTAAAATCTAAAAAGTCAATTGTTAAGGTTCAAAATACATCAGCAGGTTATAGTAGGAAATGGAAAACAAATTGTCGGGCTGCTGTTGGTATTTCTTTCCTCTCCCATCATAAAGGATGCTCCAGTGTATCCTCTGCTAAAGGAGCTAACAAAGGAAACTGAAGCACCTTTCTTATAGGCTTATAGAATCCCAGCAGCTCTTACTTTGGCTGCCACACAGATACTTCAGGATCACTTCAGAAACCTTCTTAAGAAAACTTGGCTGCAGCCCTGGTCTGAAGTAGTCTTTCCTTTAGTCTCCATAAAGCCACAGCTACTGCAGTTTCATGTTTAACCTTAAGGTGAAGTCCCATTAACAACTAATACATGCTGGCTCCAGAATCATTGACTAAACAAGCCTTCTTAAGTTTTTTTTCTTACATAGTCACCATGGCCTTAGTTTCTAAATTTGGGACCTGCAGAAAGTGTGTCACATCAGAAATGATTGCTGCGTGAATGAGATTTGAAGGTTTAAGAAGGCTTTTTGTCTGCTGTGTGGATGTTGATTGACAGCTATGATTGGCGGTTGCTCTCCCTGCTCCTGAACTTCGACTGCGTCACACTTTTAAAACATCTGTTTAAAAAACTCAGAGTGCAGTTAAAGTAGTCAGTGTTCATTTCAATTTTGTATCAAAGTTTTTGACATTTTTTATTCTTAAACTTGACTTTGTTTTGTTTAAGTTTTTTTTTCTTTATCAGATTCCCATTGTTAGTAGATGTATTTACATTATAAATCTGTTTCTTCGAAGTCACATTCTTGATACCCACGGTGTTACTGACTACACCATTATATTCAAATGACACAATTGAGATCACTTCTAAATTAGCATGAGTTTTTAAAAAGTGTTTAAGCCAGAAAACAGGTGGACTGTAAATCCAGAGAGGCCAACATTCGCAGACTCTGGATGTAGGAAAGCTCGGTTCAAATACAAGATTTTGAGCCAGGAAAGCAGTATGCGACATTACGTGATGGCAGAGCTTCAGTTCATCCTTTGTCATTTTTTTTTTTTTTAAGAAATAGGACAGGGGGAATGAATGAGAGAAAGAGGGGGAGAGAAAGAAAGAAAACCAAAGGGGAGAAGAGACGGTGAGAAGGGGGGGGGAAAAAAAAAAAAAAACAACTCCTGGGTCACCTGTATGGAGAAAAAAAACAAACAAAAAAAAAACAAACAGAGGAGACAGCAAACAACAAAGAGCAACATAATAATAGAGAAAACAAAGCACCATCACAATAAACTAGCTAGTCATAGATATCAATAGTTACTAAATAATAAACGATATTGTGCAGCACGCAAGATAGACAGCGCACAGTGTGCTTTGAGGCAGCAGCCAAGAAAGCTTTAGTCCGCGTCTGTGAATACCCATGTGTACACCTGTGTGCATACCTGTGTGGATCAGCATGCTTGCATTCCAAAGGTTTCTCCATGTAATGATCTGCTAGGGAGTGTGGGGGGGCCACAGCCCCGTCCTCCAGGGTGTGAAGCGGGTATGGAGGAGATCAAAACTCCAGACATCCAGAGGCCCCCAGAACACAAGAGACCACGGAAGACCAACAGAGGGGCAGCCGCGCCACTGTTCCAGTAAGAGCTGAGGAGAGTCCCAGATGAGGGCTCGCCCAGCAGCCGCGGAGCAGAAGCCAGGGGGAGTTGCAGTGACGCGCCCGTGAGCTCCGCCGGCCCCCAGCTGTGCCTGAGTGACCGAGCCCCAGGCCGAGAGGCCGGGGGCACCCCACCTCCAAAGGGGGCCCGAGCGAGCCCCAGGCCCCAGGCCCCGACAAGCGGCCGCCAAGGAGTGAGCCGGTGTGTACCCGGACGCCCACCCCCAGACACAAAGAACCACCAGCACACCGAGGTAGATGGTAAATCTATGCAGTCTGTGCATCCAGTGGTTAAAGTGGGCTAGAAAAATCTAGAACAGCATTCCAGCACCTTCAGTCAATGAGCAGTTAAATCTGATATGCATGTTACTGTCAAAATTTGTTCATTTATTTGTGTACTGCAGCCCCGTGTTGGTTCCACCTGCTTAGTATTAAGAAAATAATGACAAAAAATAAAGAAAAATAATTCCTTAACCTGCCTACACCTTCAACTGTTCCTTTTCCCTTCTCATCACTGTCATGCATTTATTCTGCAGATGTAAATAAAGTTGCTGTCATGATACTCAGGATCTAGCCAGCACTACAGAAGAGAAGCACATTTTCAAAAAAAAAAAAAAAATCAAGTTGGAGGTAATTTTAAATGCAGCTGTATGATTGGCTGCCCAGGAAGGAAACAAAAGAAATCATTGCTAGTTCTCATACATGATTGCATTCATGTTAATCCACAGTCTATGCACCATATTCACCATTAAAAAAAAAAACACACAAACACCAAGAGCAGGCTGTATGGAGCCTGTGAGGCTAAACCCAGGGAAGCAAAGTCTATATAATGTTTTTGCTCCTCTGGCTGCTGTTTGCCAACATTATTGCTTTCAGTGCGCAGCAATAACCGAAGGCAACTCAGTCCGCTATTGTTATCAACTCTTCTCATCTATCATCTAAGGAAAATCGACCCTGTGGTAAAAATAAAGAGCAGAAAAAAGCACACACCCCTCAATTCCCAGTAGAAATTGTTACCCTGCATCATCTTACAAATGCACAGAACAAAATAGGATTTAGTTTATGTCATACTCCTCAGATCTCATCATCTCAGCTTTTTCTGATGTTATCAATGATTTTTTGATGAAGTATTTTCTAAAAAGAACAGCAAAGAATGGCTTTTATTCTCCAAATTACGACGCAACCCTCAGTGAGACACTCATCTTATGACATGTGGGTATGATTAAATAGTTCAATTGCTGCCGTCTGCTTTTTAGAACTGTGATATTGTCATCCATGACCTTCAACATCAGTCGAAACCACTGGAAATAAAGAGCAATTGAGTTTAGTATTACTCATGAAATGGAATAGATCACCATTACAGACTATTCACATGGTAATTGTAGGTTTTAAAAAAAATGAGTGATGCTGTGGGGCTAGACTAGCTGAAATTGCTGGTGGGGGATCTCATGACTGTTTACTGTGCAATCAGACTCATACTGTTCACAATCAGGCCCATTCTATCAATCAGAACTTTGACACTTATGGCATTTACCATTAGCATTTAAATGCTGCTCAACACCTGTAAATCTGCTGTGTGGTCTCATGCTGAAAAGGGCTGAGAATGGACGGGCCACAGATTTGGAGGAAGGTTTGGACAAGACTTACTGCTTTGGAGCATAGAGTGAAATCACTTTGATATACAAAACATTGAACATCAATGCTGATATTTTTTTAGTACAAACCTGTTATTCTCTGCTCCGCCCTGTCTGGAGATGATCTGTCCTGAAGACAGTGAGATAATAAGACAGGTGAAGGGGTGATGCTCAGACTAAAAGAGTTGGCTGCAGGATCAAGGAAAAAAAAAAAGAGATATAAAGAGAAAAAGGTGGAATCCTTGAATAGTCCAGAATGCATATGGCCAATGTAGAAAATGCCTTTCTGTAACCAGTAGGCATGTCACAACACTGTGATTTAAGGTATAAAAAATAAAGAAGGCAGAAATAAAGGGTTTGCAGCAGCCTCCTGACAGCGTCTCCTTCAGTCACCACAACCAGTTGCATCTACACACACACGGGCGTTGCTGATTTCCTCGACATCGAATTATTGCCTGAAACGGAGCGATCAAAGAATGACCAATGGACCGAGTTCTGGTTTCTTTCAAATATGCAGAAAAGCGCAGCCAGATTATCAGGCCTTTTCAGTTGTTTTATATCTCATATAATAAAAATATATTTCAGTCTTGCAGATGAATCCATCTTTAAACCTAAATAGCGAGCTGAAGGTGTGTACAGGTTGGATGCAGTTTTTAGTTCCACAAAGTTCACACTGCATGATGAAGCCTCGCCTGAATTTGATTGGGACTCATTTGTTCATTTGCATAAAGGTCTCATGCTTTAATTCTTTTAGTTTCCCCCTGATCTGCATAGCAAAATATAAGGCAGTGTGCCAACAAAAGCAGAGAAGAAAATAACAGCTAGCTTGTAAAAAGTGGCATCCTTCAAAGCCAGCAGTGTAGTGCGAGTCTTAGATGATAATTTAGTACTCCATTCTTTTGTCTAAATATGGGCACATCTGGCTCCCAAAACCAACATGGCTGCAGTCAAAATGCTCATGTTTAAGCTTTAAAATACAGAGTCAAGAGAGAGAAAGGTCAGCATGACTGCTTCCATCTTATCCATAAGGTCTGGTATACATTTTGTGGAAAAGGGATTAGGGATGTATACACTGCAGTTTGGTGAGTAATCCTGAATATAAACAGGACTTTATTTATTTGGGTTATTTACGAGAAAACTCCACAGTTTAAAAATCCAACTTATACATTTTCAGCCACTGAAATGTATTTTAAATCACAGACTGAGACATTATCAGTCTCTGTGTTTTGCTGACCTCAGATATAAACAGATAGTTACAGACAAACAGAGAAGAAGAGATAGGTAATTTAGAGCACAGAAAGGAGAACAGAGTCTAGAGAGCAACTTGATAGATTATGTTGATTCGCTACATGTTCAGTCAGCGGACAGGCAAACAGGGCAGGCTAATTAAAACTCCATAGATTCCACTAAACACAGTTGGAGCTCACATTAGATCAGTAAAGTTCACACATAAGGGAATTTTACAACATGAAACTGGAAGTTTATCCTTACTCTAACAACGAATTAAATGGCCATCAATGTATTTAAAAAAAAAAAAAGAAGACAACACCCACCAGGTTTCCCAGCTCAGCTTTACAAGTCATTAGGCACTACTACAAGTTCTTGCTCAGGTTTAGGAAATCAACACAGCTTGGAGCCAGTAAACATACCCCAGGTAATCCTACTTTCTGAAAATAAGTATGACCAAAATTAACAAAATAGACCATTTCAGTGTGACCCAAAATGACTGAGTGACCCCATAAACTGAGCATTAAAGGTGTTTACAGAGGTCTGAAAGCCATTTTTGAATTCTATAACACTGCAATGTCTTTAAAACCACAGGTATTGCCCACCAGTGGCTCATTTAAAAGAATACAGGTTTAAGGCACCTTGCAGAACCACAAACTACCTTGTCACACCAGGTAGGTAGGAGTGCGGTATATCACCATCTGCAGTGCAGCTTTGACATTATTTTTCACTTCCAGAATGAGACCTGCTTGACAACAGTTTGGTGACTCCTTTGGAGCACTTTGTGAGCACTGTGTGTTGGTGTTTAGCTGTAACTAATTACTTGTGCACAGGTGCATGGTCAAAATATTCCTGCACTCTGTTCCTTGCACCTATCATGTTGTAGTTTAATTAGCACCAAGTCATTAACCTTCATCTCATCCCATGGCTGGAAACTACAGCACATGTAGGTCGGGCAGTATTGAAGGGGTTTGAAGACTTGATTTTTGGTGTTTGAATAATCATTTCTATGAGTCCGCTGTTATTGATGTTATCCTGAGACGGCATTAATGGAGTTGGCAACGTCTGCTTCAATTATTTCTCCTGATTTAATGAAGTGTTGTGAGAGCTTTATGGCTTCAATTCTGCATCCATACATCAGTTTCTCTGTGAATTATTACAAGGGTATTATTAGACCTGCTGCTATTACTATAACCGTCTGTTAGCTTTTAAAGTTTCCATGTAAATTGCCAGTCTAGTTACACAATCAGCTTGAAATGTTGATTATTTGCTATATATTATTTTTGTTCATATTTATTTTCAGTCCATAAAAACCTACAGTGATACGAGTATTTAGCTTCTGATTTACTAAGACCATCTTAAAATGAAATCTGTTCTTTAGTGACAAAATAGAGCTCTTCCAACTGCAGATATGCTGTATGTTGCCTAGATAAGTTATACCATATAGGGTGATCTGTGGTTTACACCAAGTCTTCAGTCAACTATCAATTCTCAGCCACAAGATTCAATTCAGTTTTATTTATATAGCACCAAATCACAACAACAATTTCTTCAAAGCACTTTATATTGCATGGTAAAAGCAATAACAGAAAGGAAACAGATGGGACAGAAAATAGAAAAAAAACTGAAAATAGGACAAAAGACATGCTGTAGAAGATTATTAATAACCAATGATTAAAACCAAAGTGGTATAACAACACATACAGTGAAAAGAGGTCAGTGAAGAAGATCTCACTTTTTTTATGACAACCTGATAATGCTAAATTACAATAGTCTGTTCTAGAAGTAATAAATGGATGAACTAATTTTACAGAATTAACACGGGTGTTGCTAATTTTAGAAATATTGCAAACATCCACCTGGAAGGATGCAAACTGGTAAAAAATGAGTCCAAGATTCCTCACAGTTATTGGAGGCCAGGGTAATGGCATCCAAAATATGTATCTTGTTTCACACCATGTTTCTAAGATTTTCAGAGTGCAGTAACTAGTTGTGTGCAGATCAATTCTGAAATATCAGTTCCTTCAATACCAGATATTTATGTTCTATAATCGATTCTGATATTAAAATATCGCTATTTTAGTAATTTGGGGAAAATTGGATTTTGTCATTAACAGCAACACAATGGAAAAAAAAACTATATTACTGGGATCACCTAAATCAGGGATGTCCAACTCCAGGCCTCAAGGGCCAGCGCCCTGCAGCATTTAGATGTGTCCTTGATCCAACACAGCTGATTTAAACGGCTAAATCACTTCCTCAACATGTCCTGAAGTTCTCCAGAGGCCTGGTAATGAACTAATCATTTGATTCAGGTGTGTTGACCCTGGGTGTAGACTTGCAGTCAAGACCGCCTAAAGCAAGACCAAGACAAGACCAAGACCAGAGGGTATCGAGACTTAGACAAGACCAAGACCAGGTCGAGACGAAAAAGTCTTTAAACTATAGCCAGATGCTGCTTCGTTTATGGGTGTCGGGCATATTTATGTGTTTTTGCGATTCACTCGCACAGCCCTCTTCACCGCTGTCTACTGTCTCACTGAATTACTGAGAGGACAGACGCACGCTCCACTTGACTGTCGCGTCTCTCACCCTCTCTGTTTTTCACATAATGATATTATCCTATATCCTCGCACGTGATTGGCCACAATATGGAGGGATTGGAGCATAGCTAAGCCACTGTGTGAGAGCTGAGCAGCGAAAGGAAATTAAGTGAGGAGCCGGCTCTCGCTCAATGGGAGTCGACTCTGACTCACTACAAAGCACTCTCTAAGCACGGCTCTTAGAGATGATGCTTTTGCCAATGACACATTATTGAATTTTACGTTGCAGTTCATGGATATTGTTGACTGACTCCAAATCTCCTGACCACTATGTCGATCTGAGAAAGCAAGACTGAGACAGCGAGACCAAGACAAGACTGAGGGATCCGAGACCAAGACAAGACCAAGACTAAAGTCCGTCGAGATCAAGACAAGTCCAAGACCACGTAAAACCAAGACCAGATGAAGAAAATGTGGAGCTGTTGGTGTGTAGCACTCTTGCTGAATTTTGGAAATTATTTACGTTTTTGTGTTGTTTAAATGACTAGAATTTATCGTATCTTTAAAACCATGGACTCCCATTTGTTTAAATTTACATTAATAAATATGGTTATGAAATAAGTCATGGAATAAATACATGCTACAATCGATATTATGTATGATTTTAGCTTGGATAATTTGTGTGTCCCTGAAATCTCCTTACATCAATTCAGTTGGCCTAGATCTAGTCAGTTAAGGTTGTAGAGCAAGTGGATTATATAGACAAGTTATCATTAAAATATACAGCATACCTAAAGTCAAACAGTCACTGTAGGCTTAAAAAATAAAAACAATTCAAAAGTATTTCATGCATAACATAGATGGATAATAACATGTGTGTATACAATTTATTATTATTATTATTATTATTATTATTATTATTATTATTATTATTATTTATTATTATTGTTTGCAGTCTATTGTTTTGAGTCACTGTTAACTGAATATTTTAGCATATTTTAGATATAATTTAATATTGACAGTTTATGGGTTTTTTTAGAAATTTATGTATGTTAATTCTTACACGGCAGACGGTGGCACGGTGGTTAGCACTGTTGCCGCACAGCAAGAAGGTCCTGAGTTCAATTCCACCATCAGGCCGGGGTCTTTCTGTGTGGAGTTTGCATGTTCTCCCCGTGTTTGCGTGGGTTCTCTCCGGGTACTCCGGCTTCCTCCCACCGTCCAAAGACATGCAGCTTGTGGGGATAGGTTAATTGGATAATCCAAATTGCCACTAGGAGTGAATGTGAGTGTGAATGGTTGTCTGTCCCTATGTGTTAGCCCTGCGACAGACTGGCGACCTGTCCAGGGTGTACCCCGCCTTTCGCCCTATGACAGCTGGTGGCTCCAGCGCCCCCCGCGACCCTGAAAGGATAAGCGGAAGCGAATGGATGGATGTATATTCTTCCTAATTAAACAGTAAAAATGATGATGTCTTGTATTCATTGTACAGATATAATTTGAAATAGACTATCTTTTATTATTATTTTCCAAACACATTACGTTTTTATACAAAGTACCTGAATCGGTTCAGTATAGTCAATGTCAACCCTCATTTTACTTGGTATCGGATTGGAATGGAAATCAACCTCAGTTTTATTTGACTTTAAAAGAAGGAATTGGAGGGCATCCAGCTCTTTATGTCAGTAAGAAATTCCTGTAGTTTAACTGATTGGTGTGTGTCATCCAAGTTCAAGGATAGATGAAGATAAAGTTGGGTATCATCTGCTTAACAGTGAAAGCCTCATGCAGTCAACAAATGAATGGTGATGTTTCATCTATTTATTTTTAAATTAGCTTAAACCTACATTTAGTTGCACCCAGCCATACCCACACAGCCACACCCCTCAGGCCTGCAGGTGGCTGAGCTCCATCCTCCAAGCCTACCCGCAGACACACACACACACACACACACACACACACACACACACACACACACACCATTGTATATCTTGTAGCCTCATATCCCTAACCCTCAAAATGTCACTGGTATTTAGTTTTCTGTCATTTACATCCAAAGTTATAGCTGTATGTTTTAGATTTTTAGAAATCCATCAGTCAGAACAACCCTAATCTTCTTTACTTATCTAACTTGTTGCTAACTACTAATTAAAACTATAAAGAATATGTTTTAATGATGTTGTATGTTAAGTGTTATTGTAAAACCACTGCCACACTGATCAGATTATTCTAACTTTAATAATTTGGACAGTTATATGTATATCCAAGTGTTGCCAATTTATTTGAGTTTAGGAGCTACGGGGTTGTTTAGATCTGTAATGGTCATCAGACTAAACAGACGGATTACTTTTGGGAATCTTTTAAGAGACGACAGACTCTATCAAGCTGTGTGTTTTTGTAGCTTCATCAGTTACTTGATTGTGCTGATGCATGCTGAAGGTGGAGTCCTACAGGTATAAAAATAAGGCACCAGGAAACTGTGATATGTCAGAAATGATCGGCTACAAGTACAGCAAAGCAGTGAAAGCCTCTAAGATTCTGTAGTCATTTCTATCTGTCATCACACTAAGAACTGCGAACCCTGTTTTGTTCTGTTCCTTGGATGAGGGACTCTGATTCCCTCCATGGAACTGTCTGATAAAATGGAGGTTAGATAACAGCCTACAGTCGTACAGTATGTGAAAATCCTGCAGAGAATATCAAGCTCATGCAGGTCGCTTCAGTTCAAACCACTGTGGATGTCCACACAAATGCATTTCTGCACAGAGAACAGGGCTGTGTCGGTGCTGCTCAGAGTTAATGCAGAGCTACACCCCGCCTGTTTAGTGGGAGGCTCAAATGTGCTGTGACAAGCAGTGAGACAGCTTCCAGTCGGCAGCGGAGGTTGCGGTGACCTCATCACGGACACATTATGAAGATCAAGTGTCGATGCTGAGTAAATGCCACAGTGTAGCAGGGGAGTTTATAAAGATCAGCCTCCTTCCATCAGAAAAATCTTTCAGTCTTGAGGTCAAATGCTGAGCGCTGCGCTACTTTTTCACATCCTCAAAGTGACAAGTGGGTGCACTGTGCAAATATCAGGACATTTATTCCTCCAATCTCTGTTACACTGACTGAATAAAATCAGGTTTATAGAGGTGGTGCAGCCCTCCCACCTGGTGCTGTCAGATCCCTCGGCTCATCATATCACACAATATGTGTGGGTTCCTGCAGGGCATCTTGACGGCACTCTGACCTACCTTTATCCCTTAGTTTTACATCAGTTTATAGAAATAAGTATGAACGTTTTCACTCAATCTCGTCTGACTGATGTTCTGTTCAGACATTTTGATTACTTCTCACTGATCTGACCTCCAACTTTGTATAACACAACTCAAAACATTTGAAGCTGATTTGACCTCAGTGTGTTAAAGAACACTTTTGCTTTGGATGACATCAACAGCCCCAACAATGAAAGCCTCGAGCTTCAGAGGCCTCAAATATCCTGTGAATTCATCCATTTTTAGTACTGGGTCATTCAATAAGAAATTCATGAGTGACCCCCTCGATTCAATTTATTTGAAGACTTTTTTTTTTTTACCTTTGTACTATGAATAATTTTAGTTACAAGCCCTCAGGAAAACATAGTTGCAAAACCACAGAATTTCACTCACCAAAACTGGATCACAGAATTCTTGGACAGTTGTGTAATTAAATTAATCACACAGCAGCCATATTAATTGTTAAGTAATTGCATTAAAATGCTCCAAAAGTCATCAACTCAGTCCACAATCTGCTGTCAAGTTGGATTTCCCATGGGAGTCTATGCAGGCTGACTCACTGCTGGAACCAGCCGTGGACATTAGAGGAACTTTGTGCTGACTTCATTTATCAGCCCTGGAGTTTGCCGTTTGGATTAAAATCATGTGATGGGGAAAAGCATATGTACATCAGAGTTAGTTAAAAGAATTTATTAAAGCCTGCATATATATAACCTTCGCCCTCGATATGAGCACTGCTCTTACTAGAGCAGAAGGAATGAGGAACTCTGGCAGGGAGATCAGGCTCGGCTGAGAATGGACTTCCAGCATGTGAAATTAGCTCCCCTGCTGTAAGTTACAGCCCCTCTGCTGAGGAGAATATAAATATTTCCTCGTACTTCAGTGCCCCTGGGTTAAAACCTTGCAAGCACTCAGTACATGAGGGATATACATTATGGCTTCTGTCAGACCATAAAAAACATGTTTCTTGATGCTTTAGCTGTGATTATTAGACAAGCCAGAGGGGCGGTGGGAACACTGGGGTGGTTTCTGCTCCAAAGCCACGGTGTCTCCACACAGATGTGATAATGGCACATGTCAGCAGAGTTTAGCAGCAGACGACGACTCCAAAGTAAGCGCTATGCTTAATGTACATGTAATTCAACAAGACAAAGTTTTGGCAGCAGAGGAGCAGAGGGTTTTTATTGCCATAGCTGGAGTGCAGAGGTTTGTGGAAAACAACATCATTCAAGATGTTGCTCATGACATACAACCATAAGGAAAAACAGGAGAGGGTTGTTTCTACTGGTTTATGTTGTGAGCGATGGAAATGTTCCACACAGAACAATAAGGCAGTAAGACCCTGCCTGAGACTGTGCAGCAGACTCTAATGTTCATGTTTCACCGTGTTATTAGAACAATGTGAAACATGAACTCATACAGACGAAGGTGAGTGAAGTTCCTAACTCTGTCAGATCTAAGTCATCTTTAGTGATGAAAAGTCAGAATCCTTTTTTTCTTTTGTTAGTGTTTAGTCAAAGTCTCGGATACTTAACATTATAACTTAAAGCTACAAAACTTTAAAGTATGTTTTTTTATGGAGTGGGTTTTTAAATGAAGAGCAAAAGAGGAGGAGACAATGGGGAACAGAGGTTCACCCTTTAGGGTCCTAGTTAGGTGTGTTTTTGAGAGTAACCACCAACCCTGTGTATCTGCCTTTATTGTCATCTGTGAGAAGCGCCTTAAGTCGTCATTCTTTCTAATGGCCACCAGGGGGCGAGCCCCGTGGTTGCAAAAAGCAACAGCAATAAGTGTTCACAGAAGTCTGATCAGTCAGTAAACACTTTTGTATACGTTTATAGGTTCAGCCACTCATTTAAGGTTATATAGAATAAAATGTTGTAAATTACAGTTGTATAATTTACGGATTAGGTTAGGATTACAATTAGATTAGGTTAGGAAAGGTACATTCATTGGCTAACAACTCGTGGCTGAAAACGAGACTTCTCTAACTAATGAAATTAGATTTCATCTGCTAAACTGAATGCTTACAGCTCAGACGGTCATGCTAATATTTACTTCCTGCATATGCATATGCACTCTCTCATCCATCTATGTACAGACACAATGGAGACAGGAGCACCTTTACATGACATTCATCAATCAACGAGGCACATATAAAAGCATTTGATCTGTCCTACCAAAGTTATTCCTGAAGCATGTTTCACGACTCAACATTGTTGAAGATATTTCTGCCACCACATTACTGAAACTGTTGGGAATAACCACTGTATAAGTACATCAAAACAACTAGCTCATATGTGCTTGGTTTTTGTTGCTGATTTGCTCTTCTGTAGCCAGGAGCAGGACAATCACCATATTTGTTAAATTGCAAAATTCTCCAATTTCCATTCCTGATTCTTTGCCATGTTTCTCTTGAGTTATGGTTAGTGTCAGTAGTGGCATTGTAAAACTTTAGGGTTATTTTGGGACCATCTGTGGTGTGTCTTTTCTCCTGCTGATGTTGGAATTTTGAGCTAAAGCTCAGAAGCAGGAGGTTAGTGACCCTAAACACTTGAATAAATCTACTACAGAATTGCTTCAAACCAAGAAGGAGCCCGGCCAGAGTTCAGACTTCAGCCCACTTACCTAGTTCTGTAAGAAGGGAAGGACGAAATTCAATATGTATGCTGATTGTGAGAGTCTGGTTATTTTTGCTCCTCATCCCGGCTTGTGTGACTTGCCTTTTGGAAAACTCAATTTCATGAAAGAAAAACCAAAAGCAAAACCCAGGGAATCTTTTATCATAGATGAGACACATTATATCAAACACTAAGCAATCATTCTCTTAAGCAGAGTTTCTAATGTTGCTTGTTTATATTTTTAATCTAACAATTATAATTAAAAAAAAATAAAAAATGATAACTTCAAAGAAGAAAAAAAATCCACTGATGTGCTTCAGTAGAGGTATTATGTGTTTCTTTTGTTTCTATGTTATATTGTTGCTTTATATAATATAATATATAATAGAATGGTGAAATCTAATCCCTCTACAGACTGCAGAACTTGCCTTACAGACCAGGCTCTGATCATTCTGCTAAATTTGCATAAATTAGCCAGATCTATCCTCACGAGACTTGAGGTATTTTGCAATTTTAGCTTGTAAGAAATACAAGCTTGCTTGATTTTGTCCCCGTAGCTTTACAATTTCTGTATGAATCAAATGATCTGCTGATATTGATGGCGATTTTTATCTGATGAGAAAAGTCCAGCTTGCAAACATGGGTTTAGCTTACCCATGTGTGAATGGGTGGATGACTGGATGTGTAAAGCGCTTTGGGGTCCTTAGGGACTAGTAAAGCGCTATATAAATACAGGCCATTTACCATTTACCATTTTACTGGCGATCATGGACTAATATTGACTTGATAGCCAACATGACAGTTACAGTGGGGCAAAAAAGTATTTAGTCAGCCACCGATTGTGCAAGTTCCCCCACTTAAAATGATGACAGAGGTCAGTAATTTGCACCAGAGGTACACTTCAACTGTGAGAGACAGAATGTGAAAAAAAAAATCCATGAATCACATGGTAGGATTTGTAAAGAATTTATTCGTAAATCAGGGTGGAAAATAAGTATTTGGTCACCTCAAACAAGGAAAATCTCTGGCTCTCACAGACCTGTAACGTCTTCTGTAAGAAGCTTTTCTGTCCCCCACTCGTTACCTGTATGAATGGCACCTGTTTGAACTCATCATCTGTATAAAAGACACCTGTCCACAGCCTCAAACAGTCAGACTCCAAACCCGCCATGGCCAAGACCAAAGAGCTTTCGAAGGACACCAGGAAAAGTATTGTAGACCTGCACCAGACTGGGAAGAGTGAATCTACAATAGGCAAGCAGCTTGGTGTGAAAAAATCAACTGTGGGAGCAATCATCAGAAAATGGAAGACATACAAGACCACTGATAATCTCCCTCGATCTGGGGCTCCACGCAAGATCTCATCCCGTGGGGTCAAAATGATCATGAGAACGGTGAGCAAAGATCCCAGAACCACACGGGGGGACCTGGTGAATGACCTGCAGAGAGCTGGGACCAAAGTAACAAAGGTCACCATCAGTAACACACTACAACGGCAGATCACGCGTGGTTTCCGCTGCTGAAGCCAGTGCATGTCCAGGCCCGTCTGAAGTTTGCCAGAGAGCACATGGATGATACAGCAGAGGATTGGGAGAATGTCATGTGGTCAGATGAAACCAAAGTAGAACTTTTTGGTATAAACTCAACTCGATCGTGTTTGGAGGAAGAAGATACTGAGTTGCATCCCAAGAACACCATACCTACTGTGAAGCATGGGGGTGGAAACATCATGCTATGGGGCTGTTTTTCTGCCAAGGGGACAGGACGACTGATCCGTGTTAAGGACAGAATGAATGGGGCCATGTATCGTGAGATTTTGAGCCAAAACCTCCTTCCATCAGTGAGAACTTTGAAGATGAAACGAGGCTGGGTCTTCCAACATGACAATGATCCAAAACACACCGCCCGGGCAACAAAGGAGTGGCTCCGTAAGAAGCATTTGAAAGTCCTGGAGTGGCCTAGCCAGTCTCCAGACCTCAACCCCATAGAAAATCTGTGGCGGGAGTTGAAAGTCCGTGTTGCTCGGCGACAGCCCCAAAACATCACTGCTCTCGAGAAGATCTGCATGGAGGAATGGGCCAAAGTACCAGCTACTGTGTGTGCAAACCTGGTAAAGACCTATAGTAAACGTTTGACCTCTGTTATTGCCAACAAAGGTTATGTTACAAAGTATTGAGTTGTATTTTTGTTATTGACCAAATACTTATTTTCCACCCTGATTTACGAATAAATTCTTTACAAATCCTACCATGTGGATTCATGGATTTTTTTTTCACATTCTGTCTCTCACAGTTGAAGTGTACCTCTGGTGCAAATTACTGACCTCTGTCATCATTTTAGTGGGGGAACTTGCACAATCGGTGGCTGACTAAATACTTTTTTGCCCCACTGTAGATAGCTAACCTTAGTTTGCTTTCTCTACTTTTGTGTCCTAGGCATCCTTGCTTTTGTTGCAAACATAATATCTCAGGTCATTTCTTGTATTTCTTGGCATCCAACAGACTTGTACTCTGATTTGAGAAACATCCATTAACTGAAGAAAAAACAAAACAAAAACTTGTAATTTACTGAAATGCATGTAGATGGAGTGCACAGTCTGAAAGAAACCCAACTCCCTCTACTCGTTATGCACTCAGGAGGATGATCAGCGCTGGCCCCATTTCAGCGTTGTAAATATATTTCTATAATAACTCATCCATCTATTTAAAAACAGTCACAGACGACTTCTACATTGAAGTTTGTTCAAGTGGAGGAGATAAAAATATGTTTATGAATTATAGTGAAAGGCTGTTGTCCAAAACACCCATAAGCAGTGCTTGAAATTTCATCCATCAACATGCAGTCGAACAGCACCTCTAGCACAAACACACATTAACTCATCACATGGACTGACAGGAGACCAAAACAACCCCCACATGAGGTTAGACCAGGAAAGAGCAGTGTAAGGAACAGCTTTTCTCCAGATGAACTATTATCAAGTATTTACGGCATCAGCGAGGACCTCACAGCTCCGACAGGCGCTGACAAATCACCCCTCCTCCTCCGCCGCCACTTTCTTCTTCCGCTGGACCAAACAGGGGAGCCATTAGAGCAACACAAAGTGTTTAACCTCGACGAAAATGCACAAACAAATGCAAGGCTGTGCTATCATAGAAAACGTGCTCTGACACAGGTGCTGGGAGGAAATCAGGACACAAAAACACCACTGTAGATTACTTTTATTTGTGTAGACTAAACAAACTTAGTTTCCCTGAAATAATGTAAAGGAGATTTTTAATTTTGTGTCCATAATCATATGTTTTTGTTTTTAAAATAATTTTGCCAACTTTCCACCCTGCCCTGCTGCATCCGGAGTGGCTGAAACAGACTCATAGAAACACTGCTGACCAAGAAAACACTTTTCGAAATGTAAAAAATCCCTCACTCATATTCGTTTAATGATTGGCTCCTATCAGTAACTACCTGTCCTTCCCGATTTTCTCCCACAAAGCCACCAATCATCTGCTTCCTGTTGACGCCGGCACGCGCATATGGTAATTAGTTAAATCCACATAATATTCTGGAATTTAAGTCATCAATCCTGAAGCACAGACTTCTTTGATGGTCCATTTGTCAAAATTAAGTACACAACAAGCCATTGTGTTTGTCAGATAACTGCGTTAAAAATCCGAATTAGCAGTTAGCAGACAGCTAGTAGCTACAGTCACATGTGTTGGAACACATGCCAAAAAGGATCATCCCTAACTCTAGTTGGGACGATTAGTTACAAAGAAGTAATTTAACCCCCATACAGCTGTTTCAGCTGTTTCGAAGTTTGTAATTATCCAGAGAAATCGTCCATCCATCCACTGTCTGTTGCTTGTCTGAAGTCAGCTCTTGGTGGCAGCAGGCTAAGACATCCTTCTTCCCAGCCATAATTCCTAGTTCCTCCTGGGGGATCCCAAGGTGCTCCCAGGATATATGAGGCATATAATCTCTCCAGCGGGCTCTGGCCTAACCCAGAGTCTCCTGCCAGTCTGTGTGCCTGGAAAACCTCTCCAAAATCTACTTGAAGATCCCTATGGATGTCTTAGCACAGCCACTCTATGGAGGAGATTCGTTTCAGCCACACCTTTATATTTAAAGTGATCGCTGATACTTTATGACCATAGACATGGTTTGAGATGTGACGGACTGATAAATTGAAAGCTTTTGTAGCAGGCTGTAAACCTGCTTGGTACTGCTGCAAAGCTGGACATTTTAACATGGGACTGACTTACTTTTGGAGCCAGCCTCAAGTGGACATTAAAGGAATTGCAGTTTTTGGCACTAACCCGTTTGATTAATTTTGTCAGTCCTGGAGGGTTGATGCTTGGATGGAAGTGACAGCAACACCTCAGAAATACCACAGACACATGTGGCAGATGTGGCCAGAGCACCTGGGGTCCACTCTTCGATGGGTCACAGTTGTTTTAGAGGCACTAAAAGGTGCACCTGCACAAGATCAGTTAAGAGGTTTTAATATTCTTGTTGCTGATTTCGAATATATGCTGTAAAAAACAGTATTTATTGGCACCTGAACCACAATTTATTTTTAATTTAGCCAAGGAGAAATGGAGAGCAGACAGCCCCTCATGTCCCCCGTGACTGAGGTGCCTTTATTGTGCTGTTGTTGTCATTTACATTTTCTTCTGTTTCTGTTGTCAGACAACAAAACTAGTATGAAATCTGAGCGTAGTTCATAAATACCACGCTGACCACAAGTCGTTATCGAGGCGCCGAGCTGCAGATGAAATCATTATTTGAAAATGAACAAAAACACAAGTTGACAGCAGCGGTGCAGAGAGATCGCTTCTAACAACGTTTAAAATGAGAAAAGACAGAGAAGGTGAGAAGGTTGTCAAATACAACTTGCTTGTAGAACTTGAGGACATAGTATTACACTCCTTTTTTTCCCCTCACAAACTATAGTGTGAACCGTTTCAGCCACATAAAGGGGACACACACAGTCAGTAAATATAAACCGTGCAACAACTAAAGTCATAAACTGGACTTTTTCATTTCATTCATTAGAGTTAAAACATTTTGTACATGACTACATGAACCTTTTGTTGTTGTTGTGTACAGACACACATGAACTGCCCCCCTCTCACACCACACACAGACCAGCCTGCGGGGATCCCGCCTTCCTTCCTCCGTCCACTCGGGCCCACCCTGCACCTAACTCAGGACGAGACACACACCTGCTTCCACTCAGCTGCGGTCCCTTTGAAGCCAACATGTGGAGGTCTCTTGCTGAAGCGCTTGGGGCTACTCTGCCCTAATTTCCCACTGTATACACAGATTATCTGTGCCTGGTAATGCAAACAGAGGGATCATCTAAATGCATGTGAACGCCCCTAATGGGCCCTGCCGATTGGACCTGGAACGGGGCCGCTCAATGTGGAGATGCCTGCAGTTCAGATTTGCACCGTGGCAATTCGTCAAAGGGATTACACACGTCTGCAGGGGCCTTTCCACAACTCCAAACTATTGCTATGGGAATCGTGCATACTTATGATGTATATATACAATATATCATCCTTTTCCGCTGGATTTGGAAAGAGCTGCCTCTACTTATTCATAAACTAAACATGAAACTATTCCAGCTCCTTGAAAGGTTTTTTGCAATCAGTGAAGATTTCCTTGGATGAGTTTTGGAGATGGATTTCTACTCTGCTTGGCACTGCTCTTGACATTGTGTAGAATAACTTGAGGCAGCGGTAGCACCACAAATATGGGTCATGTAATCTATTCGAATTGATATTTAAATCATTTATATGTCAAATGGTGTTTTGAAGTAGCAGTCCAAACGAAACTGTTGATTTGGCAGGTTTGGATAAACCAGCAATCAAAATTTCTTTCTTTCTGAACTCACACACACTTGGATCCACTTTAAACCAGGCGTCACTCCAAATGAAAGACAACCACAATGTGGCGTGGGATGCAGTTAATGAGTTTAAAAGTGCGACAGCATCTGCTATGAGCCCCTACGAGTCGGATTGACAGGTAGGGCCAGAAAATCCACAGTCGTTGCAAACAAGCTGCTTCCCACAGATGCTGCCGACAGATGACAGTTGCTGGGCATCGTCAAAGCCGTCATGAAGAAAGGAGAGCTCCCGCTTTGCACCTGATAGAGCGTACAAAGGCTTCCAGGCAGCAGGCCCGGGAATTCAGCTCAGGGCCCAGGAAGTCAGAGGAAGCCACCTGGAGGGACGGCACAGCCAAAAGACGCCCTCTTCAGTACAATAACTTCAGCGTGATGTGAAATCAGCCCACTTTCATGCGGGACTTTAATGAGGACTGGGTGGTTGTGAATGCTTACTGACTGCAGATGCCCACCTGCCTCACCCACTAACCCCCTTTAAATAAATTGTTGATTTGAGGGGCCTTCCCCATGGCCGATAGCAGGTTCCCATGATCAGGTAGACGTTCATGTTCCAGAGATGACAGAAAAATCATCCAGATGTGTAGCTGCTGCTGCATCAGAAGCTGACATGGAAAAATATATGATTTACATCTGGTGCACTCAGCACATATTGCTAGGCTTGCGCACACGCCCCGTAAGACTGCACATGACGTCAGGGTCCAAGAACGGAGTGACTCCAGACTTCTGACAAATTGCCGTCTTTGATTTTATTGGTATTTGACCTTGAGACTGATGTGGGATCCCTTCATATTATGAGAGGGCATAGATTATGAGCCAATGTGTTTTCAATAGAGCCCAGATCCATGCTAGCTGGTTTACGAGCAGTGGAGTGATGAAGTGGTTATTCAGGGAATGCTATAAGTGAGAGGGACAGGGATCGCCTTTCCAAAAGCCTTCTTTAGGGCAGACGGGGCATCCTTAAAATCATTTACAATATATCCTCTGTTGCACTCTAATCGAATCTGAATCAGACTGCCAGCCACGGCTTAGGGCTTTCTGACTGGAAACATCTTGCTTTCCATCGTAATATGTGCTATAGTATACTGTAAAAGAGCGCTACGACTAACTGCAAACCAGGATTGTGAGATTCTCGCTGCTGAAGGTGATCAAAAAGAGACACGCACCATAAAGGAATGTCATAAACATCGCCAGCTTCAATTTCAATGGAAACCTTGTGAAAATAAACTTTACAAGTTTGTTTTAAGTTCAGTTTTATTGATTGATGTCTGCAACATTTCAGAATTTAAAGGCTGTCGAGTCAGCTCTTCTGCAATGTCATGCTTAATAGAATTGGGACAAATGTACAAAGATCTCCAACATCAACTAACACTGCTCAGCATCAGTTCTACCCTTAAAGATATAACATGCAATAAATATATACATAAAATAGCCAAAACTCAGCCCTGATGGACATCCTGAGCCTGGTTCTGTTTGAGGCTTCTTCCTGTTCTTCTTTCACAATGACCCCAACTTATGCTCCTAATGAATCAGTTGATCATTATGTTTTTATCTTTTATATTATGGACTCATCACTTTAC
Source organism: Haplochromis burtoni (assembly GCF_018398535.1). Lineage (NCBI taxonomy): Eukaryota > Metazoa > Chordata > Actinopteri > Cichliformes > Cichlidae > Haplochromis > Haplochromis burtoni. Next base: position 2,372,589 of record NW_024582381.1, on the reverse strand, counting down.
TGTAAAAAAGTGACCTTATAAAGTTGTGTATGGTGCTACATAAATGAAACTGAATTAAAATGTTTAGTGGAATCGAGTTCTGCCACACCTTAACCCGTATTTGATTTTACTGCCTTTGTCTCTGAATTTCTAAAAGAGTAGTATTGTTTTAGTGCTGTGGTGTTGAGAAACAGTAGTTGATCATCAAAGTGAAGCTATCAAATTATCTGTTCAGCTCTGTTTCTATCCTCACCTTTGACCACAAGTTTTCAGTAGTGATAATAGAAAGATAAGGTTGTGGATTCAAATGGCAGAATTTCATCTGAATAGTGTTCGGACTCAGTCTTATGGTGTGTTTATGAAAATACAAAGAGAATTTACTTTTTGCCTGGTCTGGTTACACATGAAGTCTGTCCACTGAGGTCAACCCATGCAACTAGACATGAGCCAGTGCTTTCACAAATTAAAATATTCACTCCCACGAAAACCAGTGAGCTGGAATTCTCCCAGCATCACTGAGTATCAGAAATGGAGACTTAGAAATGCCATTAGACGGCAGCTGGAGCTAAATTGTTCAACTTAACTTTTAACAACAGTGAAAAAGGATAAGGTATTATTATGCTACAGTGATTGTGTCCAACAATCGGTTGTGCGCCCCCTTGCCCTGTTTGGCTTTCGGGGCAAATATTTGTGTGCGTCACATAAGTAACATGAGGTAAAGCTTTGCATTGTGTTTGGTGTGACTGCACCCTTAGAATTTAGGAGGTTGGCCACTCAGGTGGAGCTCAGACTCACTGCATAAGCACAGCACAAGGAGCCAGCTCAAGCTGTTCAGGTGGAGCAGGGTGTGTAGACCCAGGAAACTCTATGGAGGAAGTTATTGAGAGACATGTGACCAGCAGTATTAAAAAGGTCTTAAATTTATAGTTTCTTAAGAGAAAAAGGTGATTACATATCATGTCATTAGGTTATGTTACATTTTAATGTTGACCAAATGAAAATAAACAGTCAGACAGCAGTGTACTTAGTAAACTGCACTGTGCATTGTTGGTTTTAGCACCCGTCACTTCTAGCATTCATGATGGATTACAACCTCACGTACAGCCTGACCCCATCAGCACACACATGCGTATGCCATTTCCCTAATCCAACTTATATCAAAAGACACAATTTATTATCCTTTCTCTTCTTGCATTCCCCTCTGTTCGCTCTTTCTCCCGGGCTATGATGAGGTATTGAGAAAAAGAGAGGATTAAGTTACCAGGAAATTGAAAAGGTGCAAGAGCAGCCAGAGATGTGAGATTACTCTGGTTTATAACACATCTCCTGATGAGGATAACACGTGTGTGTTTAACACAGTGCGTGAGACGGGTCCAGCCGAGGGGTGAGGGGGATGGAGGGATTGCAGGGTGGAAGGTGGTGATAGACTGAACGATACCTGCGGATAAACAGGAAAGCGGAGAGGGAGGGGAGCTGTGTGCGGGTCTCTGATGTGGTTTGGACCTCAGGCAGGTGAGGCGTGGGTGTGCTTGTGCATATGTATGTTTAAATGTGATTGGAATGCAATGAGGAAGAAAATTTCTGTCAGGAGCTTTGTATATAAGAATCTGATTAATTTAAGTGTTTTTCATGAACCAATGGAGCATAACAGTATTTACAGCTTAGGCAAAAGTCCACTATGCCTGTCTCCATACCAAGTTTCCTGTGCTTCATTGCCTTACTACAGCATGAATAAGTGTAGACAGATATACATTTTATTACTAAATAAATATTAATATCATAATAAAGGAAAACGAAACAATTATCAACTTTCAAAGTGTACTAAAATTGTTTTAGATGAAGGGGGAGGAGCTAAAAACAGACAGGATGAACTGCAGGCCCTCAGTTCTGCAGTGCAGCTTTGTATTAGTTAAACCAAGATTAGCTAATACAAGGCTTAAACTGAGTCATGCAGCTTTAGGAGAGACCAAGACTAAAAGCATGAAGCTGGAAATGAGCATAATAGGTCCTCATTTACAAACAAACAAACCAAAAACTGAGAAGCTCATTTTGGTCTTCAAGGAAATGATTGTAACTTGTAACTTATTGTAATTTCTTGCACACCCGGCCATTAGCCTGAGCCACCACTGTGTGATGGTTTCTTCAGGGAAATTTAACGCCATCATATCAAAGTGGAAAATAAATGAACACAGACCCCAGAGAGCATGTGTGCATCCATGAGATATGTTTGTGCTTGTGATTATGTTTGTAATAGTGGCACATTTATATGAATAAATCATTAATGGTGTTCACTATGTGCCGTAGGTGTATGCGTATTATTTGTTTCCACTTCCGTTGGCATGTCTGCTCATGTTTGAGCAAAAAGGAGAGCGACAGCAGGAGGTGTCTTCAGAAGCACTCCCTGCTGCGAATCAAGCCCGGGTTTCCTCTCAGATGTAATTATCACTCTGTAATTATTGACTAATTACACTTTATAGCGACTGGAAATCCTCCTGATAACTTCTCTTTTCTCCAGATGGGGAAAGAAATCTGCAGAAAATGTGTGTAGGTGCAGAAAATAACAATAGTGCCATACTTTCTGAGCATAATGAGCAATGGAACATAGTCATTAACTGTGATTTTCCTATTGTCATTATCATTTTTATAATGATATTCAGGTCAATGGAGAGCGCAAGGCACCAGCTCAAATGCAACAATAAGTGTCATGACTTTGGTGCCTCGATTAAGCCTGTGAAACACATGTGAGGAAAGTAATGTGCTCATTTTAATTGTAATAATTACAGATAATGGCCTCAGCAGTCAGTTCTATATCATTAGACCAATAGAGTTGCATGTATATATTTGTTCAGAAGCACATCTCTGCCCGTGAAAAGGTTACATCACACAAACTAGCCGTTTCTGTTGGTCTGAGCTGAATGTGTCGCATTGTACTCACAACACATGCCCTCAAGGGCTAACATACACGCTGTTCCTATCTGTCAGGCTAGGAACAGCATATCTGGGCCAAATCAAACCTACTGTTTTATGCGATGACAACTCCGGCTGCTGAAACATCATTTTAACGTGTAACTCTATAAATCCCTGGTGAATGCTGCCAGCCTCTGAGGGTCGATTCCCAGAGAGCTTCCGACGCTAAAAACGGCTGCAGAGACGGTGCTGCGAGGAAAGCGAATGTCATTATCTCAACGTTAGGAAGCATCCCTCAAAAGTTCTCCATGCCGAGCCAAAAGCATTTGTTGAAAGATGATTGTGGTTTAATGCGAATTGGGTTTTATTTTTGTATTTCCGCTGGAAGACGATGACATGATTCAAGGAAAACTGGGTGAGGTAAAAAAAGAACTGTCAAGCAATGAGGATGCACTAGTGCATCTTAAAAAGGTAAACTTATATATATTCTTTATACATGTGAAATACCAAGTCCCGTTTTTGTTTATTTTTGAAGATTATGGCTTATAGCTAAGTATTATGCTTCAGTCAGGTTAATGAAACTTGCTAGATTATTAACATCTGAGTGTGCCCGACCCAAGTGGGACATCATTTGTTGGGGGTGAATGTATTGACTGACTTGGAGTATTTGTACTATGACCTATGCTTTTAGTCACACTGCAGTTATATTTAGTTTGTTTTAGGAAAATATCACAGTTCGAGTTAAATTTTGGGGTGTGCAGGATAAAAAGAAAAAAGTTATTATTATGCCACCAAGGGATTTAGTGTATTTAAACTGTTGTAAAGGAGTTGTTCTCATTACAAGACAGAAACTGCAATCAGTTGTGATATTCATATATTCTTTATTTATCAAGGTAAAAACTCTGGCTTTCAAAATGTCTTTCCTCATGAGATATCTAGCCAAAAGATCATCAGAAATGCAAACAAATATAACATAACAGTTCTGTAAAAAGACTGATTGATGACAATGTATATAACACAATGTAGGTACAATAACATAGTCATGATAATATTTGCAAAACAGGTCATTTCTTTATTTTATATGTAACTGCTTCCTAAAACCTGCTGACTACAGCATATTTACAAACATAAGCAACGATCCTAGACATAAAAACACAAAAAAACTTCAGATATCACCCTTTGGCTGAGCGGGGAAACCCTGACTGAACAGAGTCCAAAGTGTAAAGAACTAATCTAGAGTGAAATGAAAGAGTGAAAGTTGCAGCAGAGATGTTTCAGTTTGAAGCTGCAGACTGGAGCAATGTGGACCCTCAATGAGAGGCTCTATATCTGGTGATTAAAAGCAGATGCGGACGAGATGATAAACTTTGACTGTTCTACTTTGAAAATAATTAACATATTTATTACAATGTGTTTCTTGTCTTTTTGTAGTCAGCTATGTGGTCAGTTTTAAAATGTCAGCAATGAGCTGTTCACTTTGTTTTAAAGTGAGCGCTCTGTTTTTATACCATCTTGAAACGAATCCCACCCATTAATGAAAATGTATTTTGTGTTGGCTATTGTGTTGCTTGTTGTACCCTTTGCTTAGTAGCTTACCCTGTTTTTTAACTTTAGAATCTATAATGAAAATATATAAACAATTTAAATAATAACATTTCTTTGTCCTACTTTTGTCAAACCTTACTTAAATTCAGAAAATGGGATGAAAATAAGAAACTCGACTTTCTGAAGAAACATCTTTGCAGTTACTGCTGTTGTTGTAGGATGGGGTCAAATTGAGCACTTCTGATGGTTCTAATGTTAAAGGCAAACATCACATTTCATCAAAAAGACACCCCTGCTTGTTGAAGAATGATAATAACGGTCAGTCTATGAATGTGACTTCAGAGGGCTCTGACCAAACATCAGTGATAATCTAGGAATGAAGACTGGCCTCTCTAAAAAGTTTAATAATTATGCAAATCTTCCAAACTTTGAATTCCATTTTACAAAAATAGCACATTCAATACCAAATTTTCAATAAAATGTGATGACTAAACCTCAGTAATTACATACATACTAATAGACACATTTCTCCATGTGTGAAGATAAATGTAATCTAAAAATGAAATCATGCACAGCTACCGGTCTAATTGACTACCTACCTTCTACAGACCCAGGAGGCAACACTAGGATAATTTGGCCAAGTACTCATCCATCTCATATCTACATTGCTATACCTACAGATACATAGAGACACTCCAAACAGACTCCAAATAAGCATAAATTGAAAGCTGCAAAAATTAGGGATCAGCTGGGAACACAGCTCTCCAACCTCCAGTCAGCATGCAAAATGTAATTAGTGTGATGAGTCCCCTAAGTACCATCACAGTATCCCTTCCTCTCCCTCTCTAGTGCCTTAATGAAATATCAGACTTTTATTTTGGCACTGAGACCGCTGTTAACCTCGGCTGCGTTTTCAATGTCAAGCGGCTGCATCAGCAAGTGATTCATGGCATTATTAAACATCAATAAAAATCAGAGAAATCTCTCTACTGTGCACTGCTCACAAACACAAGATGTGCTATTATTTACGATAAAGTGCTCTCCAGATGAAAGCGAGATACCTTAGGGTTATGTTTGGCAGCGAGTAGAAAGATGTGTAAGCTTTATGTATATTCTTAGGTGAAAGGGGAAACATCATTTGCAGATGAGTAAGAAGGCAACGAACACGACACAGTCTAATCTGTACTAGATCAAAAAGTGTTAAAGGAAGGTATTATGTTGGTATTAACTTCTGGAGGGCCAATTTACTGCCCACTGCAGCCATTTTACACACACATACACAGGACACATATGACAAACTCTCCATTATATACAGTGTTGGGAAGGTTACTTTTAAAATGTCTTCCACTACAGATTACAGAATACATGCCCCAAAATGTATTTTGTAACGTATTCCATTACGTTACTCAATAAGAGTAACGTATTCTGAATACTTTGGATTACTTAATATATTATCATGCTTTTTACAACTACATGAATGTACTATTGCTGTGTGATTTATTACTATTACTGGAGGTCCGCGGCTCCAAACTGTATTAAAGGACCTCTGGCTAGTACGTCGGGTTCGTGTCGAGCTCGTAGCTGAAAACTAGCTTTACTTTGTTGTCTGGGTCACCTTTGCTAGCGAGAGACAGAGAGAGGCGTTGAAAGGCTGCTCCAACGGAGCTTATTGTTTCAGAGGAAAACACGAGCACAGTGTACAGTCGAGTCTTAATAGCTTACTTACAACTGGGCTCTTCAGGCACTCTTTTTGGCTGCAGTGGTTATTATTATATTTACATGCTTCCACCTCCCGTTTCTGTTCGACGACAGCTCGTACTTTTCCACTCTCCTTTTTCTTCCTCCTCGCGCTCACAGACACATAACGTGTCGCAGTCCATTCTCCCTGCAGCATGGACTACACTGCCCACGAGGCTACATTCTTTAGAGCTATGCCTGTAGTATTCTGCCTATTAGCTTAGCACAACAACAACAACAACAAAAAGGCGCTCTCTCACCCAGGAAACACACAGTCGCAGAGAGAGCGCATCACCCTGTAACCATGGCAACCATAACGCTGCCACCTGGAACGTAGCTGTCAAACAAAACTCAAACAGTCCTCACCCATACAATATGAAACAGGAAAATACCTCTGTGTAATCCATTTATTTCAACAAAGTAACTGTATTCTAAATACCACTTTTTTAAATGGTAACTGTTACGGAATACAGTTACGCATATTTTGTATTTTAAATACGTAATGGCGGTACATGTATTCCGTTACTCCCCAACACTGATTATATATATGTGCAGGTAAAAAAATAATAATTTATTAAAATTTATTTAGACAATCGTTTGGTCTGCTCTGTTTTTTATGGTTTTACATAAACTGCATTGAACAAGTGTCTGTTGATACTTCTTAGATGCTTTTAAGGCGAGGTGAATGCTACTCTAATTTCTTTAGAAAAACTTCTGAAAACGTCTTCGTGTTGTCTTCAGTGACTGTAGTCAGGCATGTGGATGGAAGCAAAAAGAATAAAGATAGATTCAGTAAACTGAAGGTTGTGTTTGAGTGCCTGCATTCTTACTAATAGCAAGAAGGGCCCAATTTCAGTCAGTCAGTAGTCAATCATTAAGAAAATGATCTATGACTCAACAAATACTTTCTTGTATAAAAGTGCTATAAAAGTTTATGCACAGCACTTATAAAAAGGTAAGGCAGTTTAAGTTGGATCAGTGGATTGATGTGGCATCCAAACTCACCATAATGCTGAGTTGGAGGTTGAAGCTTTCAAGTTAGGAGTTACTATAATCTGTGGTCAGAAGCTGTGGGAGTTGGTCAGAACAGCTAGGTGCAGATGCACACCATCAGAATGAGTTGTCCAGGACATCTTGTTTCTACTTAGAAACTGATCACAACACCTTCTGGACATCTCCTCTTGAAGGTTTTCCAGTCACTCCCAACTGGAAGGGTTTAAACACAGAACACCCTCAAAAGAGTATCTCTCTCATCTGGCCTAGGAACACCTCGGGATCAATGGCTGGATTGATAGAATCAATTTCAAATAGAGAGACGTTAGAGTCAAGAGCGAACATTAAGAATACAGTTACTGAAAAGATTTATAAGAAGGCCCTATTTTGACAGGGTCACAAACTCATGGTCATCTTTTTGTTCATAGTCTCTTTCCCACAACCAACAAAACCAATCAGATAGTCGCCCTTCCCTCTACCTGTTTCTGTTGGAGGTCTCTTTCTGTGAAAAAGAATTTCTTCCTCCCAAGTCGCCAAGTCTTGCTCTAAGGGGGGCATCGAAACGTTTGGCATCTCAGAATATTTACCTTACTATCAGTGAAGTGAAACACATGTTGTAATGAACAGGAACAATATAAAAAAAATGAAATCATTAAAGCATGTTATGGTTTAGGTTATAGCTAACTTCTCACTGAAAAGGCGGTACCACAGAATGTATTTTTTAGTGTCTTGGTCAGATCAAGGCTACTTGTGCCCCCAAAAAAGAAACAAACAAACAAGATGGCCAAAAACAAAAATGCTTTCTTTTTTTTCCAGTGCAGAAACACTGAGGCTCCTTAATGACCCATGGTGATGATATATGGAAAGCAAAGGGAAATACCTGCAAAGTATGCCCAGTTCATTGGAAGGTTCCTCTTTGATTTCTGTGCTTTGGTCCTTCTCTCGTTGTTTCAGGCCATGGTCTGAGCCAACACCAGCCTGTGAAGAGAAGATAAAAAGTAAACACGTGCTCTCAGAATTGGAACATGGCTTCATCCTCTCATCCTCCAGTATTCTTGTTGTCCTCTTCTCTGAAAATCCCCATGAACTGTCACATTTTTCCAATCAGCTAGGGAGTCCAGGAAAAAAAACATTTAGACTACATATCACATACCCACAGGCACACATGCATCTTTAGTGTGTTCAAATCTGATTTCTTGTCTTTGTTTGATTATAAAAACAGTAAAAAAAAAAAAAAAACATGCACTCACACTAAATGACTTCGTACAGTAATATCTCTCAAAGCTGTCTGAAGACAGAGGGGATGAAAAGCACCTTGAACGCAACTTGAAAGAGAATGTCAGGTGTGAAGATTTGAGTGGATGCGTTCAGATGGAGGGGGCACGGTCCAGCGAAGCCAAGCGATGAGACACAATCAAAACACAATGCATTATTCATCCTCCAACTTGTGCTACTGTATTCCTCAAATAACATCAAAAATACGAACTGGCACAGATCACAGTATGAGGGCTCTGGCTTTGTCTGTGCTCTGACTGTGAGGGGTGTGATCAGTTCTAACACATCTGAACAGAACAGGTCTCAAGACGAGCTTGGTGGGTTCAGTAAACACACACACACACACAGAATGTGGCTGCTAGCTTCTATTGCACACACAGTTCCCCTGGAGCGCAAGCAAAAAGGTCAAATGCCTCATTCTCAATGTTTGGGTTAATTGTGAAGACATTAGTATGTAAAAATAACAACAACTATGTGACCAAAAGCCTGGTGTGAAATAATCAGCTAAATATCAGTTCTCTGTGCATGAAGCCAATGTATTAATCAGTGCATCCTCTGGGTATGTTCTCCACTAAAGCTTTGTAAAGTAAGGAAAATGAATTTGTCATCTTATGATAAAAGAAAACTGTCACAGGCTCAAGAGAGCGCTCACTCCTCCTGAGGCCGTCAGTGATACAGATCCTTCAAGGATTTAGAAAAACTGCTCCAGGCCTAAAGTTGTTTGATTGATGTTCTCTGTCCAAAATGTAATGTAGAGCAGGTAAACACCATCCAGACTGATGGCGAAACAACTAGTAGCTTAGTGTCCCAACATTCAGAAGAAGCAACAACTGGATCATCACCCCCACCTGAGATTGGAGACCAAGCCCCAAGTATGATTGAAGGTGTGTTGAGTGTAAAAGCCACTGACCTGAGAGATAGAATCATGGGAAAACTGGAAACCTGGAACCTCCATAGCAGATTACCAAGACTATGTTAAGTACTCTCTGAAGGTCTACTAGAAGATGTGAATGTAGACAATCCCTACTGCAACCATCCATCCATCTTCTTCAGCTTATCCAGGGGCGGGTCACAGGGGCAGCAGCCTAAGCAGAGAAGCCCACTATCACCCTAGGGTGAAGACAGCGATCTTGTTCTTTTGGTCACTACCAACAGCTCGTGACCATAGGTAAGGGTAGGGACATAGATCGACCAGTAAATCGAGAGCTTTGGTTTTACGCTCAGCTCTCTCTTCCATAAGAATTATGAACAGAATCATTGACAAAGGGCAGCCCTGGTGGAGTCCATCACCCACCGGATACGAGTCCGACTTATTGCTGGCTATGCAGACCAAGCTCTTGTAACGGTTGTATAAGGATCCAATGGCCAGTAGCAATGGGCCAGATGCCCCATATCCCGAGGGATACAATCAAATACCTTCTCCACCACATAACAGGAGGTTGAAAGATGTTAGCAGGCAGCACATACATGGAATTCCATAACCAAGTGGTCGGCACTAGTGTACAGGAACATCTGTGCCAAGTATGGCCTAGAAGTCCCATGGTCAAAAGGGACACACCCCCTAGTGTGGTTAATAATGACCGAGCTAAGAAGTCCTGTTGGACTTCCAAATACAGACGGACAAAAGGGTGATAACTAACCAATCAGACATAGTAGTGGTGGACAAGCAGAGGATGACAGCTGTAGTGATAGATAGGTAGTTACTAAGTGATAGCAACATCAGGAGGAAGGAAGACGAGAAGTTGGAGAAGTGCCAAGGGCTCAGAGAAGAGCTTGAGAAGATGTGTAGGGTGAAGGCAACAGTGGGTTTTTTTTTTATAACCCACCCAGGTACACATACATATGGAAAAAATAAAAACTCAAATTCTCATGTTATGAGGTAAACATTTGTGGGTTCATTAAAACAATCAGATATCAGATGACCCTAATGAGCAGCACTTGGTGATGTAAGGGAGAACTTCAATAGAATCATGCTTAAGGAGGAGCAGCCATTTGCCTCAAGCAGCTGGAGGTTAAACTAAAGACTGAAAGAGTGAAGGAATAGCATCTTTTGGAATGTCTTTTGAAATCATTTCCTCTCAATGCACTCTGAAATTGTTTTCTCTGAACCTTTCTGTTCATCTACCACATACTGTGTCTGCTGTACTCTACTTCTAACCAGTGAACCTGCTAAGAGCTCCATAGATTCACATGATGCAGTTATGTTAGTCTGAGACATGCATTCACTACCTGAGTTAAAATCGTCTGCTCAGATTTCCTCTTTCAAATCTTTGTTTAATGCATTTAGCTTAATCTGAACTTTTGGAAGTACAGTGTAAAAACTCTGATTTTTATTCTGTTTCTTAAACAGTTGTCCTTGTTATCAATGTCATTATTTCAACTATTTGCAGTGAATTATGTTGATAAAGCTTCCAGAATGTGAAAAGAAATGTTTTCTATTCAGACTTCATTTATGTTATAGTTCTTTAAAAGACTTATCAGTTTGAATCTCATAAATTCAGAGTGGACTAATACACAGTTTGTGTTCTCAGCTTCACTACTGGAACGTCAACATTATGCACTCCACACTGTATATAAATGCCACTTGTTTTGCACATATTCAACTCTGTATATTTTATATATTTTATTATTATTTATTTATTTATTTATTTATTTATTTATTTATTTTTTACTATTTAATTTGTAAAAATGTGTATCCACACACACACACACACACACACACACGTAGAAAAATATTTAGTATACACATCCAGAAATGCATACACTATTATATATTGTACATATATTTATTAGTTTCAGGTTGGCCATTCTTGTATTTTGCTCGTTTGTGTTGTTGTGTTTGCACATCTCTGTTGCTTGTGGGGCTCGCACACAAGAATTTCACTCGCATGTGCTGTGCCAGTGTGCCTGCACATGTGATGTGACAATAAAAGTGATTTGATTTGATTTGATTTCTAGTAACTTCATGCAATGGCCATTGTAATAAAAGGACACGCCAGGTAACACAACTAAATTGTTGTTAATAGATCTGACAGCAATAGAACTCCTTAGCACAGAGGAATGAGATCCATATCAGGCTTTGGACACAATACTTGTTTACAGTGATGAGAATAACGGCGTTACAAGTAACGGCGTTGCTAACGGCGTTACTTTTTTCAGTAACGAGTAATCTAACTAATTACTATTCAGTTACTAACAGGAAAATGCGGGGTGTTACTATTTTTCAATAAACAGACGGTTGAAGCTGTGTTCAGCTTACCGCATCTTATGTCAGTTGCACGGAAGTAGCTGATTACGTAATGAATCTGGACGCTAAAGCTTTAAGCAGCTGTGCGCGCCCCCGCGGACGATAATCACAATCACTGTCTAGCACAAGACCTGGAGCTAAGGGGGCAAAACAATCGCATGAGTGTTGCTGTTTGACTGAGGAAGAATAAAGTAGTCGTGGTAAGCCAATCACATGACCACTTAAAGAGAAAGCAACAAGGTGATATATACCAGTTTTTAAATTGTGTTGATAGGCCACGTAAAACCAGAGTCACGATAAACAATATATACGCGTGTTTTTTGGCATAGCTTGTACTTATTATCCTATTGGGTTTGTTCTCCGATTAATAAAAATGGAGAGGAGCAACAACAACCAAAGGTCAGTCCTAGAAAGTGGAATTTACCTCACATTTAGAGCTCCATTAGATTACAGTTGAGATCAAAGGAAGAAGCACCTTTTATTGCTGTGGGGCTTTGCTGAGGATAAGCTGCCTGTCATAAATCCTTCAAAAAGGCTGTGAGGATGATCCCAGAATGTAAAGTGATTCCCTGTTCAATTAAAATTAAAGGCCAAAAGGTGCTCAGGCATACTGTGGATGAAAATCACTCTATGCCAGGAGCTGACCTGCTGGAATTAAACTTTAAAAGCAGCGTTCTCATAGAAGTACCTTGACTGACAGGTGGTGGCCGGTTGGCTTAATGTCACGCTATGGAGTTAACTGACAGTGTAAGGAGAAGCTGGAGAACTTCTAACATACTCCAAGTATTTCCATTAACCCCCCAAATAAACCATTGAAGAAACACAGTCAATGCCTTGTTGTGACATTTGGTCCAAAAACACGAAGACAGGTGGAGATATTTGTGCCGTGTTGAACATATAGTAGTACAGCCAGCCATACTTAAAGTACACATGCGAAAGGCCTTGTACAAATATTGCTGTCAGCGTTTTCATTAGCTCCAAGTGTGGCACTAACAAGGACACAGAGGAACATCTGTCAGCACCGACTCTAAAGGCTCTTGAATGCCATTGTGTTTCGTATTTACATTTATGACCTCTCCAGTCTGGGCTCTTGTTGTGGAGAGCTATGTTTACTTTAAATGCTCCATTCATAACAAGGCAGCAGAAGAAAAGGAGTAATGCCGCATTTAAGCTCCAACCACTTGTTCTGTCTAAATCTCCTTTGTTACCCTGAAAACCCTTGTAAAGATCTTGAGTATTTTGACCTCGGATTCGTCAGTCAGTAAAAATTGTGCAAGCAGGTTAGACAAAAAAAAGCACCTTATCTTCCTAAAAGTTCTCACGAATCACAAAATCACATTCTGCCATCAATCTGCAGTTGAATGAGGTCAGATTGGCAATTACAAGCAATCTGACTGAGATAATACGGCAATTAACTGTGATAAATCAGCCAAAATGGTGAATCTTCTGCAGTCTGACTTCACATTCAGCCCAGACAGAAACTCATAGATCTAAAACAGAAATACCTGTACAAATTATGACCAGTTTCTGTCAGATGGTGAATTAACTGCAAAATTGAAGGACCAAGCTTTTACATGCTTTGACCATACAGGAACATGGCTGAACTGGTTGCCAGTCGGTTGTAGTCTGGTCGAGTTCCCTGTTAGAAAGAGACACAGAAAAGTACAAATACAGATAAATTTTAGGTAGCAATTATTTGCAAATCTTTAGCAATCTCTGTGAGAGTGACTGCGATCAATTTGAGTCGGCTCACAATTATTTGTAGACAGGTTGGCACCAGCAGGCAATCGATCTGAAATTGGCCCCTCAGATGCTAAGGAGGTTGCACACTCAATCTTGGAGTAACCAGTTGCCCTACTTGCTACTGGTCCCAACAGCAAAACAATTCAACACAACTACAGTCCAAGCACCGATTATTCCTAGTCACAGGCATGTTGCTGTTCTGCTTTTACTGTAGTCTGATCATTGTTGAAAGCATTGCACTCTACCAAATATATTTAACCAAAATGGTTATGTCTGGCTTAAAAGAACCAACCCTGCAGCACCAAAAAGGTAAATACTAGACTATTGTTGAAAAAAGAAAGAAGAAATAAAAATCTGATGAATTTTATTCTTTAAAAAAAGACAGCAAAAAAAAAACCCTCTGTAAAAAAAGATCTAATGCATAAATGTTTGTGTCACTCCCTTATTTTCCATTTTATTTCATTTAAGATCTGCATGCTTTAATTACATCACCTGGCTTGGAGCGAGGGTCTCTGCAGACAGTGGTTTATTACATGTTGGAACACAACTTTTCAGTGACATCCTTCATTGCAGAAGAACATTAGTTCTGCAGGTATGCTCCTCTGGACAACATAATTGCACAGGAAGGTTGTTGACTTACTGCCTCAGAGGCAGTGAGCCTACTGGGTAGTACCCTGTAGGTTGATGACTTCTTTAATGAGACTGGAATCAGGCGAAGCAGCATGTATAATAAGTTAACACTCTATTTGAAACTGCTCTTTTCTGTAGGGGGGAGAATGGCAAACAGAGCTAAGAGCCACTGGGTTGAACTGTAAAAGTATTTTTTAAATATTTAAGTCTGTGTTTGTATTGGTCCGTGGGAGGGCAGTGTGACCTTTCACCTGCGGTTTGGTCAAGACAGCCGTCAGGCTGGATAGAAACAGCAGGGTGTGTGAGGAGACCTGAATGAAACAGCAGGCAGACAGTCGCAGATAGCAGGCCAAGATTTAATATGAGGTAAAAACAGGAAGAGGAAAACAGAGAAATAAAGAGAGAAACGCTTTGGTGAGAATGTCCACCCTGCCGATGCAAAAACAACATTGTGGATCATTTGTTTTTACAGCCTTTTTAAAAATCACTACGGTAAGTAGTTCCCCCATCGTGATGAATCTGCATTTTTTTCAGAGCACATTCCTGGTTAACAAGTTACTTTCTCTAACTGTATGACAAACACACACAGGGGCGACGATGTTACAAGGGTTATCTTATCAAGCAGTGCAGGCATTCAGGGTCAAGACAGGTAACCACAAGCTCACATGGCAGTGTTCATTCTTCATCTGACCGTCCAGCACACTGATCAGGATTTCATTCCCGGAAAGAGATGCTGTCAGAGTGCAGATTTGTGCTCTGTGTGAGGCTCATGAGTCTTGTGGCGACCATGTGGAGCCTAAGTGACAGGAGCTGAAGATGACAACAGTGTGTGTTTTTGCATACTAATATAGCCAAACACATATACGGAGCCAGGAGTCCTCTCATCTTCAAGTATTTGTGTGTGCTTCTTTTCATGTAAGTACACTCAGTGATGCTTGGCTTCTTCTGGATGAAGCAACAGGAACATGAACTCACCACTTCAGCAGACTTAGGCAGTACTTTGCAGTTATAGCTGTCAAGTCTCAAGTGATGCTCCGTCAGAAACAACGGGGATTAGGCTAATGATTTTCTTTGCAGCCTTTGGAAAGTTTGTTATTGTTTTATTATTGTGCTGCTAGCACTCCCTATAATCCCCATTATCTCCAGATTACCTCATTTGGAAAGAGCTCACTGGGTATTCCCCATCGTTTTACCTTGGTCAGAGAATGAAATCAGCATCTGAAAGTGTATTAATACAAACACACACCAACACAAACACACACAGACAGGACTATTCATAGGCACAGAGTGTTTAATTAAGAGATATGGAAGGGGGGGCAGACAATAGACTATTGTTGCCTGTTTGGATTGGAAATTATAGTAGTGAGTGAAGAGCAAACTGAATCCATTAGCTGAAACAATTGATGCTTTATGGAGAAAAGTCCCAACGCACACATCCTGGCATCACATGACACAATGATAAAATCAGTCCATAGTTAATCTGTTGTAAGTATGGCACAGCGATACGCACACCGCCATTTCACTGAAACCTTCCACTTTATTATCAAAGGTCTAATCTGAATCCTGGTTTAAACTGGCTCTTAAAAGAAAAAGAACTAAAAGCCCAGAATTATAATTTTGTATTTGTTTTAGACACAATTAAAACATTAAGATCTGTAGCACCATTTATTTAAAAGCAATTTTAAAAAGAAGTGGCTTAGGCATTAAGAGTTAGCATTACTTAGAAAAGGAAATTTCAAGGGGCAAACAATATTATTTGTGAATGCAGGTATTTGTTACACAACAGTAAGAAGATGTTCCACATGAGTGGTAAGTTATATCTTATATCTTATTATAAAATGTTGAAACTTCACTTAAAGTTAGCTAGAAGGACCAAAACAGATTTTATATCAGGCTTAAAACATATTTCTGCTCTAAAGTTTGGTGTGTAATATGTGGATTTAACATAGAAATTACTGGGTAGTAACTCTTGTTTTAGTTTCAAAACAGTTTATTGGGCTGTAGAATGATGACACTGATTGGTTCCCTCTGTTTGGCATAAGTTTGGCAAAAGAAAGGCTTAACTGTATGGCCAAAACAGGAAAATAGTAGTGGACTAATGGGGAGAAAAAACACTTGAATGAGAGAAACCCAAAGTGAAAGAAGACCAAACCCTGGACTGACTTTGGGTTGATAGGAAGAGTTCTGAGGCTTTAGACTGTGCGCAAGAGACACTCAGCAAAACAAATTAGAGCAAGGCTGCTATCATAAAAGAGTGCAAAAGAGCAGAAAGTTATTTTAGTGTGCAAATTTATGAATATGTATGCAGTAAGTTCATTTTAGTATCTATCAGTGTCAGTTAGCTGGTCACAAACAAGGTGACCTTATGTGGAAGCAAGTAATCTAAAAACATAACACAGTGTAAGTGCAGGTCTTGTGTGTGTTTTCCTCTCTGAAAACTGCATAGGAATTCAGATCGATGGGAGTCAGCTGAAGGAAACGCGGTGTGTTTTGATGCAAGCAATAGATGAAAACTGTATAAGGTCATAGAGATCAGGCCGAGTCAGTCTTTGGATATATTGTATAGAACAGCTCAGGTTTGTTTAGGATTTATCCATAGACTGTATGAAACATGGACGTCACGTCTGGGTTGGAAAAATTGAGCCAATGAGTAGGGGTTTTATAGCTCCATTATAACTGAAGGCCACCAGATGGCGATAGCTGTGGTTTCAAAAAGACGTCTGGTATTTCCAGTCCTATAGATGTGAACAGGAAATCCAGTTTCTGACTTAAACACTTTCCAGCTGAGGTTAGAGCTCAATTATTTGTTTTAGATTGTTTTGAAAAAAAAAAGTTTATTTTCTAAATCTTACTCATTCCAACTGGCGGATGACCTGAGGCATGAACACGCACACTCATTGGTTGGTAAAGGAAGAACACAAAATATTTATTTTTGCATGCTGCCACGATAAAGTAAAAACAAAGAAGCACATTGAGGCGATGGTATACCCATTGCTTGGTGTTTGGCTTTTTGTCAGACTCGGGTACTTGGTACCAGGTACTATCACCTATGGGAAACCCTAAAAACATAGCGCTGATTCTAGCTGAGCTGATCTGATTATGTACTAATGGAAAAGGGTTATTCATCACACATAAAAAGCCTGTTGTATATTATTTATTTATTTATTTATTGGCCACTTAGGGGCAGCAAAATGTGACACAAAAACAAAACTGGCATCCAGCTGTTAGTTGCGATAAACATGACTTTAAAAGAATGAAGAGGTTCGTCCGTGTCTGCTTGACTGTTCGGAGTTACATACACCAAGTTAGAGAAAGGTCATAAAACAAAAACAAAAATTAAAGCAGCATTAACACCCCCAAACATTCAATTTTTTAAATTCAAAATTCAAGCAATTTAGTGAGAATCTGCCAGGATATTTAAAAAAAAACCCAGCAGGACCACCTGTGATTACCAAGAATGGGTCCTCAGCACAGCGTTGCCACTTAAAATCACATATTAAAGTGAAAATCAGCCAAAATAAAAGAAGTGACTGCCAAATCATTATGTATAATCAAAAGGCTGTTATGAAACAGACTCTTCTGAATGTGAGAAAAGCCAAAAAAAAGTTTAAACAGCTAGTTTAATTTGCTAGTAGATTAATTATTTCATTAATTTCATCTTTGCTCAAAAATCCAGTCAAGTTTTCCTTTTCATCCATTTATGGAAAGCTAAACGTGTCAGTCTCTGTTTGTGGATTTAAAGCAGGTCTTGGACATACGGCACAGGCCAGGTTCATGATGAGGTTGCCCTCTTGTAAATCTGTCGTCACCTTGGCACACGGTAAAAGCCCAGCTCGGCCTCGGCTGATTTACACGCTGTGGGGAATGATGGGCAGGCACTCAGGCCGACAGCTCCTGCTCCGTGTCTGGACGTCATTGCAGCAACGGTTGAGAGGAAGAAGTGATTTTTCGAGTAGGGGGGGCAAAGGGCTCCACTTGAGACTGTCCAGGGAAAGAGAAACAGCAGCCAACAAAGCCTTCCTTACAGTACAGTACAGGGCAGGGATGTGGGGTGGGGGTGCAGCCTTTCCATCTGCTGAGTAAGCCTGCACAGGGTTGATGCTAATGCTAACTGAACGGGTTGTAGAAGGCTCGTGTCCCCCCTGCTTGTTTTCGGGGAGCGTGTGCATGTTCTCGGTGTGGGTAGTGTGAGAGTGTGCGATCGTGATGAGTGAGACTGTGCATGTGGGAAGTGTGAGAGTCTGTTTGGGTAGGTGGGAGTGTGTACGAGGAAGTGTAGGAGTCTGAGTATTTATCGTGTACATTTTCTGAGAGTGTGCACAAGCATGAACAGAGTAGGTGGGTATATTTATGTTTCTACATAAAGTGGGAGATTCTCCATGTGTATGTGCATGTGTTTAACCGTCGGCGGCTGTGAATGTGAATGGGCTCATATAGAGCTGGAATAATTTTATGAATCTGCATGTGTGTAATGGGTTTACACAGGAACACACCACACGTGAATGTATGCGAATGTGCAGCGCAGCGTTACCTCACTCTTCCCCAAACAAATTACATTCATGTAATAACATGTAATCTTAATAAATTGGTATTAGAGTGCAGGGAATAATTATGGTGTGTGAATATAAAATATCTCACTGCTACATGTTCACTCCAATATTTGACAAATGATATACAAAATCAGGATATTGTGACGGCGCTTAAGTGAACTCAAATTGACTTTGAAGAGCCATTTCAAACTGAATGCATCTGAAATAGCTCTTTGGTGTTTAGTAACTCTGACATTTTCAAATTTAAATGTTTACTCGTGTTGGTTTCAGGTTCGAAGTCACAGTGTGATCGATTGCTTCATTTATGGCAATGAACTGTAGAGCTTCCAGCCTGAAACAGCAGCAAAATGTGTTATGAAGCATTCAGTTTAGGGCTATTCATAAAAGATGGACGTAGCTTTCCAGTCCAAGAAAAAAAAATGAATGAAAAGTGCCTTAACCCTGCATCTTTATGATGTGTCCTCTGGATACAAAACGAAGGCCATGAGACATCACTAAACACCTTTCTGATAACTTTATGGCCTCAGTCACTAATTTCAGCTCTCTATATCCAAAATGTAGACATGAGCAACAGGATCGACAAGTTGCACGTGTGACATCATAAAGATTTTTAAGCAAAAAAGGAAAATTTGGGTCAATGTACACTAAATGTACCTTTGGAGCGGAAGTCGCAAGTTCGATTCCCTCCCAGTATCCAGTAAGGGTCCTGGCTAGGCCCCCTATGCCAAAAACACCAAGCCCTGGAATGGCGCAGCTACGTCTGCAGCCTGTCCGCAGCTCGGACAAGACACATTTCACTGCATGTTGTACTCTGTATGATTGTGTATGTGACCAATAAAGCTCATTTCTGTTAAATGATCGACTTGATACATTGTCATGAGACAAAGGCTAAAATATGGTATCATTCACATTTATACATTACTTTTCTAGCAATTTACCAATCAATAGTTATCCATGTCCTTCCATGTAAGTAGCTGTAGTAAATTCTTGCAAAAAGGGATTCATTGCCTTTAGGTTGTTATTCCACCCGGTCTTTCATCTGTTACAACATTTACTCACTACCATATTTACAGTGAGCATTGGTTACATTTCACAGATTAAAGGCTACATTTAGCTAGGCCTTATAGGCTTTTTATCCAGTACTTTTGTTCAGGTGTTATAGGTGATTAAATATATTGATTGGAGAATCTATTTAAGAAAAAAAATTAGAAAAAAATCTATATTTTATCTACAGTTTGCTTTTATCTGGCGTAGAAGTTAGGATTAGGGTTTTGCTTGGAAATCACTGGCGTAAAGATGGACCCACATCAGTTACGTACAGGTACAATAAGATTCAAGCCACCTGACGATTGATGCTAATTACAGTCTAACAGCTGCTGTCAGTTAGTTGGATTTAATAAAAGGAATAATGAGATATCAATGATGTAATCAGTATCAGATGTAATAGCGTTTCCTTTATAGCCTCTTTTAAGAATGTTCTACTCTGTCCAGCAAACCTTATTAAAAAGTCATAAAAATGTATGGTCCAGCCTTGTTGTGCATCATTTGTTTCTGTTTATATTTTGCAATTATTTATTTATGTATTAATTATAGATGTGTATGTTAGCCTGAACTATGACTTCATGAATTTCCTGGAGCTCTGGCAGCATTTTGAATTTGATTGCGTGTTTACTTCTGTCATGAATGAATCATGTGATACATTTCTTCTTCTTTGTCATTTTGGCCATTTGCCTAATGAAGACCTAACAGAGCATGAATGTTACCCCGCGTGCAGAACCTTTATTTTTTGTCCATTTACCTCACATAAATATAAGGCAGGATTTGAACGTGTGATTCAGTCTACATGTTAAAATCCTGCTGTTTTAGGTGAATAATGAAGACACACGGTGCAGGAATCTGTTTGATCTGGAGGTGTAATATCCACGAGTGTGTTTATGGAGCCGTGGTCAGCTGTCGCATTGACACTTCATAACGGCTTGTTGATATCCAGTGCTTAGCCAACAGCTGACCACATTACCTAATTTCACTAAATAGTCTGTTTGTATCTTTTTCCACTGCGATAAAAATATTAATACTAAATTAAAAGCAACCAAACTGACAAAGGCAACTTCTTCTATGTTTTGGTTATACTGTTAGTACCATTTACTATTTACAAATTAGCAACTATGCACTACTCAACAGCTTTTCCACTTTGTTTTCCGGTTGAATACTAAATTCCCCCTTTGCATTCATTTTGCCAAACTTTGTCAATTCTATATTTTATTTTTTAGATTTTCTTATGTATTCCTCTTCATTATGAAAATTAACAGTTGTTCCTCAAAGTGGGGTCATATTCATTTCTATAATACAAACTATATCTATAAAAATGGGAAATGAATGAGGAATTAAGACAAAGGGTAAATAAATATTGCAGCAAATAAAAACGATGTGTCACTTTTTATACAGTGATACTTAATACTGAATAATATATTAGTCATGCAAAGACTATAATATAATTATTTAGGATTACAGAACAGAACAAGATAATTACCAGAACAAACTTATCGAAGACCTTGATAACACTTTTGCCTTATTTTATATATCTATGTATATATATTCTGACAGCTGTAATTCCTTCATGTTCCTATGATTTTGAAAGCAATCATGTGAATCCATTTTGTATGTAATGTACTTACTTTTTCGGGGGTAGTATTTGTCTTCAATACAGAACTTTCAAAAAATAGCACCACATGAGGCACAGCAGGGAAGAATGTACCTTTTTAAACATTTTTTGATGTCTTAGTTCTATTAATTAACTGTTAATCAGAACACAGTGTTTTTCTGTGTGCTGATGCTGTGTTCATGTCTTCAGCGTGCTGGAATATTCATGTTCCTCCCATGGGGGGCACTCTTGAGTCACACAGAGAAAAAGTGAGTGAGAGGAGTTTTCTCAGACAGAGAAATGACAAACCCACTCGCACATAAAGACACACAGAAAGGGAGAGAGATGGGAGTTTAGCAGCCCGCCCCCCTCCTCCCTCCTCCCTGTGCAGCCGGTGTGTACCTCGCAGAGCTCGGCCGGCCCCTCTCTCTCCCCCTCTCTCTCTCTGGGAGGGGCTCCGTCATTGTGCAGCGCCTGGCTGTATTGTCTGGATGTGTATCTGCACAGGGTGTACGGAGCTTTTCCCAGGGTTTGTCCTGCCCCATGTCTCCTTCCAATGCATTGCGGCTTCCTGTCATTCACAACTGGTTCCTTCCCCTCTCCCCTGCCCAAACACCCCTGCCTCCCTCCCCTCCCACAGAAATTAAATCAGCTCCTCATATTGGTGCACAATTACAGCCATAGTTCAGGTATTTCTGTGAAGTAAACCTGCTGATGATTCTTCTATTCCCCTCAGGCAAAGTAACAGCAGACAGACATTTCACTGCCGAGTGAAAAAGGTAAGGTGTGCGGTGGAAAATTATTTTTTGATTAGGAAGCCTCCTCAGTGAGGGCTTTGACCCAGAAATGTCTAAGTGGAAGAAATTACTGGCTCAATAATGTCTTGAAAAGTTAAAAGAAATGGGACTTAGAACCTTAGAAATCACACCAGTATCCTTTATAAAAGAAAAATAAATGAGGGAAACTGTGGAACAGAGAAATCAAATGAAAGTATAACAGAACAGTGATGAATTCTGCTTCTGGATTTTAGAGGAAACTCAAGTTTGTTTGAACGGTGACAACATTTGAAATCCTCCTGGGTGAAGGAAACACTTGAGTGGGTTTACACTGCAAATATTTCCCCTTCATGATGTGTAAGTATTTCAAATTGCTCTATTTAAGAGTTTCTATACAATGCCTACCTTAACGGAGGGTTCAGCATCAAAGTGTAGGTTAACCTTGCAACTAAGAGCATAAACGGCTTTGTTTAAAAAGCACTTGCTTGTTTTCTGAAAATAAGCAGACAGGTTTTATTACCAACAGCTGAAATAATGGACACTGAATGTCACTTTTGAAGCCTCTCAAAGCCCCAAGCTATCTCTATTCAGTAAATGCCAAGCAGTAACCCCCAGGGTTGAAAAATTAAACCAACACGGAAGTCATAAAAAAACACAAACAAAACAGCTGCATAATTACATGCATACAATTCCAGATGTTTAAATATGCTGTCTTAAAAGACAACAGTTATTTCCTGTTTTCATGGCTGATTAATCTTTGATTGAACCTCTGGGGCTGAACAATTAAGCCAATGCAAGTTGGCATCAAAACCTGCAGTTCCTCCAATGACCACTTGTGACTAGTTCTAAAAGTGAGTCCATTTCCATAGACTCCCTTGTTAAAATAGCTGGGATCAGCACCTCAGAGGACATTTGGTTTCATGCCTCCACCTTCAGACTCAAAATATGAAGGATTATACTTATGTTTTATCACCTGAGCAGGGATCCCCTTCACTGAAGAAGCAAAAACATGGAGGAAAGAGAGAATGCAACCAGAATCATAATAAAATGTCATCCTTCTCCTCCTCACCTCAAGCCTTTTTTTCTGATCTGGGTCAGGGCTCTAACGCCAGCTAAAAGCAGCCAACAGAATCTTACAGACAGAAAATTTCAGGAAATCCTCAACCTTAGTATTGCTGTCATTGGACAGAAGTGAACTCATTAACATTAACTCATTAACAGCCTCCACCAGAGGAATAGACGTGGACACCCAACATATTGACAGCTGAGGTAAACAGTGCGCTGACAGCCTTCCCATATAGCTAAAGCTCAGCAATGCTGTATTATCTTGGATAGAAATACATTAGTAACAATAACCCAATGTTAATAGACCAATACTTATGATATGGACCTTTTGACCTTTAAAATGCTGTGATTATCTGAAACATAAGGGTTAGTGGGTCATTTGCATGGTTTGTTGCAGCTTCATAAATGCAGAATTTAAACTAATTTGTGACAATGTTTCAGACTGTGATGGTTGTTGTTTGGGGTTTAACAGTTTAACGGGAATTTCTCAAGTTAAAAAATATT
>NW_024582381.1:2345905-2348957 GCF_018398535.1 Haplochromis burtoni | reverse complement strand
ATATATATATATTTTATGGATTGTGTGATTTAATTCAACTTTTAAAAAGAATCCATGGATGACATATTAGAGCTAAAATAAAACGGTTCAGTTTGATCTATTCTAATGTCTTCAAGTTTAGAATTTTTCTTTTTTCGTTGGACTATGACAAATAAACACAGAGAAAAATAATTACTTTAATCTATTGCAAAAATCATTTAGCTCACTGACTTGGGAAGATTTTATTTCCATGACATTTGTTGGAAAGCCTTTATTGGAGCAAATCATTTTTAAATCTAATTTCTACACACATTACTTCCTACTGTTACAGATTCTCTAAGGCTGTTGTTCCAATTCTTTTCATCACAATGAAATAAATATTATAACTTATAGTATGGAAAAAAATGAATTAATAAATTGAAGTAACAGAGTCAGCTTGAATCAGAAGAAGACAAGAATATAGTGCATTTTAAATTTTAAATCCAACTAGAGACCAGATAAGGACATTTCATGGTTTAATTAGGTTTAAATAACCCTAAAAGTATTGTGGTTACTCAATAAAATCATAATATCCACAATTTTTATTCCAGTGATGAATGTTCACGGCCGGTGTTTCTAACACGGATGTCATTAAGTATAGTAATCCCACCCAACCACCTGCTGTTTGAAAGTGAGGGGCAGCCAATCAGAAGGGAATTGTTTTTTATGGGCAGGAGCTAAACCAGCTTGTTTGAGACAAGATGAACTAAGAGATGCACCAAGGCGAAGTGCAAGATAAAGAAGGATTATTTGGAGCAGTGAATAATACAAAGCTGCTCTAGTAGAGATGAGTATTAAAAATATGGAGTTGGTAAACTCTTCATATGACATCCAATTTCTGTAACAGCGGACATGCTGTAGTATCATTTTTTAAAAATGTGTAGTGTGTTTAATGTTTTGCCAGGATCAAAAAATGTTCTGATAATCATTACTAAGAAGTTTTTTTGTGCTTAAACTTAACTAAATGGCAAGTGGAAACATCCACACTGAATCAAGACACAAAGCTCACACATTCAACAAGAATGACAGCCAACAGCTTTCACAGTTTTAATCCAAACTCCAATATCACCAATATCCAAAATCCAGTATCGCCTGACTGTAACAAAATGAAAAGAGGAAAATGTAAAAAGAAAAGTTAAATGTCTTCTCATAGGACCCCGTTTATCCCCACCCCCTACTTTAAATTCATAGCAACATCACTCGTAAGTGTCAATTCAGACCTTAATGATCGTTTTATGCAGGTGAAATCTGGCAAGCTACCTTTGAAATCTCGGGAGAAAAACCTGGTGGAGTTTTAATAGAAGATTAGCATCAGCTAAGCTAGCTGGGTGTTATTAACTTTATTGCGTTCAGTTAAACTTTATTGACAGTTCACAACATTTGTCTAAAGATGATTCAAGGAGAAAGGCACAGACTGTACAATATTAGAAAACAAAATCCACTGACCAGACAAACCCTGTGAAGAGTACTTTGTGCTACTTGTGAGGAAGAACTCCTTTTTAAGCAGGCTCATGGAGAGACAGCCATCTAGGTAACAGGAATAGAAAGAGAGGATTGGACCATATAGGCTGTATCCCAATTCAGGGTCTGCAGCCTTAACAATCCTACCGCTAAGGTCGGAAGTGAAATGGGATGGTCTAGCCTCCGTTGCGCTGCCCAGGTTGCCTAGCAACCATGATACTAACAGCTGGAAACGTGTCATACAGCTTTGTTTGACAGAAATGAAGGAGAAAATCTTTTGTTCATTTGTTTGTTTCTACATGAGCTTTGATCATTCTCTGTAAGATTAAGCTCAGCTATTGAACGGCGTATATTTTAAAGTAAAGGCTTTAAAACCAAGTTAGTACAAACGTCACTAATGTCACATAACTTTGCCGACATGTGGCCAACAGTAATGTTTTAATGTTCTTCGTTATTAAACATTTGCACATAAATAAGTGACATAATATTCAGTACTTACTTAAAGTTTACTCTTCGGCCGCCCCTCATCCGTTTTTTTTCGGCAAAATTATCCACACCCACCGCCGCGCTATGCATTCTGGGATATGTTGGGCCACGAAGTCTACACTGCCACAGCCTTAAAATTCAGGGAAATGAAGGACGCATTTCAGGGCCGCATTTCGAGCAGCCTTTGAATTGGGACAGCCTTCGGCGCGCCGCTGTGACGTAATCGGCCTTGAAATGCGTACTTTAAGGCTGCAGACCCTGAATTGGGATACAGCCATAGATCGACCACATGGTGATTACTTAATGATCCACCTGCTCAACCATTTTCACTTCTACAGTTTCATAAAATGACATAAAGTGATTTAATGGCTAGCTGCTAAACTATGCTGGCTGACTGATGTAATGTTTAAGAGTTGATCTTTTCTTAAAACTTTACTTTAAGCAAAGCAACACATCCAGATTTCAGTTCTGCAAAACATGGCACCACCCCATCCACAGCAAATGAGAGGTGAGAGAGTGCAATCACAGAAACTCGCACACAAACACCTGGACTCTTCGACTCCACTGTTTCTACCTAGACGTCTAGAGGGGCACAGTGTACACCTTATTTTTCACTGTAATGCTCTTCTATTTACAGTAATGGTGAGCAGCAATGTGAAACAAAGAGAAAAGCAAGTAAGCAAAATGTGACCAACTTTTTAATTTGCTCCACAGGGTCTGAGAGGCAATTAGGAGAGACACTTGCTGATAAGACAAAATGACATTGTTTGT
This sequence comes from Haplochromis burtoni, assembly GCF_018398535.1. Classification (NCBI taxonomy): domain Eukaryota; kingdom Metazoa; phylum Chordata; class Actinopteri; order Cichliformes; family Cichlidae; genus Haplochromis; species Haplochromis burtoni. Next base: position 2,346,221 of record NW_024582381.1, on the reverse strand, counting down.
GTGTGCGTCAGTGCAGATGGAGGATAGGATGGATGGACTGATGAGTCACAAACCTTGAGAGGTTAAATGCGTCTGAATCAGCCATATTTACCTCGGTGGTGTAACGATCACCGAGATTAGGGTGCAAATGGATGGATTAATGTGAATCTAAATAACCAGTTCTCTTTAACACTATTGTTTTGTCAGGAAAGAAAACATCACTTTCAGCTCAGCCAGGCCCTTATCAGCGGTAGCTGCTCTCCTCTTGAATACAGTCACTAACCTATTAGCCAAACAGAGGCTGCTTCCATATCTGCTCAAACATGTAGGCAGTTTT
>NW_024582381.1:2331018-2345513 GCF_018398535.1 Haplochromis burtoni | reverse complement strand
TTGGCTCAGAAATGTCTCAGATTAACACCCTGCAGACCCTAAAACATATAAAGAAAAACAATGCAAGTATTCCAGTCAAACAGTAATGAGTTAATTCAACCTTATGGTACCCTTTAGTTAGTTTTAGAGCAGCATGTTACTCTCTTATGAACTGAACTTTTAAAAACACTCACAAAAATGATCTTTACACAGCTGAAACCAGTAAGAATAACACAGGGGGAGCAAAACAAAAAGCACGACACAGGAGACAAATGAGTACCAAAATTAAACAGGAAACTATAATAAAATAATCACAAAATCTCTAATAATAAACCACAAATGCCTGGGATCATAGCATTAACCAAGCGGCCTTTGGACTTCATTAAAGTGATATAAAGTTTGCTGTTATCGCTATGCTGAACCTTCTTCAGTGCAAAAAGAATGATGCAAACAGTGTCTAACAGGAGGAAACGTGCACGCATGCACTAAATGTACCCTTTTCCTTCAATAATTTAAAAAAAAAATATATATATATATATATAAAATGGCCTGTTACTGTTAATTAGCCAGAGGGTTGTGGGGCTGCAAACACAGATTAGTTTATAAAAGATTAACATAACTTAGAGAAGAACTAGGAAGGATGATGCAATTTCTAAAAGGTGAGATATTAACTGATAGCGAGGCCGGTGGATGTATTTCATTGTAGATATTTGCAGTAGCAAGAACAGCCAATGCAAGGCAGATTTAATTAAAATGAACTCACTTCCATTAAGTATCCCTGAAACAAGGTGTTTCTCACATGAATACCATCGTGCTATTCCTAGTGAACAAGTGGTTCTCTAGGAATAGTGAGGACGAGCAGGGTTCTAACATATTTTTAGAACTTACCCTTACCATGGAGTCCTGAAATTTCACTCACTTTTCTGCTTCAGATGCCTCAATTTCTGATTGTCGGCAATATCAGCAGAGAGTCTATGAGAAAATCAGTGCTGATAAGTTTTTTTGGTTTAGGGTGAAGTTAATACAGTAAAGCTGTTGTACAAATGTGAATTTACTTCTGCAGATGTTTTTGTAGCGTTTGATGTGCTTCACTCTTGTGCAGGGCTGGACTGGGACAAAAAATCAGCCCGGGCATTTTGACTAGAGACCGACCCACCAGGTATTATAGGAAAAACCATAAAGCCTTTGAATGAAAACAAACGCTGTTGTCACAGTGATGTACACTGTCTTGTTGGCATATATGTATCAATTTAATAAACTTAAAGTTTATTAGATTGATACATATACACCATCCTCCCTATGCTGGCATTCTAAACAGTACAGAAACCCAAAGACTGCTTGGTCGAGTTAACTATCTACAACACATGGTGGAAACCTGAAATTAAGACAGAGAAGACTACAGGTGAGACATGACCATTAGTGAATATTAAAAATATTAAATGACAGATTTAGTGATGTTTTCATAAACTATTTATTTACCACATCAATAAACAGCATGGCAGGGCAAAATATTTTTTCTAACATGGTAACCTTTAAAAAGTGAAAGGAGACAGCTGAGAAAGAATATAACTTAATTGCCTTTTTGATGGCATTTTACACACAGTACTGGTACAGAATCTAGAAAATGTGGGAAAATACTGGCATCATATACAGTACTTATTTCTGAAGAAATTATGATGGGACCCTGAAAAAAATTACTATGAACAATAATGGATTTCTATACATTTAGTCAGATGACCACTTTTGTTGTAAGATTCAGATAATTGTGTATTCAAAGTTTTTAAATGACATAACAAAGAAAAATATTTCTTAGTGCCCCCCTTTCCCTGTTAATGCCCTACCTGGCCCCCTGGCAAAACTTTGCTAGATCCGCCCCTGCACAGTTACCAGCTGTCAGCTGCTTAGAAAAGGATCCTGGTGTTATTTGTTTCTCAGAAACAGTTCATAACTTCGCTTCAACTCATGCTCTGATGATTCAGTAAGGACATCTCCTGGTTTCATCTTCATGTTTCCCTCTCACCACATATCCAAACCGACATCATGACCAGCAGCTTTTACAGCTGTGGCTCCAGCAAACATCAGTTGATACTAGAAATTAATATCAAATAAATTCTAACAACAGCTGATCAAGCTTAAATGTGCTGCTGTTGTTTGCTGCTGTTGTTTAGCGCGACATCTGGCGGTTTCCTCTTTCTGGGAGAAAGTGAGCGATAAGAAAAGCGATCAGCTGATTATTGATCAGTTTCATGATTGAAATAACAACCGGGGGGAGAGAATGAGAGAAGAAGAAACAGCTGTGCACCTTAAAGACACAGAATAACTCCAGCTTTGTGTCTTTTTCATTGTAGCTGAAGTACCGGACAAACTGTGTTCCTTTTCACCTCAATACGAAAATTGTAATATTTTCTCTGAATATGAGACGATTCCGGGACGGTTGGCAACTCCACTAACTAACCTTATAAATTAAATAAATTTCACTATCGGTAACATCATAGCACCCACCCAGCTGTATAGAAACTCCGTCATGCTAGCTAGCACGCAGTACCAGTTATTGTAACTGACGGTAAAGAGTCAGCACATTGAAAATAAACTCCACCTAAACTTGGTTTATATCTGACCCAGATAGACTGCAGGTCATACCTTCTTACCTGAAGTTCAGTTCACCTGACACTCGGACCGGCGGCCGCCTCGGGTCTCTCCTTCTCCTGCCTCCACCACTTGCTAATGTTACTGAATCTGTGGAAGCTCTGCGATAGCCACCACCAAACAACTGAGTTATTTTTACACATCTCCCAGCATCTGGCCAATCCACCACCTTTCAGTGTTTATACCATTACGGAAAAACAAAAAACAAAAAAAGATCGGCCCATAAAAACGAAAAATCACATCGGCACACCAGGCCAATGCCCGGTATGCCTGATGGCCAGTCCAGCTATGCTCTTGTGATGCACACCAAAGCAGCACTCTACAGTATACTGGAAGTAACTTTTTGTGGATGGTTTGAATAAAGGTCAGTCTCAGTGGTGCTGAACTGCACGCTGTGCAGGAACACTCTGTTTCCTAATCTGCAGTACAGATAGGAGGAGGTTTATGAAACTCTGTATGAGGTTAGAACTCCCTCATGTTCCATAATAAATGCATCTGTAGTTTGTACCATTACAGCCCATTCTCATCCCCAGGGTGTCGGTGCCATTTTTTGGTGTGTTTGTGTCCTGATGCACCGAGTTATGAAAAAGGATGACTGGTCACTCCCAACTTTTATCAGTGAGCAGGATCACCATTGTGAAGGGTCGGTTTTTAACCCAAACCATGATCTTCCTTCCTAGCACTAAGTAGGGCCTAAACTCACCAATAACTGGAAGTGAAAATACAAGGTCCCAAGATAGCATAAAAAGGATAAGGAAAGTATAGACAGACTAGAAACAGTCTTTAAAAACTTTAAGAGCCCTTCACATAGAATACAACAACAGCACCACTGCACTGTGAAATCCATTGTTTTCTATGGCTAGCACCTTTCAGTAATGGTTTCCTGCTGTGTTGAACAAAGTACAGTCAAACATGCCGACCATGGAGCACCCGTGCATAACGCTGTGTGTGACACACAACCAATAGAAATGCACAATGAGGGGGACTCGGAGCATATACAATACATATAAAAACCCTGAGCGACTAATAAAATTATGTTTCACAGACAGAGCGCAGCAGGTCGGTGCAACATAAGGTGCATTACTGTTTATGCACAGAGGTCTGTGGGTTTTTCCAGGAACACTGATGCTATTTTCCAGAGAGCTAATGAGAGAGCAGGTGATGAGTTTGTACCTGATGATCTCTAATCTAATATAACCTGCTGCAGCGCAGCATGAGTTACCATGGCAATATGTCCTGGTAGGAAGTAAACCCCGTTTATAACCCTGAAGCACAGGACTAAACCTGGAGTTACATTGCTTAAGTCCCAAATCCTGCTTTAGAATACACACCTGGTCGTAAATGTTTCGATTCATCATTGTGGACAACGGCTACAAAGAAAACAGAATCAAGGGAACAATTTCTAAGCTGGCATCCAGTCCTCCAGAGGGCCAGAAGGTTGATTGGTTTAGGCACTGGACTGCCACCAGCATGCTCATGAAAACAACAACTGACCCAGCATCTGCAGAAAACTAAGTTTTGAATCATCTTCAGTTTTTTTTTTCTAGAAACAAGAAATGAAGAAAGGTGTCGAAATTTTTTGACTTTAACTATTTGCATAAAACCAGCCAAATATTCAGCAGCTCCATGTTTTATGGAGTATTAGGAAGACGATTTCGGCCAAATTCTTCAATATGCACGTTCAATGGCACCACAACAACTGATGAGAGATTTGGGGAAATTTTGTTCAGACTCTGAAATAGTCAGGACCCACGCTTTTTTGACTAAAACCAGACCGAATCAGTATCTACACAGCCTTAGATAAATTACTTTATCTTCTGTTTTGTTTTGTTCTGTGTCCAAACTGTTTGACCTGGATATGATGAAATTAACCAGCTGAATACTCAGAAGCTTCACCTTCTTTCCAACTAATAAAAATCCATTATAATCCATATTCTTATCACTTTAGTTCTGGTAGTTTTACCCCAAAGGCTTTACATACTAACAACATTGTGTTACAGGAAAAAAAATGAAACATTTCAATAAGATGGAAGATATTTTTAAATCCAATTGACAATGAAAACTCAATAAATCACCCTCATTGCTGAAACCCAAACCCATATATTTGTTCACTTGTGTATGCTGATGTCCCCTAGCGGTGTGTCCTCACAGCTGTTATCATTCAGTCAGAGGTGTGTGTATGAGACGGGGGCCCATGTCACGGCAGGGAGGACATGTAACTCATTTCCAGATAATGGCAGGGTTCTGTCTTCCCTCGCCGCTGCAGCAGGCCCAATTCGCCAACTCATCAATCCACTTGCAGGCACACCACGCCCCCGCAGGCCTCTGCTCACTTATCACCCCAAAACTACAACGCCGCTCTCCAAATAACTACTTCCCCTACACTAATCTGTTCCAATCCCCCACTATGTCTTTCATCCTCTGCATCAAGCCCATTCCCTATCTTTTTTTTTCTTTCCACGTATTTGCACAGAACCTCCCATGATAACAATGTTGAGACAAACGACCAAATGTTTCACTCCCTCGTTTCATCTCCTAGACGTGGCATCATAGTTATTTTTGAGGTGTGTGGCAAGCGTCTGCCGATGATGAATTCAGAAGACCGTAGGTGGAGGACGGTCGGAGCGAAGATGGCGGTGCCAATTTGATCTCCATGGGTGGTCTGCCCTGTTTAAACTGACCTCAAGCTTAATGAGGAAAACTAACAAGCTTGTGGATTACATGGTGGTGGGGGGTGGGGGGGACTGGAGGGAAATATGCAGATCCTTTGAAATGCTGCTCGAATCTTACAGCAAGTCTGCGGTTACTTTAAGGCCGAACGGGCCTGCCACTTTGTGTTTGGGGGCAGCGCTGAGCAGACACCCTCCTTTGATTAAAGGTGTTTACACTGGCCATCTGATCCGCTGTGACAATAGGCCAGGGTCCGACTCTAACCTGAAGCCAAATATGCACTAATGAGGACCAGGCCCGGCTGGTCTCCCTCTCTTCAATAAATGTGACATTGTGAATCAAGCTCTCACTACCTGAGTGAAAGAGCCTGTGCTTGCTGCCATCTTTCAGATGGCCAACAGGAGAAATGTTTGCAGGTGGGTGGGTTTAGGGGGTGACTGCACTCATTTAGTGCCACGTGTGCATGTGTGGTTACCCTTTATTGTGCGTTCAAGGAGCAGGAAGTGAGGTCAAGAATTAACAGAATCTTATGTTACCTGGCAGCTTTTGAAAATAATCCAAAATATCCAGAGTAAGGATTCATATTGATTTCTTCTCTTATACTATCTCAACCAAACTAATCAACCAAAGCACTTTTTATTGCAAGCCACAGCCACCCATTCAGACAGCGCTTTACCTTTAAAGTGGTTTCTAACATACTCTCACTGACAGATGACTTGAGGCCAGTTTGGGGTTCAGCCTCTTTCCCAAAAACACTTTGATTCCTGCCTCTCCTAGTCTGTGTTTCAAACAACCCACTCTGCCTACTATGGATGATAAATTAGGCCTCCATCCTAAATATTAAATATAAGGAAAGAGAAAGTGCAGAAATTTAGTTTAAATTAAGCTTTTATATAAGGATTTCACTAACAAATAACTGAAATCACCTGGGGTGCATCCATCTTGCATGCATTCTCTGTGGTTTTTAGAACAGTGTACAAACGTAGTGCAACAAAGCTTTATTGGTTCCTCTACAACGCAGAGATAGATCCAACAGTTGTAATCCAATATCTGACGCAGGGCTTGCTGCAGGACAAATTATCTCTCTTGCACTGATGCCTAATGCGTTTTTAATAATATATTTGCCTCATCAGCAACTCACCTCTCAGGGCAAGGCTGTGTACTCTAAATGGGCAAAGGAAGAGGGGGGCAGACAAATAGCCTTTAAGAGGTCTTGGTGAGGAATGATGGCAGGGAAGACGTATGGCTTAGCAAAATTAGATCCATCCTTGGGGGGGAAAAAGCAAAACTTAGAGGAGAAAAGTGCAGAACTTTTGCATTAGTTCAAAGTAATGTAAAGGATGAAACTGCCTCATGAATCACTGCTGGTCACTTTATTCTCTTTTTTTCCCCACCCTGCACAAATGGATCAGGAGCATCAAGGACATGATTATAAAAGATTTTTCATAATGACAAATCTATTGAATAAAAGTTTAAAAGAGCAGGGCATATACAAGTTAGAGTTGTTAGTTATCAAACTCCTTTGTATCATCAGGGTTAAATGCACTGTATACTGCGGAGCAGAGATATCTCATCATTATGACGACGTCACTGAAAACAATGGAGATGCCCCTTCTGTCCACCCATCCTCGTGGCTATGATTAACGATTACCGATCCAATCCAGTCTCACATCAGTTTCACAATAAATCCTTTGAAGTTGAAACATGATACTCCACTCCAGTCTTTCCTGTAGACCTGCTCTGACGTCGTATATCAAGTTTCTCTCTCCACAGATCGGAGCAACAAAGTGCACATCAGGAGGTGATGCCATTTGGCTTTTACCCAGGAAACTTTCAACATTCATCCAATTGCTCTGATCCTATTTTAGACACCAAGAAAATCTCATAATTAATTTTGCTTAGTTATTTGACATCTGTCAGTACATATCGCTTGTATTGTATTCATTTAATGCATTTAGCCAAGTTTTGCTTCATACTCATTATGCTCATTTATTTTTTTAATGTCCTTATATTCGGACTGTCACTGGAGTTTTACCTTCAGACCTTTTTGATTCTATGCACGTCAGAGGCAGATGAGCTTGAACCAAAGGTGCTCTGATAAACCAAAAGTTCCAGTCTCCAAAAGTTCCAGTCTTTACCGGTGGACAAGTAAATTACACCATTCACCTCTAGTAGGAATTCAAAGGAAACAACTAGTGGCAAATAAACATGACTTTTAGGAGATGGGGTGGGTTGAATGCAAAGGTCTTCTGAAATGCTTTCAGCTCATTTCACAAAATGTGCTCATACATACAAAAGTCCCTTTTGCTTCAAGTGTTAAATTCAGATGCTACTATTTTCAAGCCTCCTAATCCTTCATTCTGAATTTGACACAAAGACGGTTGCTCTAGGCAACTTTTTGACCCCTGTTGACCTCAAGCCAATCACAACCTGAGAAATGATATAAAGGGGAGACTGAGTGCCAAATTTATGGGCTACAAATAGGGGCAATAAGGCATTACCAGCCGCACAGGGTCAGGACAGCCATTAGGCTGGATCCCAAATATCCCCCCCATCGCTCTTCCAATTAAGCCGTCAAAGTGGGGCAGATGGTTGTGATGCTATCGGGGTGCCGTGCTGCCCTCGTGCCCACATCTCGTACCCTCTCAGAGCCATCCATCACTGGAGGAGCTCTAATTAGCTTGTTATTCTGACATGCAAACTATTCCAAGCTTGTGAAAAGGCCTCCTCATGTTTTGAATGACAGGGAAAGCATTGAGAGAGGGCAAATGGGAGGGGGAGAGGAAAGCCAATCAATGCACACAGAATGGCATCTGAATGGCCTTTTCAGCACACTACAGCAGCAATTATATTCCCCCCTCAGACCTCCTGCCGGGATATTTTTCTTTGTTGTTTCTTCATCAAAACGGTGCCATCAATTGACAAGTTAAGCTCGACTGAATAAAAGGCCGAATGAAAGAGGTCAAAAGAGTCGTTTCTTCTCATCTGAATGTCATTGGTGTGGAAACAAAGAAGAATTCAGTTTCGGGAAAAAGTTAAAAAAAAAACTCAGCCACTGTCATACTGTACCAAAGTGTTATCCACCTTTTCCTGCAAATACACCATCTGCTTTGCTCAGGTAGAAGCTGTTATTTACATAGGCCTTCAAAGGCCTCCCCGTCCTTTGATGGGACTGCCACCATCAGTCCTACTATACGTTTTGACAGTCTCCGCTCGTTTGTTCACACGGTTTCAACATACAGCGAGCATCTGTATGAATGTCTGAATGCGCAGAATGTGCAGAAACATTCGGCACAATGTAAACATTCCCATCGTTCTTTGTATGTTGTGAACAGGAGGGCTAATGAAGATCTGTGCTATTAAAAGTCGCACCACAAAATAGCAATTATAGTTAATTTATTAACTAGAATTAAAACCATGGCTGCGCAGATTATTTTCATTCTGAAGCATGGTATGAAGTTTTACACATGCAGTCAAAACAAAACAACATGTCGGTCCAACACATGCTGCCAAAATAGCCAGACCCACTGAGACTCTGCGAGACCTCTGAGAGGTTTCCTGTGGTATCTGGCGCCACAGATATGTTAGCTCTGATCCACAGTCAGTGTTACCTGCAGTCGATGGCAGCAGGCCATGCCACCAAGCAGACAGGATTTAGCACTGTGGACATGGTCAGCAGAAAGATGGATTTTACCACAAAAAGAATCAGAATCTTTAGAACATTCTGAACAAGATAGTCAAGGTACACGTCACAAAACTCCACTAACAAAAAAACTATTATTTTAGGTCATAAAACATGGGGGATGTTCATATTCTGCCACGTCAGCTGGTTGGTTATTGCTATTGAGTGATTTTCGATCCAACTTAACACTAATGTTCCACACTGAATCGTCACAGAGATCACAGATCCTTTAATCTGACAGGTTAAATTGAATTTATCTGTGTTCTGAAAAGAAGCTGTCAATTGTAGTCACGAGTGCAAATTAAACAATAACTGCAAATACCGACAGCTTTAGTGAGGAAAACGCTTCATGTAGTTGTGAGGGTGCAGGGAAGCATCTCCCTCACTAAGGTGAAGCACTCGCAATGTCTGATAGGAAGTTTTAGTTTTGTTATGCTTTTATTTTGAAGTCCAATAACTACTTTCTTTTTTGAGGTCAACTTCCTGAAGGCCTGATTCATGGAGCACACACGTGATTAAAGGCTAATGACGTTCACCTGAAAGGAATTCCCTAATTAGCCACTGTTAGTGGGGTAAACCATTAGATGAGAGCTGAGGGTGGGAGCGGGCTGAAGCTTCAGTTTCATTTGATTTAGTTAGTTTTTATATTATTTAACTGGGGTTTGTTTTGTAGTCAGAAGCATGTTGGGTGTGTTAAACTGAGTGGAGTATTTCACTGTTTATGTTTATTGGTAGCTGGAGTGTGTAGTGGTGAATCTCTTTATTTTTATTGGTGGTATGATCGGTGGCTATTTAAGGAGGGTTTTTTTTTTTTTGGGTTTTTTTTTGGGTGAGGTTGTTCATGTTAGGATGTGCTGCTGCTGAGAGTGTTGAACCTTTGCATCTGTAACAAACATTTATTCAGAGCTCTGGAAAATGACTGAAGTCTATTATGGTTGTTTTCCCATCATCTGGTCCCTTTCATGTTAACCACCAACCTCAAAACTGTATCAATAGAAACAGTAGTTTAAATGTCTTAAAAATGAAACCAATACAGTTTAATGCCTGGATTCATTGTCTTCCTTTTGTGTGCAAGATCACCAACAAAATCAAAACAATGTGACTTTATCAGAAGCCCAAGTGCCGCTTTTTCCATTAACTTCTCATAGTATGAGGCCCTCACCAGGCACCACTTTTGATTTAAACTGTTTTGTATATTTGTTGTTTTTTGTAGACAGTGCTGTTTTTATCCTTTATGGTGCTGCTGAAAGACAACAATTTTCCCTTGTGGGATCGGTAAAGTATTCATCTGTCTACCTCTATCTAACTTGTTGCACTAACTCATTCTGAAGCAAAACACGTGACTCGGGATTTTTAGAGTGAAGCACAATGTCTTTTTGCATTTTTAGGTTATTGCATGTTGGCCTCAGCCTCATGTTTCAGTTGTTACTTCTTGTTTAAACTAATTACAAACCAGAATTTTGTCCTAATTAACAAGCGCTCGCTGCATTTTGGATTTGTAAGACGGGAGTTGTGCAGGCGTTCAGCAAGCCTTTCCCTAATGCTGATACTTGTGCTGGGAGGAGGATGCATTTGCAAAATTCAGTCATATCAATTCAGCAGGCCAAATTAGTTTCACTTAACAGTCAGAAGCATAAGCTGATCATTATGTAATAAGCACACATTTTCATTAATCCTAAAATACAGAAAATGTGTTTGGACTCAAAAGATATAACATTCATTACAATGTTGCTTTTTACTATACGTCCCATTAATGCTTTTTAAATTAGTTCTGCCTGACACACTCTGCGTTTCTGATGCATTTACGTGCACATTTATAGACTTGAAACTACTTCTCTTACTCTTTTGCAAACTTCTATATTTTAATGGCACAAATTTCCTTCTGCGTCTCATCCATCCAACCTCTAGTCATTCTGATGGACTCTTTAACCTCACATCATCGAGCAGGTTGCCTCATGCTGCTCATTTTCATTCCATCTTTCATTAGCTCCCTCAAACAGAAACCAAAAATATCAAATCTTCTCGTCTTGCTATGTACCACTTTGGAAAGTCAAATGAGGCTCACCCCGACCATCCTGCCCTCCACTGAGCAGGTTATGTCTGAAGCTGTGGAATACATCAAATTAGTTTGGCACCTAACATGTAGCACCTGGTGGAACAAAAAACCTCATTGTTGTTCACATGCATCAGAAACACGCCCTCATAACTGCTTCACCAAAATCCACATGCAGCCTTTTCAGTTCAAGAAGATTCAGATTACACAAGAGCCAAAAGAAGTCACAATACTGTCTGCAGTAAGGCAGATTGGCCAAAAAGCTGGCTAAACCAGTATAAACAAATGTCACTGATATCTGCAGTCACTCCACAATTTAAAGCATCACACTGCAGTGACTCAATCAGGCCAGGTGCTGCGAAGACCAGCTAGCATAAACTCAAATGCTCAGAAAGCAGAGAAGACAACAAAATAGTGATTACACGAAGAAAGAATACCTGAGTTTAGCTGCACCTGTGTGAGTGACTCAGTCTGACTTGTTGGGTTTGAGTAAAATCTTGTGTGATAGAAACTGTCGGAGCTGCTGAAGAGAGAAAATATTGCAGCTGTAGTTACTGAAAGAACCGTGATAAACTACAATGTGAGCCTGTAACCCCAACGGTGCTGCCACTACAATATACGCTCATTTTTAAAATGTTTAAAGATGACAACCTGAGGTTTTAACAGCAACTTAAAAAAAAGTGAATCAAGAATTACCGGAAGCACCGTGCTTCTCAGACTTCTTCGTACTCAGGGGTCACAGCTGTAATAATTGTCTCCATGTCGCAACTCAAACATCGTATCACAAAGTAAAATGGCACCTACCACCACAAGCAGATTAAATACCTTTAATCTGAAGTGTTTGTCACACTTCTTTCAACCTTTTAGTTTTCATAGCATCTAATCTAAACACTTCACCAGAATAAGTCTTGCCATCACTCTTTTCTTGGGATTTCCTTCCTGTTGCCTACAAAGTCATGATTCGATGACAAGATCTCGGAGTAAGATCAGATGTCTCCAGCCCAGCGATGGCCTACAAACAAAAAAGAATAAAGGCTGTTTGAGAAAAGCCCTTTATGTCATTTACCATGTCTGTTATTTACAGCAGAGAATGAACCCTCACAAGTCTTGCTTGTACCCGTTCTCAATGGTCTCCCTGCCCTGTGTCCTCTACAGTTTACAGTTTAATTCAACTGAGTCTTGGCTGCTGAATTTAACCAGGACTTTGCCATTTTGTGCACTTAACCATCACCTCACAGGACCTGCTGCTCAAGTTCTTTTAGGGAAACTGACCACAAAACACCAACATGAGTCTGAATTCATCACTGACTTTTGGCCTGCCTGCCGTCCAGGCTTTCACCTACAACATATATGTGGAACGTTTACTGGTGATTTTCCAGATAAAGAGTCACAGAAAAGAGTCAACTCCTTTTAAATACATCCTTCAATCACAACCAAATCACACTGAAGGCTGGCAATAGCTGTGCATTAGTATTTCAGGTGTTATATCATCAGGCAGTAATTTCAAAAAGATAGCAGCTATGAGTTGATTTCGGTGAAATATACACAACCAATTCCAATCTGTGAGCTAACTGTTTCCTGTCGCTTAGTTACATATCCAGATGAATCTCAATTCATGCATCAAGCTCGTTTCATTCATCAGTGATCTTTAATGGAATACTTTAAGTATTATGTTATGGAAAGTAAATATGAAGACCTCAGTGATTAAGACTAAACAAGAGTGTTTAACGGAGACAATGAAAAAGCAGAAGTGGAAAAGGAAAATTAAATACATCTGTTTCTCCATTATTAAATCTATTAAAACGTTAAAAAGACAAATTTGCCTCATTTAATACTGGATCATTTTAGGTTTACGCCGCACAGCAGCCTCCAGGGCTGAAAAGTGAAACCAACATTTTTAATGCAATTATCTGACAAATAATATGGCTGCCGTGTAGTTAATTTTACCAACAGACCATCCAAGAAGCCTGAGCTCAAGTGTGGGTGAGTGAAACTCTAGAATGTGTTTGATGCTGAGCACTAATTAGCAGGTATCCGTGTATGTCTGTGGATGCTGACTGATGACCAGCACTAGCTAGCATTCTCTGATGACATGGCTCTGCCCCCCTGCAGTCCAAATATGGCCACCTCAGTGGTGGCAAATACACCAATATTAGCATCTAAAATAAATGGGTGTGTCCATCCAAGTGTCTTTTTAACTTGGGTATATACTAATTGGCCACTTTATAAGGCGGGCATGTGAACTCAGTCACGACTGGAAGCAGCTGCTCTGTCCTGATGTCTAATTTTCTCTATTTTTCTTTATGTTAAATGAGGTCACATCTCATTAGCAGACCTATAAACTCACATGAGAGAGGCAGAATATTAGGAATAGTTAAATATAAATGCAATCCAATGCATCAGCACCACCCACAATGACCTCGGTAATAAAGGAAAATGATTAAGATGCATGGCCTTACTCAGAGGATGAGAGGAAGAGCACAAGTTTTACACAAGCGGAGCTAATAAAGTCATCGTTCTGTATAGAAATATTACAGCTATTATTACATGGCAGAGCAACAGATCACACAGAAAGGAGTTTTTGATGATGTGCTATACCATTTCCAAGAAACTGCACAATTTCCTTATGTTTGAGGATCTGACTGAACCTTTTAAGATTCTGACATTTGTGTCCTATTTTATAAATTTCCATCTTTAGAAGCAGCAGACCTGAGGCTGAGCCGTGCAGTCTAAGAAGTCAATGAGAAATTCACTGAGAGATGAACTGAAACGATTCTGGTGCTTTCTTACAAAAATAATACTAATTAAAGAAACAAATTAACAACAGTGTTATGCTTCGGTTTTCACAAGATGAGACATGTTGTTGAAGCAGCTTTGGAGTTATTTAAAGGCACATTTGATTAAACTGCTCTAAATAAAGTACATTTTAATAAGTGCGAGGTTTGGTTTTCTGGCACATTTTATGAGGAAGTTCAGAAGCAGCTGACAAGAGTTGGACTTTCAGTGATAAAAATATACTCAACATTAATTTTCAACTTACAGGTAACAAAAGGAGCTGAACGAAGGAAATACAACAAGATAATGAAGATTAAAAAAAAAAAAACAAGGAAAAATACATTGGGGGAGTGAGCAGGGAAACGAAGGTTAAAGATACAAAGTAGGACAAAGACTGAGAGAAAACATACCAGGAGGAGGATAACAAGGCACAGGTGAACTCTGTCAGGTACTAATGAGGGTGGGAAGGAAACAAAATGAAATATAAGATGATAAAATAACTTAACTGATTTCTTTTCATCATCTGGTTTCACCTATCTTTTAATCTCAATTACACTTTTACCTGGATTAATGAAAGGAGTTAGCAGGAGATGAGTGTAACAGTGAAGCTGCAAGAAGAAGAGATGGTAAATGTAGATAAGTTTAAATAGCCCAGGCAGGGTGGAGTAGGTGAGAGCGAGTGTCAGAGTG
>NW_024582381.1:2290613-2330381 GCF_018398535.1 Haplochromis burtoni | reverse complement strand
TGTCTATTTGAAGCCAGGAGGAAAAACTGTGTGAAATTTGACTTTTCAGAAGAACTAAATAACTGACACAAAATCCTATCTTAAACCATACTTGCAACTTTTATTTGCAAGCTAAAATAGTGCAAGTCTTATATCTTAGGGTCATCACTATATTGAAGCTTATAGAATGATAAAGTTGTCCGAATTTACATTTTACGAGTCTTAGACATCTTCCAGGAACGGTTATGCTTCTTCTTTGGAGAGCTGATTGGTCAGGAGGTGCTTGCTTTATGCATGTTGATCTCTCATCTCACAAACAGTTCCTCCTTGTGAGCATGTTAGGCCTCCAGCATAAGTTACCATGGCGATGTACCGCAGTAATGAAAAAGCCATGTTTGTAACACAGCACAAAGTACAGAGTTAACCCTGAAGGCTTAAAATGGAAGTGCTGTTGATCTTTTCCACCCTTCTCCTCACCTCTTAACCCTGTCAGTATTTAAACCTACCTTTACTTCCACTCAATAAACACCATCGTATTTCTATGTCTGTTTGCTCTTCAGTGTTTTTTCTTATTTTCTGATCGTATTTCTTTGGCCCTTTACCTGAATTCAGGACTCTCTCTATGCCTGTCCGCTTGCTTTTCACAACCTTGTGCTGATCTCATTTTACCATCTCGCCTCTTGTGCTGTGCATCTGTGACCTCCAAATGTTAACTCTCATATAAGTAACTGCAAGTATTTTTTTTTTCAACTAACTGCAATTAGCGTTAGACTTCATCCAACAGGCATTTAATTCCCGAGCATCAGTTTACATTCTTGCTCTGCGTGTGTGTGTGTGTGTGTGTGTGTGTGTGTGTGTGTGTGTGTATGTTTCTAGCCTGCAGTGGAGGGGCAGGTGGTTGCTGGCACGCAGGTGTGCTACTTGAGCTGTGTCACCCTGAATTTCCTGCCTCTCCGATCACAAGATGGCCGGTCTCCATCAAAAACACCAGTAGGGCTTTTTTATTACGTCTGCAGCTATATTGTTTCACAATTATACCCCAAAAAAAGGCCAGTGGGAGACAAAGAGTGATTTGTGAGGCAGGTGAGCGGTGACCTCATGGCTTTGGCTCTGTGCGCTGACTCCTGCCGTGAGCTTGCTTCATGCACAAGTGAGAATTCACTGACTCGGTGTTTACAGTACAGAAATGTGCTCAACTGTATTGCTGCTAATCTAGAAAACATGCAGGGCATCTATGAAAATTATCCCTCTCAGGGCATGGCTGGACATTACAAGGTCCCTGGGATGGTTAGAGCTGTTGAACAGAGATGCAGGAACTGCATGGAGGCATTTTCACATCTCATATTATTAAAGCTCTTTGTGAACAGCGGAGCCGAGAAAGGCAGGATTTACTACCCACGTAAGGGATTAAAGAAGATTACTCAAAATTTTCTGCCGAGGCCTCATTGTTATTCTCTTTATCCATTAATGTATCAGTGAGCGTTTCATTAGAGCACCACCGCTTTATTAGAGGTGAACAAAGTTGGAAATCAATTATCTTTAACAATTTCAGATAATAAACTGAAATGTGTGAGCAGCAAATGAGCTGCCGACTTTCCAACTGTCAAGATAATAGAGAGAGGTTGTTAAAGGTAATAACAATAAAATAACTGGTCATTTATACTGCGTGGCACTGCTGGAAGCAAAAGCCGAAAAGGCTGAGGACACACGAAAATCAGAAATCTCATCAATTATCTGACTGATTATGGTGGGGCTCAGACACAGGATTTTACTGGCTTAAGAGGACAACTTTGATACATGTGTCTGTCTGTGGATATCATGTCTAGGCCCTGACCTGGTCTCTAACCTCAGCATATGGTCTTAATTTCTCAGTTCTGCCTGCACTTGTTGGATTTCTTTCAGAGCGGCTGGACTTTTTTGTAAACACAGTCCTTCTCAAAAGGAAACTTTCCTGTGGAAGGGTACACATTACTGATGGAGACAACAGAAGGCCATTTGCTTGTTCAGACTGATCCAAATACAACTTCAGCTTTCAAAATCAAATAGCCACACTGAGAAGTATTTGTTCTCCCAGTTGTTACAATAAAGTTTAATGTTCAGGCGTCCATCTATCCATCCATCTCTTGCTGCTTAACCCACTCTGGGTCATGGGGGCAGCACATACAACATGACCTCTCTTTCTCTATTCACTCACCACCAGCACTTGCAGGGAGACCCAAGCCTGGGAAAGCCTCTGTCTGCATCCAGTTATAGCAATGCTCTACATAAAGATGCGAAATAAATAACTGGGATGTTTGGCTGGTTACTGAATGTGACCTAGTTGTATATGATGTGTAATGTATGAGATATGGTTAGGCTAAAATAAACACATTAGCACAGAAAAGATGGAGGGTGAGGGTTAAACTGTTTTCAGTGGAAGTTTACATTGAGGGTCCCTGATGGGCAGAAACAAACACCATCATATGGCAAGAAAACCGAATGATCTTCAGCTAAGAGAATAACTGAGACGATCCAGCCACAACATAAGTTCAGTTAACGACATGTTGCTGGGTGGTTTGGATTATTCCTGTACTGATCCTAAGTTCAGCGTCCTCACTGAAACCTTGGCTGGCCTGAGAGTGATTCCCTAATACTGAGGATACCCAGCCTCATATTTAATGGACAGAGGGAACAGAGGAAGGAAAAAAAATGGCTTTAGGAGGCAGGTGGTGTGGTGGATGGTGAAGACCAGCAATTGAGTCTGTTTCTTTAAAAATTTTCATTTCACTTTGGAGCCGACAGAAAAAGTAAATCAAAAACCAAAGGTGAGAAAGCTTATTTCACAATCTGCATGTTAACTCAGGAAACTGTGGCAGAAACTCCGATGGGAACTGCAAAAACAAAACATTTTTAATTTGCTCCAACTCTGACTCAAATCACTCATGGCAGTGGCACCAGATCTCTTCAGCAGCTAATACCTTCACACCACGCTAACCGAATCCCTGGATCCAGATCAGGCTGGCAAACATTAATAACATTGAGGTTGTGACAAACTCCATATCTGGTAATATTTTCATGCAAATCTAACCATAACTTTTTGAGTAATCCTGCTTAAAAACAAGAAAACAGACAATGCACAAAACAAACCAGTAATGCAAATTAAAAATGAAAGAAACAGTAAAAAACAACATCCTGCTGTTGAAGACCAGCTTCCTTTTAAATAAACATAAACCCAAATGCCAACCACAGCTTCCCATTTGAAGAAAAAGAAACAAATGGATTTAATTCTCAAGGTGCATGTTAAAGGACTTTTCTGAAGGTAGACTATGTTTGCTCTGCAAACAACCAATAATAACAATGATGAATTGATACGATCACCTAGTGATTGTCTCGCTCCTTCCTGCTTATCAATATTAGCGGCATCATCAAATTGCTCCCTCACTGTTTTCTCTGTACTTTGGTCAATAGTCTGTCCAATTAACATCCAATTACCACGACTACTATTAATCAGACGGGAGCAAGGGCAGTGAAGTTTCTCAAAGGTCACGTATGCGCAATGAAGATTAACAGTGACGCGGCATCGATTGGCAGGCGGGAAGGTTAATGCAGCGGGTGCGGTGTAAGCTGTCGTGCCTGTCGGATCCAAAGCAGGAAGAATCTGGGACGTTAACGAGAGTGATGGTGCTGCTGATGGTGGTGTACAGTTAAAGGATGACTGTGCCATTTATCTTTGATTTTCACACTGTTATCAAATGTCAAGAAAAGATTTAAAACTAAAAAAATACTTTTTCCTGAAGAGGGTGATAGATGGCCGCTGAAGTGCAGAGGAGGAATTCGTGGGAGCAGAACTCAAACCCTGGGAACCAAATTGCATGTTGGAAAAGGGATTCCAGCAGCGGATGATGGTAGATAAATTGCAGGACTAGTAATTGTTTGAGAAATGGAATATTTTAAAGAAAGACAAAAATTACTCGAAGCTGAAGTTTAGGTTTAGTGTTGAAGTACTGAAACAAGCACTGAAAGTGGAGGAAAATCAGTGTGGAAGCAGCTCTGAGAGGAAAGAAAGTGCAGGAAGAAAAGCAGAGGATTACAAGGCAAAAACAAGTGTGAAATGTAAGTTGAAGTAAAGGCTAGATGCAAGGTGAATTATCATCATCACAAACAGAATACTCGTGAGATGCGAGGGGTTTTTGTGAGCTGAAAGCTGCTGAAGGCTCTGTTGGTTTCAGGCACTTCTGTGGTTAATAAAAGGCAATTACCCAAGTGTGCCAAGCAGATACTGAAGAAATTATTTTAATAACTGTTTTTCTGGTGCCGGAGTGGTGCCAATTCAACCATAATGCACTTCTAGATCCACAAGGGCCATATTTTCTCAGGTTAGGCTTCCCAGTGGAAGTAAGGATGGCTTCAGATTTTTATTATTTTGACAGATGATTAAACTGAAAGAGTGATCAAAATGTAAATCATACAACCTACCTTCAGAACAAAGAATCTTGTAAATTAGTCCACTTTTTCTGGAGCCTTGAAGGTCATACAGTAACAAAGAGGAAGGAGCTATGGCTCTAATTTCAGCAAATTCATAGCAAGTTCAAGAAGAAGTCTCATTTGAGAGTGGTTTGTGGAACAAATAGTGAAATAAAGTCAAATTGTATGACAGTATATATGTCAGTAATTCATACCATAACGATCTAACTTGATGTCCTATCTACTGTCACGGCTCTGTTTTCTTTTGGGACTCTTGCTCCTGCTCTTCCCACCTCAACTCATGTCTACATGTAACTTGATTCCATTGCTGGATATTCCAGGTTTCGGTTGCATAGGGAATCTTCTATGTATTTATTGATCCCCATATGTCAGTCAAAGACATCCATTCCTTCTTTCCCAGTGCATGCAGAATGACTGAAATTCAGCTACAACTGCTAGAAACTTTTCCTGACATTTCATGGTTTCTACTCACCATATTTCCGCTAGTATGTTATGGATGATTGTTTGAGCTTTTCATGAATGCGTTTGGAAAAATGAGAAGGTCTCAAGACAGTGCCATACCACCAAATATAATTGCTGCAGACAACTCATCCATCCATTTTCTTCAGTTTATCCAGTTCAGAGCAGTGTGGGGAATGGAGCATATTCTAGCTGCCTCAGGAGGAGAGGCAGGATACACAATGAAAATAAAAAGGACACACACGTGGAGAACCCGACATACAAAGAACCGATTCAGATGGCAGATTCAAACCCAGGACTTCTTGCTTTAAAAAAACAATGCTAACCACCACAGCACCATTCTAAACCTGTAGATGAGACCTGCTGTACGTCCTGCCCTTTTTTAATTCAAGAATGTGGTCAACAAAGAGCACAAGGTTATATCAACCCATTTTCAGTCCTGACAACTTGTTTCTTTTCTGTTGTATAGCTTCATAATCATGCATGTGTCTCTCTCTCTTTCAATCATCTGAAACTCATAATTTGCTCTATCATCATGTGCCTAACATGCAAAAGATTAAAAATAAGAACACTTTGGATTCTATAGCTCTGTAGTTCTAAAGACTGAGGACAGAAATTACTGTTGTTAATAGACATGAATAAAGAAAAGCTGGAGCTAAACATAACAGACAAACACTACGTGTGTGCTTTTGTGTGGGTGTGTGTATGTGTCTGTGTGTAACTCCCAGGCTTTAGATGGCACAATGAGAAATGTAATAACCTTGCCATTGTTTAGAAAGATTACCTCTACTCTCAACACACACACACACACACACACACACACACACACACACACACACACACACACACACACACACACACACACACACAGGTAAACACACATCTATTCACCCAAACACAATTTACGCATTCAATATGAGGGTAGGTCCTGAACCTGACCCTCCTCCTCCATGTTCAAGCATGGTTCCACAGTTGGCTGTCAGCAATTTATCAACATTACATTCACCCGTAAGGAAGTTTCCATCACAGATCAATAACATTTGAAAATCTATAACATGCAATATGCCGCTGTCCGGTCTGATATGCAGAAGCAGCAGACCGACGCTGACATGAATGTTTCTGCGTCTGCCCTTGAAAGAATCGATTTTCCCTGCTTAGGCAAACGGATGTGAACCAATGAAACGTGCAGCATGTTACGAGCTAAAAGCTGTGATGAATTTTGCAACATCATTATACTGACAACACAGACACAATAATCACACACAAATACTGAGCAGCAAATGTTCTCATGTAATTATAAACT
This sequence comes from Haplochromis burtoni, assembly GCF_018398535.1. Classification (NCBI taxonomy): domain Eukaryota; kingdom Metazoa; phylum Chordata; class Actinopteri; order Cichliformes; family Cichlidae; genus Haplochromis; species Haplochromis burtoni. The sequence continues at coordinate 2,324,176 of NW_024582381.1, read as the reverse complement.
CATTCCAAGACAGAGTCTCTCTCTCTCTCTCTCTCTCTCTCTCTCTCTCTCTCTCAACTCCTCACTCACTCACTCACACACACACACACACACACACACACACACACACACACACACACACACACACACACTTATCTCTTGGAGCAGCCTCTCTGCCAGGGGAGTCATGATTTAGGCCTTGATCCTCGGGGCCCCTGGAGACGTTGTGCTTGATTACTGCGGCCTAGCTGTTTGATCGATGAGTCATCAATAACGGTAATCTTGTATAGCATGTCATGGCTAGCCTTTACTGTTGCCTCCATGATGGCTTCAAGGCAAAACAAGAATGCAGTCAATATGTGGTGGGACGTCGAGGGAACAAAAAGTCATAACTCAGCATGGGAATGCTTTGATGATGATATTAGACTAATTAATCAAAGTTATTCAGTTCAGTTCAATATTATTTCTAAAGCATCAAATCACAGCCTCAAGGAGTTTTATATTGTAAAGTAAAGACATGACAGTAATAGAGCCAGCTATGCTGACCTATTTGGTAATAAGTAGGTAGACAATAAAATGAATTCACCAAAAATATTTTAGCTGGTATGCTCCACACAGTATGTATTAAATGGAAATATGAACGAATGACGCCCCAACAGTCACAGTAGATAGCCACAACTCCCTGAGCCAGGTTTTGCAAGAGGTTTCTTCCTGTTAAAAGGGAGCTTTTCCTTCCCACTTTAGCCAAGTGCCAGGTCTGATTGTTACATTTTCTCTGTATTATTGTACGGTCTTCGCCTTACAACAAAAGTGTCTTGAGACGACTGTTGTTGTGATTTTGCGCTATATAAATAAATCTGAATTGAATGTTGTGCAGAAAAGATGAAGGTTGGTGTCTTCCTACATTAAGATAAATATCAAGTTTAACTGGCCAGGGTTCACCGGGAACATTACTACTTTTTTTTGTCACAACGTTACACTTTCTATCGAAAATTGCTGACAAAGGTATGACTGATTAAGCTAAGGACCAACAGCACAAGCACAAAGCCAAATTTAGGTTTATCCTGTCGTTTGTTCCACATTTGCAGTTTGCAAAGCTCTGCTTAACATCTACCAATAAACAGCCATGCCAGGTGTTTTAGGAGTCAGCCTGGATTCACATGTGGCTGTTTCTTCAATGTTCGACAGGGGACATGCTTTGTGGGAATATCTTTGTACTAGTGGGATCATCGAAGCAGTAATAACTAATCACCACTAATCAAGCTAGCCAACTGTTGATGAGTAGTTAGCTTTAGCCGAAATTCCTGCCACTTGCTAACTTGGTCCCTATTTAAAAGACTGACTATTCATCAGCTTCTCCCACATTCTCGCTCTCGAGACATTTTTTTCTTGATGCGACTTAATTCAATTAGTGGGGAGCATGATTTGATGACATCTGTGCTTGCACTTAAAAATTAAACTCTTTGAGCAAAGTGAAGCAGCAGATATGATTAATTCTATAATTTGGTTTGACGTCACAAGAAGCCTGCAATGAGTGTGAATCCTATCTAAGACCAGGCGCACCAAACGCTTCAATCAACACACTCGTGACTCTGCCCCCCCGTGACAGCACACAGCTACAAACTGCAGTCCGCTGTCTGCAAAGATCTATGTAGCACCCACATGATTTAGGAGTGAGATTGAACACATCCTGACTCCATCTCCAAACTCACTGTGCTGACTCTTTGAAACAAGTTAGAGTAACGAGATGTGCTTTCGGCTTTCACTCTCTTTCATTTCATAAGCATTAACATGTCCCCTTAATGAGCTTTTATTAAAAACATCCAGATCCACATTTTAAAGAAGATCCCTGCACCTTTTTCTCTTTGTCTCCTCAAACTCTAATGAAAGGCACACATTTGCTCTTCCTCATCACAAGGAACTTCACAGGATGCCATCGAACTCTACCAGCCAAATTAATCTGTGATAACTTAATGATACATTTCCGTGGCGCACCTGAGAGAAACCGGCTACCACTGATGAAATGATGAAAGTCTTTGAATCTGTGAGGAGATCAGGCGCCGTTATAACAAAGAGAATGAAAAAGTGGAGAAGAGAGAGAGAGGGAGAGGAGGAGGCACAGGTTCCAGGCCTAAAGGTACCTCCTCGGTAATTACCAGAAGGTAAGCATTAAACATAAATGCATCATTATGTTAACAATTAATACAATTATGTCGGGCCTCCCGGCGAGCGTGTTCTGCTGGGCTGTATGTGAAGGGGGTAGGCTGCTGTGTGGATGTGTGCTGTTTCATGCACTCTCATATGCATACATGGGAGTAGATGTGAGTCTCGGGGGGGAGAGGGGAGCGATTACCTTTTTGCTACCTGATTTAAATGTCATTTTCAGCCTGGAAAACAGGGGAATCTCATTAGCCCGTATTTCTTCTTCTTCTTTTTTTTTTTCTTTTGCTTGAATGAAGTTTTTTTTACCCCCCACTGAATCTGGGTCCCTCTTCTAATGAGAAACACATGCGCATTATGATATGAAGAACAATAAAAATAGTAATCTCTTAAATTGACATTTGTTTTCCTTTTCATTCCATAAGGTTTGGTCTGCGGTTTTGGTCAGGAATGGTAAAATAATACACTTTTGAACAGTGCAAGTCATCAAGGAAAGGTCGGCTGTAATCATTCCCATGAAGACAGAAGCTTTCTGATTCCTGTCACGAACGATGTGATTGTTCGAGCTGCCGAGTTTGGCGGCGTGCCTCCATCCATATCCAACATCAAGGCGCCCCCTTTTTCTTCAAGGAACGAGTTTACATTTGCTGTCTCAGAGACAAAACCAGAGCTGTTCCCACATTGTTAAAGATTGATTATATGGATTCTTTTGTCTCTTTAAACAATTCAGTGATTCCCTCCAAAAAAGTGAATGTACAATTACAGAGGATGGAAAGCTCTGGAGAGATGTGTGCAGCAATGTCAGCACAACAAATGTTGCTGCGGTGTGTTTGGCACAGATACACATGCTCACATTCACAAACAATCTGTTTCAAGGCCCCTTATGTTATTCTGCAGTTCATATGGATATATGGTCATTATCAGCTTTTTTGATGATAAACTGACCAGTGGCCAAACTACACTAATAAATATTTTCTGATGAAGTATTCATCTTCCTTATCTCCTAATATATCTGTGGTTCCGGTGGTGGTGGCTGCTCATATTAAAACGGGGCAAAAAATGTAAAACATAATTACAATATATCACAGCTTTTTTTCTTCTGTTGTATCTGGATAACATTGTAGAGGGTGAATATCCCAAATGTGGTCCTTTCGGCAACATTTCACACATTTTAAGATGACTTACTTGTGACTGGCTACACTTCGCAAACAGAAAGTTTAAAGTGGGAGGAGCTAAAACACTTTGCATCATTCACTGTTCAAAAATAAAAATTTTGCTTAAGCCTGAAACAAAGTTACGGTAGTAAAGTCCAACAGTGAAAAGACAGTGACAAACCAACATAGCCATGCTGCAACTCTGAGTAGTACTTTTTCACAGAGAGAATTACAGTACCTAACATCAGCTGATGTCCTGATTCCAGCAGGCTGCTGTTCTATGGACTGACTCCATGGGTTGGTTTCGGAGGTACACATCCACCTCTTTATATAAAACTTTCACCTGTTTGCTTTACCTCAATCTGCTTCTTTTGACAGAACAACTCAAACTGCACGTAAGAAAATGTGTTTTAAAAGGTAACATCTTCTCGGTTCTGAAACTTAGCTTGTTTAGCATGTGAATAAAATGCAACCTAATCCCAGTCTATTAAATAATCTAATTTGTAGACAACTATGAATGCGTTGGTGTGTTTATTAGCCAACCTGCCCAGTGGACATTATCCAGTAACTACATCTGATATAATGCATCGCTTCTTCTAATGATTCATTATTTTATATATGGACTTTCATGATTGGTGTTCATCGTCTAAACACAACACGCCTGCACTGGAAGCAGCTTCTGGCTTTGAGCCTGTGCAGGACCCTTCCGTGTGGAGATTGCATGTTATCTTGGAGCTCTGGTTTCTCCTGCCATCAAAAAATATTTCAGGTTAATGCTGCCTGCCATTGCTTAAGACACTCTTTGAAAAAACAGTCTTAATCTTGAGTTTCACCTCTTGGTTATGTAAAAGTTAATAAACATCCATCCATCCGTGGTGTCTCCGTGGAGCTGAAGCCTCTCCCAGCTTTCTTGGGATGAGAGATCATCAGCCTGTTGCAGACGATGCTCACATTCACCTACAGCCACTTTAGAATATCCAGTTAACCTAGCATGCCTATCTGGAGTTTAGTTGGAACCTAAAGTCTCCTTTGAGGTGACAGTACAAACCACCACACTACTGCCAGATACTCACCGTGCTAAAGGTGGTAAATTAATTCACATAAATATAATTTTAAAAAGTAAAGGGTTCTAATTATGAAAGAATACCACACCAACTAGGACACACTAATCTGTTTCGTCCATCAGCCCACGAAACCAAATCACAGTTTGCTTATATTGCCTCTAACAGTTGAAAAGCTTTATGAACATATTAGGAACAGATATTGTTTGCAAAGTTTATTGACAGTCAAAACACTATTAACAGTCAAATAAATCAGCTCATTACAGCAGTTTTTTCAGATGGAAATATTTAGTCTTACAATAAATGCACAAAAGCAATATAATATGGAACTCATGTGTTTCCCTTGCACCCTAGGCCTCAAACGTTTTTCAGTAAGCATTAACAAAATGTGTTCATTTCTATGAGCTGTCACCTCAGGTGGACTGCAGTTCCACGGATTTGGATTTCCCATTTAAGTAGCTATTTAAGTAACTCCCATGAAATCCAAATAATTCATGGAATTTGTCAGACACAAAGAGGATGATTCAAAGGCAATACACACTGAGAGGCTCCGTTCACAGGACAGCCAAAGCCATAAACAAAAGCCTGTAATGAGATATGTGCTTTGAGCTTTTCCCCGTTTCATCCGGAGGTTTGTCTTGTTGGAGTGGAGGAAGCACTGATTGCTCGGAGACAAAAACAAATATATCCTTTTTGAATCTATCTGCTGTCCCGCCTTCAGTCGGGAATACACATCCCGACTGAAGGCGGGATGTGTATTCTCTAAATTTTTGCGGTGCTATATGTTGCATCCATTTATTTCAGGCCACTAAAAGCTATCTGTGCGATTGGCAGAGAGATATGAAAAGCTTTAATTCAACTCGTATTTCATATCAAGCACCAGAAATCAAATTCAGTCTGTGAGGAATTTCTGAAAAACCTACAAATTAAGGCCACACACAAATCCTGCACTCATATCATAAAGTGTATCGCCAAAACCACAAATAATACAGGCCTCTTCATTTCCATTCCTTAATTACAGCAGATACAGTGATTTACCGAATGTTTCTGCTCGAGGGAAGCTCAGCATCTTTCAATCACTAAACCTCGTCCACATTACTTCTTCGAAAATGCGTTTGCAGGGCAGTTGCTCAGGGGGCAATTAAAAGGAAAGTCAACAACAAGAAGGATGCAAAAAAGGCACTACCAAACCACACAGAGAGCAAACAAACAGCAGAGAAAGTTCTGAACTCTCATCTTCTTTAAAGTATTTTGAATAAGGACATCTCCAGAAGACGTTCAGTAAACATTTCAGAGAAACCAGAAAGTGTTTATGCCTCATTTTTGTGACACTAAAATATTTTCAGGGTTGATTTTGAGCAGACGTCCTCCTAGAGCTCTAAAAGACTTTTATTTATTTAATTTTTTTCAATTTCTGGTCAGGTTTAGGTAACCAAACAGAGGGAAAGATAGGATCTAAAAAACCTTTGATGTCACACTTAAAAGAATAAATATCTGTTTGAGTTTACAGCCCGGTCGTGCTTAAAAGAAATGTTGCTTGAAACCAAGTAGCAACTTACAAGGCTGAAAAATAAAATGTCAAAACCTGCAGTTCCTCTAATATCTTCTCAAGGCTCCAGCATTAGTCATTCCCCACCGGCTCCCATGTTGAAATGTCCAACGTGTTTACATCGTGATACAAGGTGAAGCTCCAAAAGTGTTAAAGCCCAACTATTGCAGATCCATTTTCCTTTTATTTTTTTAGGATTTTTGTATTTGTTCATGTTAATATCATATCCACTGTTCAACAGCTGAGAGGAGAGCTCATTCTGTGTGTGAGAAACCCAAATATGGAAGCTACAGTACAATACAAAAATCATAAGATTTCCAACCACCTATCCATTCCCTTATTATTTGATTATAGTTACTACAATGAGTGGGAGGACAGGTCAGTTTTACCTATGCATATTATAAAAGGGAAATAGTGGATGCTGCTGGCTACCTGTGCATCGTTATATGAGGAGAATGATCAAAAATGGGAAGTCTCATGTCCTTTTAAACTCATGAAATATGGATGCGCTGCAGGTTTAATTCAGTTAATAGTATAAGACTGAACATAATCTGCAAATATATGGCTGTGACCTGCATTGACTCCAATAATGGTTTCAGCTGAAATGGGAGAGCACATGTACATTAGATTTAGATTAAGAGAGCAATCCGTCATTCAGAACTCACTTTAGTGGGACCAAACTGCCTCAGGTAAACAGAACAATCATTCACCGCGCTTCTTTATCTTCAAGACAATTACAGACACAAAGGTGAAAAAAAATAAATGCACGTTTAGAGAAATAATCCTCATATTTAATGCGTAAATGGATGTTTATTGTGAATGAGTGTGTGAGCCCCTGTTGGGCCTGGCATAGATGGATGCTGGAGCAGGCGTGAGCTCTGTTATGAGGCATCTGCACAGTAATCCCAACCACCTTCACATGATAAAGATGAGCCTTGTAACAGCACATCATGCCAAATGAGCCTCCTCTGTCACATCTCACCGAAAAGAAGCAATTGAGCTGTTATTATGTGTGAAATTTGAGATATGGTAGAGCAAGCAGAATGGAGTAAATACACATATATTTCTGCTAAAGGAAATAAATGTGTTTATGTGGAGCATTTATTAGATATAAAACACCTGCACTCGTAAACTTTCTGGCTTGCTGCCGTGCATAATTAAATACACATGTATGCAGTCGGCTGCTTTTTGTGAGGAGAGTTAAAGATAAAAAACAGGTGTGAACGAGACTTCCAACTTCCAATAATACTGTTCGACTTTTTGGGCTGTGTTTGATGTATTTTTGCCAAACTATTCACACATTTTCTGTCCGGTGATTTATTTGTGGTTTGATTGCAGGTTTTTTGTCCTTTCTTAAATTGCAGCTTGTCGAGGTCTCGTAGTGACCAAACATGCTGAATAGTGTTAAACATTTGTCTTCTGCAGTGCAGCTGAAGGATGTCTTGGTAATAACGTATTACTATGGCTTTCAGCCTTTTAGATGAACAACTCGAATCCACAATCACCGGCAATTTAACATCCATCTCAATGCTTTTTTCCTTTGAATTTGCTCTAATAACGCAGTACTAGTCCATCCACCTATGAAGCTTTCAAAATATGGAACAGTATTGGTGTTGCATTGGATTTTACTGTACTTGCTTGCAGAAAACAACATATCACAGATGATTATCTGCTATTATACTGGGTTTGTGATGTGATGTTGGTCCTGACATACTGGACTCAAATCATACCTGTTAAAGGTCCCAACAATGCAAAACAAGGCCTCCACATCCCCATCCCTGGAGGGGTCAACAAGTTTTCCTTCAATTTATCACTCAACTATACGCTTAAGCAATATATGAATACTGAAATTATCCCAGTGATGTGAGACGGAATCTTAACCCGAACTCTAATCCCCAATCATATTTTTTTGAAGAAAAATAACAAGAAAAATGACATCTGGAGAAATTTTTAACAATTTTCAATGTGTGCCAATCAGAATGTTTATTTGTGCTTTTATTGCCAAGAAGAAATTTCAAAAAGATCTTTGAAAAGATGGCTAAAAACCCTAAATCACATAGGCAAGGTTACTTACATCTAGTTAAGAAAAGGAAAACTCCCTAACTCCCTAAGGAAAACTTCTTTTGTCCCTCTGTGGGGGGTCACTCCCACTAGGTTTATATCTGGGACTCTCCACCATTTGACCTTAGAACTGAAGAAGCTTCTCGGATGAGAGGTGAAACGTCTTCAAGCAACTTAAAGAAGTCCAGACGCTCTTCTTTGCAAGCTCCTTTGACTACGATGACCTGGATGACTGAGAACATTCACAGACAAAACTCCCTAACCTCTGGTTAATAGAGAAAAAGACGGAAGAGAGGAGATTAGGACCTCTTGATTGAAATTGCAGGTGAGTAAGAAAAGACAAAAGAATGTTGCTCAAAATTTATTGGACAAATGTCCAGGTGGGGTTTGGTTAGCTGATGATTCTAAATTGCCCAGCTGTGAATGGTTGTCTGTCTCTATGTGTTACCCCTGCAATAGAGAGGTGACCTGTCCAGGGCGTACACCACCTCTCGCCCTATGACAGCTGGGATAAGTTCCAGCCCCATAGCACCATAAGAGAATGGATGGACGGAATGGAAGGTCCAGGTGAGTGCATTAAAAACAGTGCCACATTTCTTTGAACCAAGTATGGCTGTGGTTAAAAATAAAGTGAAAAAATCATTCGCTTTAAAACCCACACAAATTAGCATTCACTGCTATTCAAGACAGGTTAAAAAATACAACATTAAGTATTTTTTTTTTCAAGAATATGTCAGGATCCCAATGTCCTTTCTTGTGTTAGAATACTTTGCATCATTCTGTCAGGGCTGAAATGGTGGATCTGATTGATTGATATTAGCACTTGCAGTCATTTAGCGGGTTGGCTCGGAACCAGTTTTAGCAACTGGTACCTCAAACTAAAAAGAGCCATTTAGAATGTTTTGCTTCCTGTCCATTCCGCTTATATGGGTTTAGGTTGCGGACCCAAAAAGCGATGGATAGGACACCTGATATGGCTCTCTTCTGGGTCAGGAAGAACCCCTTGTAGAATACAGCATCACAATGACTCCCGTGAACAGCATGTAAAGGGGGAGCTGGAGGTGGGTAGCAATTCAAATAGAAACCCATGTGAGATTTACCATCAGCTGATGTGGGCTTGGGTCTGTTACCTGCCACTGCTGATGCTATACTCATTTAAATTACCCTGAGACATTTATTTAGAATGAAAAACTGAAAAAAATGGCTTTTCCTTCTCCTTGAGGATAATTTCTTTTTTGCAGCAATTGTTTCAAAGCAATTCACCAGAACTCACGCTGACCTCAAAATGTTATTTACATTACTTAATTCTTAAATCATGAATACTGTTTTAGGTATACAGCACACTCCCTCGTGTTAATAGGATTTGTCACAGAGTCCACTGCAATCCAAAAGGCATTGCTCTCATTAAAATGCCTAATCAGGCTTTGTTATCTTAAAATAGAGTCTGCAAACACGATTAACTGCAGAGCATATTTGTAGCTACTTGTAGCTGCAGTCACAACATATACTAACACGCATAATGTTAAGCATATTAAATTTGTTGTTTGCTTTTGCCATGTTTAGCCAGCATGTAAACACGGAGAAACACACATCATGTCCTGCTCGGCCTATAGGCTGCCCTTTGAGGGAGCCGCTGTGCTGTCACATTTTTAACATTACTTTGGTTTCAATGCAAGGAAAACCCCACCAGGCCCCCTCAAACCACAACCTTTAATAGGTCAGAGTGCAAAATATGTCACGTTCCATACACGAAGCCTGGGAAGTATCAGACAACAATAAGATCCAAACAACAGTGTGGAATACAAGTCTTATTATAGCTACAAATGTACACACACAACCACAGAATAGTTTATTTTGGGGAAAAGCATTGCACTGTGTAGAAGCCTTTTCTATTACTCTCCTGCTGGGTTAACAAGAGAGAGCAGCTTCCACAGGCCTTTCTCTGAGATGGCTTTTCCTTTGGGGTTGGTGCAGAATGTAGAAGAAGTGTGTATGAGTCCAGCTGTGACACTCTTATTTCTGCAACCTTCAAGAGAAAATCAACGTAGATGCTCTTGCAAGAATTAGTGTTGGTTTGTAAGCCATGTGGTTTTTGATTCCTAAGTGACACTTGAGTTTCTATTTTGTCTTTATCTTAACATCGAGCTTCATGAAGACTGTGTGATTGGTTAAAAACAATTAAATTGTCCAGAAGAATTTACTTGTGGTTTAAAAAAGAACAATGAAAAAGGTATTTAAAATAACAAGAGAAACCGCTGCATTTGACTGGTGTTTAGGACATTGACCTCAGTGAGCAAGTGTGTGGTTGGAAAGTACCTGAATTCTTAAAGCATTAAATGTGACTCACTTTTTATTTGACAGAGTATCAAACATTATCCAGTGAACTTTCTTCTCATATCCTTTGAGACAATTACTGGTCTCTTTTCTTCAAATATCCCTGACAACCGGTCATATTAACATGCAGTCGTCCTCCCCATAAACACTTCATCCTCCTCAGTGTTCAGGAAGTCTCATCCAAAATCCACGTCTATCCTCGAGCTCTACTTTACAACCCCACCAGCATCGTGACTTTGGTTTTGTTCGTGCATCGCTATGCTAATGAGTCATCTTTCAACCAAAGCCTTTTGCTGCCTCTCTGAACTTGGTTCTGTTGGAGGTTTCTTTCTGTTAAAAAGTTGTTTTTCCTTCCCACTTTTTTTCAAGTCATGCTAACAGGGGGTCATGTAACTTTTGGGATTTACCATTAACGGGATGGGTCTATTAGAGCAGGGTTCAATCCTTTTAGTGTCCGACCCATTCTACAGACAAAATCTTAAAATATTTTGACCTCTTCTGTGTATGTATAAGTACCTGTTAGAGCAAAACTATTAACAGTTGCTAATTTGTAAACTCCAAGTTTGACTTGGCTCATGGGTCTTCACAGGGCACTTTCCCACAAAATCTCGGTCAAGTTTAATAAACCTGCCATGTGTTAGCTTCCATCCAAGGCTTCACTGTAGCTTCCAGAGAGCTGCTTATTTGGAGTATGATGTCTCCAAACAGAAATTCAGATCTATTGATATGACTGACAGCCAAAGCCATGACTCAGTGTAAGATGCACAAGTTAAACTGCAGTTTGGCAGGACTGAGTAGAGTAGTGGCTCATTCCAGCTAGTCATAAAAATTTTTGAAATGTTGCCACAAAAATGATATGGTGGACAAAAACGTTAAAGGTAAATGTAATAAGAAATGTTAGGAATGACTCTACATGAAAATACACATCGAAAAGTGGTGACTGGAGATTGGAAGTGATGGAGAAATTGCTGCCTGTGACTTTGCTATGGTTTCCCTTTTTTATGACTTTCTTTATGGTTGTCAGTCAGGAAATAATCTACTTATTTTGAGGCATTTGCACTAAATCCTGCAAGGTTTTAGCTGCCCTGAAATATGTTTAACCTCCAGTGTAAATATCGCAGTGAACACTTCACCAACCAAACAGCGAGATGTACTAATGGAGATGTTTTGTCAAGGATTTTCCTGTCTAATACCTCCCATTACAGCCTCATTTATGATAATGGCGGTAGAGGACACTGAGGCATGGCCGTGCTGATAAACCAGTACGATTAAATTGTTGGGTCTTGACAGATATTATGACCTTATCTCCTGAGGAAAGAAGATTATTGTTTCTGCAGATTTTGCTCCTGCTGAAGGTGCCGTTGGTGAATTTGTGCAGCAGCAGATAATGACATTTGGTCAAAGTCATACAAATAAGCAACTCAGGCAAACAATCAGATGCAATTATGATTATTGTTCCTCAGACTCTGAATTAATAACCACTCGAGTGTTGGCTGGAGAACTGGGGGAGGCTTCTTCTACCTGAATATCAATGACTTCCTTTTATGTAGAAAAAATGCACTGTGGCCACAGTTTAGATTTATTTCTTGTAGATCTGTGAAGGTTCTCAGTCATCCAGGTCATCATAGTCAAAGGAGCTTGCAAAGAAGAGCGTCTGGACTTCTTTAAGTTGCTTGAAGACGTTTCACTTCTCATCCGAGAAGCTTCTTCAGTTCTAAGGTCAAATGGCGTGGTGTGAAAATGGGTGTGGGTCCCTGGCTGATTGGGACCCAATTAGAGGATCATCAGGGGGCCCTTTTGTCCCTCTTTGGGGGGATACTCCAAATGGGTTTAAATCTGGGACTCTCTGCCATTTGACCTTAGAACTGAAGAAGCTTACAGGATTTTAATGCTGTAAGCTTTAATGCTTTAATGCGTTGCTTCAACGCCTGATGAGGGGCGTGTGCCTGAAAGTTGGTGGGGAATGTCAGCTGGCTCAAGTTAGTGGAGCGTGATTAGCAGTTGCTATGAGCCATGATGGGTTCCCTGTTCATATACATTCATTTTAGGTCTTATGTATGTAGCACAGGTTCACATCAATGGTCACTTCATACTGGTTTGATGTTCAACTTTCTTTACTGCAGTTTTTAGTGTCCTAAGTTTTAAGTTCTGATTTCATTAATCCGATTTATGTTATTTGGCCCTGTAAAAAACAAAGGTTTTAAATGTATTTTTCTTATAGCTCTCAGGCTTTTTGTTGTTCATGTATTATACAAAGCACTGTGAATTGGCCTCATGTACAAACAAAGTATACAAATAAAATTAATTTTGAAGAACCAACAGCACTGAATGTTGCTTCAGTTTACAACTAAAAATAGTCCTGAACAGATGCACTATTTGCTTCTGTTTGTAAAGCTTGTCCTAAAAACTAAAAGCAATTGTGGCATTTTATGGAAATGGAAATCTAATTATATGTATGGAGATCTAAGTTGACATTAAAATGAATAAATAAATATATTGACTCTCCTTTACTTCAGCTTAAGTTACTTGCACTTGTATATCTTGTACTTTTTCTGCATTTCTCCACTTTAAAATTTCCCAAGGTGCCCATGAGGCTGTTAGGCAGCATTATTATCATTAGCAGTCATACACTACACACACCACCACCACCGCTGGAACAGGCTCTGTCAGGTCTTCCAGATGGCTCGTCTGACCTTCCACTAACAGGCAATTTATCAGAGACCGTACTTGTTTTCTCATTAGTTTGTATTTTTGGACCAAAAGCAAATAAGTCCGAAGAGGACAGAAATGGGAAGACAGTTAGATAATTAATCACACAGCCTACTAACCGCTCGCTGTGAGGTGTCTGAGAGGCTCTTGTGATGCAATGTTTCAAGACACAAGACATTAATGAAGTCTATACTGTGTTGTGTGAGCTGAGCATTACAGTGTCTCCTCAGTATTACTAAAAACAGCAGCTAGTGTCATGAAAACACCCAAAAAACACCCACCACTGACAGCAAGCTTGGCTGCTTGGATGAAAGTGCACATAAAGGTGAGAGTTCAATTCCTGATTGAAGAGGCTACATGCGAGTACTGCAGCTGAATGTGGCCATAACTCTGATCAAACATGCTGCTTGTCAGCGCTGAGCTAAGCGTCTGGAAATCCCCCCTCAAAGGACAACATCCTTGCAGTGAAAACTCTTATGAAATGCATTTCAGGACTAGAAGGAGGCCATGACAAAAGAGGCACTCACCAACAAGATTTTCAACAAGGTAGAGTCTGGACTAACACCTCATTAGCAGCCACAACACACAGTATTCCTCTGTGAGCCTCTGTAATGCTGCCAAATTGTCTGCTAGTGGCATAACTGGCAGGCTGTATGTATATGTGGAAAGGCTTCAGCTCACACTCCCTGAATTTCAGCTGCGGCTTCACCCTGAGAGGAAACTTTGGACTTTTGTTTAATCTGTTTGGCAGGAAACAAAGGCTGATGTCTGGGTGGATGTTATGGTGTGATCTAAGACAGCCTCAACAGAAAAGGTGAAAACCAAGAAAACTGTTAGTCAGCAGCACCAGAAAACTTTTATCATCCACCGATTACAGTCACATAGTGCACAGTCTGATAAAATCTTTAAATATACGGCACACGTTCACGTTGTTTTCTGATTTTGACTGTAGTTGGTGCGATTCAACACCATAAAAATGGTTTTGATACAGAATAAAGCATGAAAGCCTCAGTTCTCTGTGTGATTTGCGATGAGGTTAGCTATTTTAGTAGCTGCTAGTTGGAAAATAAATGAGACCACACCAAAGACCTTCAGGGAAAAAAGGTTTAAGAAGGAAGGACGGATGTATCACAGTGTCTGTATTAATTCAGATTAATTCTAGCAAATCATTGTGTCACTGTAAAATTGCCAACAGTCCCTCTCAACCAAATTACATTGTTTCTTGTCGCTGCCCAAAATGCATCCTGTTGAGATGCCAAGATTTAAAAAGCTGCCCTCTAAGGCCATCACAAAGAGACAGTCAGTGGATGCTGATGAGTCTGGAGTGGGATTTTGAAGGATATATCATTCCAGTGTACAGAAAATAGTCTGCAATTTTTGAAGGACTGGTCGACCCCACAAATTAACCCCTAGAAGAGACTATTTGATGGGAAAAGAAAGTCTGCATCTACAATCAGAGAGACAGACTGTTTTGGGACAGCAAAGACTTTGTCTTGCACAGATCCAGATGCAGGTCACATTAGTGCAGAGTTCTGAACATACAGCCAACAAGCAGGTGTTTTGAAAAAATGAGCTTTGAAAACTCAACTCAAAGATGGAGCTTTAGCAGTCCGACTGTTCAGTGCCGATCAAGGACGGCTTTCAGAGACTACAACTTTTACAATAAAAACCTATTTCCCTGTTTACAGATGAGCTAATGCAATGAGATATGACCCGTATCTGACTTTTGAACACTGCTGGCATGCTGCGAAATGATGAACCATTGAAAACTTGAACCAAGCAAGTGATATACGATACGTGTCATTCATCTAAACTTGTATTTAAAAACGTTTAGCACCAGGTAATTTTTTGAATTACATCTGATCCTCAGAACTGAAACAGGTGGAACCCTCTTTTCTTTTTTTTTACTGGGATTTTTTCCTTATGAAAAATGATGTATAATAATTCTTTATGTTTTGTAAAAGTTACATTAATCCTATTTTTATCAGAATGGATGTCTAAGCACTCCTATTCATCTAAACCTTTGCGCGCGCACACACACACACACACACACACACACACACACACACATAGATGATGAAGAGTTTGGCAACAGAAGGAATCAGTTTGAAACTTTGTATTTCTGCTTCCACAGTGCTTGTCTTTAATTAAAGTCTGCATTTCTCTTCAACACAGATGTTGGAGTAAACCCTAACTAACCGTAGTTTGAACCTAAAACTGCCAACAAAGTCATTCCTTTGTTGGCAGAAGACAAAGGAATGACTTGGGGAAGAACAAACATACTAGAACTAATCGGCCGAAACTGGGTAGTGACGCGCGATCTGATATCTCTGTGTTGTTCCCACATCATCATAATAATGTTGGTCTAAGATCAACATTGTAACTGGTTAGTGACGTTGTCTGAGCATTCATTTAGCATTTGCCAAGAAATTAGCTAATGCTTTAAAAAGCTATCATTAGCAAACCAATGTGAATAACCTAAACCTAGCTAACGGCTAACTTGATAATATATTTATAAAATTTTATAGATTAAAAAAAGCAATCACTTAATCACATACCATTCCTTCAAGAAGAGAGTTTTATATAAACAATGAATATTTTTTTTTCATTTTTCCCCACATTGCAAAGCAGTGCCATCACAGCAACATAGTTAGCCAGTTGCAATGTTGATCCTAGACTAACATTATTATGATGACACAGGAAAAATACCAAGATGGATATGTTAGATACACCAGCTAGCGACACACACCTCTGGTGGTAGATCTGACTCAACAAGAGTAAGAAGTTGTGGAAATAAGAACTGGTTGGTTTTGATGTAGAACACTAATATTATACAGGAAAGATTTTCTTACCAAGAAAAAAACAGCTGATTTGAATTTCTTGAACAACTTCTGCTGAAGTTCATCTTGCTGCGCTTTCTGTCAGTTTGTTTAGCAATACAAGAGGAGACACTCTTGGAGATATGTTCATGAAAACAAGTCCTCCCACTGAGTTTTTATTACCTTTGTTGTAACCGAAGAACCGCGCATTAGAAAGACTCGAGAGAAATCAGGGGGACTTCTAGGTCAGAGCACTTTGTGATGGAAAGTGTAAATACGAACAGGCAAATCAAGTTAGGATGCACTCAGCGCTCGTTTGCTGACAGCATGAAATGAAAGCAAGAAGCAATAATATCTCTGCTGAAGGTGAGCTCTGGGAGAACCGTAATGAGCCAAAGATCCACATGTGATTGACTAAGAGGCTGCTAATTTGATTTCAGCCTCCTTGATGAGTAAGTCAGCGCTCAGATGGGAGAAATTGGAGGGAAAGAATGAGAGTGGGAGGAAAACCTGGGGTCACTCGCTTTCAAATCAGCTGCCACTTCAAAGAAGAGAAACAACGACGGGTGCCAGCAAGCAACCGACGAAAAGTTTGTTTCTCTGGGTTCTTTTCTGTGACTTTTCTTTTCCGAGTGTAATTAATGAAAAGGCGGAAATGACAGGCAGTCTGTCGTGTCTCATTTTCATTTGCAGGATCACGCGATGGGGATGCAAGGTGAGGTCACGCAAAGCAGAAGCAGGCTTTATTTTCCAATTTCGCCACAAGAGACCTGCAGAGAACAAACTGCACCCAGTGTAAATGTTATTTAGCCTTTTCAGAGAGGGATTTGTAATTTATTAGAAACTGTCACAGGCAAATTTCAGCCTGCAGAAAACAGGAATCCATTTGTTACATTACATGACAGCCACAGCCAGATTCTGCTCTTTCTTAATGACTTGGCAGGTTTCAGTGTTTCTTATGTCCAACTCACAACACTGTGTATACATTTTACAGCACAGCCTGCTCATTTTTACTCAATCGCACATGTGCACGCTTATATTCTGTACATCAGTCACGAGACAGTGTGTTTATTGCAGTTTTGACATTTCTGGAATTCTTCAACTTTCTGCCCAAATAAAAATGTAATCTCCTCGAAAGTGTCTGCTAAAGCTCGAGAGCAGCTAATGGTGGTGTCAAATGCAAGACTAAATGAAGAAGAAAAGCTGCGGCAAGCGTTAATGTAACACACACTGGAGCATATATACAATGAAAATACTTTTAACTCCAACTGAAAACATTTTGTGGGGGGTATGGGTACAAAGTAAGCCCAGATTCTGAGGAGTGAAGGAATGCTTATGCTTTCTTCTCACGTATCAAAACCAAAACCAGTTCCAGGCAGTGTGTTATGTATGTAGGAGAGTGTACTTGATTCTGAAACATGCGTATATTATTGGGTTTAAGGCACTGACATGGAGGTATGTCATTCATTTCAACTGTATGACTACAGCCCCACTTCACAACAACACACATCTGAAGCGGAAACAATCCTTATCGTATATCTGCTTCAGTTTGTACTGAGTTAAAGAAGTGCGATTATAACCATATATATGTCATTTTGGTCAAATAGGCTCAACTTCTAAGAAATTATTGAAAAAGTTCAGGTTTCTCATTTCACTGACTATTCTGCAACATTTGAAACAGAAAGTTTTTGTTCATTCGCAGAAAATATCCAATTTTTTTCACTTTAGAGCAACTTAAAAAACAAACTTTTGTGTGATTTAATTGGTTATATGTTACTTTATTAATTTGGTGTAGTATGAATGAATGAATGACAATGGAGGGAGGTCTTTATCAGTAGGAAAACTTTTGAAAATACAGTTAAAAGTCTAAAATGTAAAAATACATTTGACAGCCCTGCATTGGAGGCATATCCAAACAATGAGAACATGTAATGTTGACTAGCCGGCAGATATCTGCTACAAAGTCACACCCTGAGATGTTAAGCTCTGAGATTTTGGTTTAAGAAAAGCTTATGAGAGCCATTCGCCATGGCAATGAATAAATAAAGAGCCTCTATTTGAAATTGCTAGTAATATAATCATGAATGTGTTTCAGGAGGCACCATAGCTCTTCTTCTCGAGTCTAGACCGAAGCAGCATCTTTCCCAGTGTTCCAGTCCGCCTTCTCATTCTTCTCCCCCACTTTCCTGCTGACTGTTCCTATCCCGTAAAACAATAAATTGCTAAAAATATATATGAATGCCTTTCACGTTTATCTATCTTAAAATAAAAAAAAATAAAAAACAGGAAAGGGGAAAAGGGTCATTTTAATCAGCGTCATCCACTCAGTCACCATTTAATCAAATTAAATTTTCCTTCATATAGAAATCTGGAATCCAACCAAATTATACATTTGACTTTTAAATTAATCAGCTGTAACCCGACAGCAATTAAAGATAAAAATATGCATCGAACAGATAAGACAGATTTTTAATTCTGGATCTTTAATTTTGGTCAAACAGGTTCAAACTTTACATTTTTAGACTCTAATAAATCCTTGTCAGTGAATTTCAGGGTTGCAGGGCGGTTGCAATGGCACAAACATATATGTACATATCTATTTTATTTTTATATATTTTAATACTCGTTATGTCAAAGTTTTATATTAGAATCTCTATTTTTGTGAATAGTTAGATTATTGCAGTCAGATTCTGGTTCTTCTGATTTTTCCGATTTTAGTGTGAGAATAATTTCAAACAGGGGAATTTTATTTAAACTATGACTCCTGGACTCTGTGCAGTAAATGTCCACAGAGTCAGAGAAAGATTGAGACTGCAGATTTGATTATAGTCTGACAATAAATATACAATGTCTATTGATCACAGCCCTCACATTTATTACTGATTATAAGGTTATAAGCGGGAGTTCAGTAGTGCTATCCATACCAAGTAAATAAAAAGCCAGGATTGCTGATACCAGTACTGATACTTTTAACTATAAATGCAATATAAATGTAGGGGAGAGCAGTGTGTCATGATTTATCAGATGAAGCATCATCTAAATGCAAATTCTGAATACATTTTAACACACACTAACAAACAATGCACCACTAAATTATTGTGGGTTTTTCTTTCCCAATTAATTAGATAACACAATAAAATACACCTTCTACAACTTTTTATGTTCTATAGGCTGTAAATCAAATAGACATGGCAAAATGAATGCTGTTAATCTTGTGGATATTGGACTTAATATATTTATTTTACCCCCTAGTTTAAACATTTAAACTCAGTCTAATTAAACTTGTCCAGTCAGAAATCATATTCATAATAATTTAACACAATGACGCATTAGCTTAAAAATCAGGCTGTTTAAAACACTGGGATTTTAGTTGAGTTGAGTTTTTACGTGGAGGACACAGGTCAGTCAGATATTCACTAAGGGGTGTTTTTGACAGGAGGCAGCCGCCTGCCCCTGTCAGCCTGCCTCCACCTTGGGAAGTCTGTGGGTGCAGGAGGGGTCAAAGACAGCCCCAAGCGGCCATGGACTCACATGTCTCTGGAGACTTAGCATGGCAGCCATGGGGAGAGCAACAGTATGCTGAAGCTGACAGCCAACTGCTGAATGCCAGCAAAAAGCTGACTGTGAGAGTGATCTGAAGACAAAGGCAGCCAATAATCCTTCTACAGGTTCACCTGCAGAAACCTTCAGAGTTTCACCAACTCTAGACAAAGTTTGCTGACTGAGACAGCACTGCTATGCACTGCTATAAGGTAAAGAGACATTTATTGATTGATTTATAATATAAAGAAAATAAATGTAGAACAATAATTATTTTATCCTAATGTCATTTTCATAATCATGTGAAGCTAAAATAGCAACTAACATCAAAGGCTCCTCAGCGCATTGAGTTTTGAGTCCACCCCATTGGCTAGTACAGGAGTCATGGAAATCACTTGAATTGGTGTTCAGATCAAAGTGGCATTTTGTTTTTTTTTTTGTTTTTTTAATATTCTCTGCTATAAATGTCCTAAAGACAGAATGAACAGTTTTCTAATCTGAGCTCTGTTAGCTGCAATTCCAGCCCAGTAAAACAGACTCGGCAGCAGATTAGGACCAACCATTAAAACACTCATAGATGTTCTGCCTTACCAACTGAATCCATGCAAATGTAAGTGGCAATGAGATACATACACTTTATACTGCTCAAACTTCAATGTACAGCTTCTCTCTGCCATATCTGCAAGAATGAATGGATGCAAAACCAAAAACCAATGGAAGAGTTTTATTTACTCAGATGAGAATGAAATCATCCGTTTCATTATGTAAATATTGCAGCACAGAGACATTTGTATCATTTGTCTACCTCCTGCCTGAAAATTGACATGAAAAATACAAAGTTTCAAGGTAGAGGTGATGTTGGACGTGGACTGCCAGGAAATTCACAGGCAAGTGAGACGATGGATGGCCACCTTAGTCTTTCTTGTACTTCTCAGATGAGAAAACTAAAAAAAAAAAAAAAAAAAAAGATCAGGGCCCTGCCCAATTCCACCTGAGCGAAGAGAGAGAAGCAAATAGAGAAAGAGCATGGGGCACTTGGGAATCAGGACACTCAATGAAAGAATCAGTAATAAAGCAGGATTAACAGCTGGTTTTTCAAAGCTCTGAGCATTGCCTGGTCTGGACCAGAGTTTGACTTTCCTTACCAAGTTCAGAGAGAACCAGCTTCATAATACTGACAACTCTGCTTTAAGGCTCAGCATACCTCACTAACCCATTAATCTCATCATCAGCAGACGTCTCTGCAGCACCTTGATGACTTTGTTAAAGACAAACAGTTTGATGAACTGGGGTCAAGTGTTTAATTTAATGATGATTTAATGAATGCATTATAGAGAGTGTGATAAGGTACTGAGGAATGCATTTAAGAATCCCGTCCCATTATTCTTCAAGACTGAAATGAGAAGTCTGTGAGGATCCAACTTTCTCACCTTTACTGACTCTCAACATCTGCCAGATGTCAGCCTGGTGTCTTCTGGGATTAGGGGCAGGTTTAGTTTTAGCTTCGTGCTTATTGTGCCACTCATTAAAAATAAAAGATATTAAATTTCAAATGAGATCACATTTTAAATGTTACCAATTTTGCATGTCCGAAATGAAATCTTGCACTCAAAAAATATTTATGTCCACGCGCCGACTGTAAGTAATTTGTTTACATGCAAATTCTTTGTTACACACATCCAGTATAAAATGTTACATTTATGGTCAAATGAAACTTACTTGATCAGTGTGCATTCAGTTTATACCAAGCACATTTATCCTTTATAATGAATTCTTTGAAAAAATAAATTCAACTGCATTTTACTTGATTAATGAAAGGATCATTTTTATGTGATTTTTTTTTTTATGTGAAAAGAAGAACTGCAAGGCCAAAATAAGAGGGCTGATTTCAAAGATAACTTCAGCTTCTCAGATTTGTTGAGCATGTGGATAAAATGATATTATCCCCAGCCACAGGTGATCCATCAGTGACCTGACTGATGTTAAGAGCTTGGGTTTTCCAAAAAGCCATAAACTATATTAACAAAAACAAGTGGACAGTCCTAACCCTAGATGGGTCAGCAGGTCTAAGGTTAGGAGAAGGATTTAGATTCAAATAATATAATTTTTACTGAATTTCTACCTGTTTGGGAGAGAGAAATAGAAAAACAGTAAAACCAAAAGGAACATTGCAAGTCTTGCAAGTTTCAAAGCAAAAGCTGAACTTTAGATGGGTTGCCCATGACCTGGAGGATGTTAGGGTTAAGGCTTCCACGAGAAAATAAAAATAAATAAAGTGCATCAGTGATGCAGCCAGTGAGATGAACGCTGTCTCAGCTCAGCAGATGGCCATTTTCACAGAGCAACATGCAAATACTGAACGAACAACATGCGACTGTTATGTTTGAATAAAGCTGTTACAGAACATCTGCGTAACAATTCTCAGAAGCCATGAATTGAAAAGCTCAAAATAGGAAGAGCCGTGAATGTGGACAGCAGACCGTGGGAGATCCTTGTCTGCTGATATTGTTATATTTCTTCTCTTTTTAACATTGTGAGGAAGCCTTTCACTGGAAGACACATGGAAACTGATAAGCAAAGGCAACGAAGCGCAGCACAGCCTTCTAAACAAGCATCAATAATAGATAGTTACACTATCTCCTGGGCTATACACCCCAGGAGGTACCAAGTGTGGTGAAACCAGCCATCTGCGGCCCAAACAAAAACCCTTCTGAAGCTCTGATCTCCGGCTCCCCCTCCACTACTGCCGCCACCACCATCCTCTCTCATCTCTCCACTCCAGCACCCTCACTCCCAAGAACCCAATACTTAGGGGACTTTGCAGCTATTTAATGTTTAATGCCCTCTAAGGCCAAAAGAATGCTAATTTCTGTGGCCTGCTACCAATTTTCCTCCTTTTCACTCTCACCCCAAAATTACAAATCTGTTGTCCCCACGGCCCTATTTATCCCCTGTGTTACAGCTGGGGACAATTATACACAGGAAGCTTGTGAGGGGACGTAGTTTGGGAGCAGCCAGGAAGCGAGTGGCGGATCCATCCTTCAAGGAAGGCGATGCACTGCAGACTACGGAGGGGGTGCTCTTTGGCCACAGGGCCCTTCGCTAAACCCCTCTGCACCATCTCCTCTCCACCACCACGGCCTGTGAAGATTAGCCAAGGTGGGTAAAGGGGGGTTGGATAAAGAAAGATAAAAGAAGAGGAGAAAATGAGAAGCAAGTCTGTGTTTACCCTCCATCCTGCCCTCCTGCTGTGCACGGCACATGAGTGTTTCAGCCACCCAAGCTATCACATATCCGGACAGAATAAAATGTTTGTCATACTCTGTCTCGAGTTTTCATCTCCAACAATTTTGTTTTTTTATCAAAAGCAAGAGAAATTAAAATTACCATGCAAACAGCCTCCCATTTTATTTTCTCAGGACAAGTCTGAGTCTGAATTGTGATGAGGCGTAGCTGTCGAAAGCCGGCGACGACTTCCTGCTGAGTTTTTTTGTGAAGGCGTAAAAATAATATTGCCTCCACTAACATCTGAGGTAATTTTTTTAATGAAATACATCAGGCTGCAGAGAAAATACGTTTTGTGGTAATCAATCAGAGCAGCATGTCACACTGTCAGCAAAAAAGAAAACCTTCTGAGTTTTTACAAGTTGGACTCGAGCTGTTCAGTCAGGGGCTAGTTTCTGAAAAATAAAAATACAACCCCACCTCAGGTAAGACAACGTGCTGACAGATTATTCAATTCAACTGCTCTGTCCTGTTGGTCCTGAATGGATGATGCAGTCTGACCACAGCTACCAAACCCTGGACTCCAGCTATCATACATGAAGCCATGCAGTGACTAAAATAACTGTGAATTATTTATTTTTTTCACATTCTGTCTCACATGTTGTTTTATTTGCTTCTTCGTGGCAGCAAATTTGTCCAAAACAATATGTCGTTATTCCAGCAAAAGCTTTGTGTCTCCATGAATCCAGACAATCGAGACAAAGTAATCATGATGCATACAGACACAATAGAGACTATAATGGGAAATATGCCAGGCTGAAATAAACAAGAGTGATCCTCTAAGACATAAAATGATTGATTATGCAGGAACATGTAAGTGTCTGGAAACATTTCAGCTCATTTTGATGAGATGCTTGGTATTACTGATCATGTTTGAATTGCCTGGAGCCATCTTCCATTGTCCCACTGCTTCCATTTCACCCAGTCTTTATATAATAAATTAATTAATTTAAAAGAAAAAAAAAAACAGCCTCATCAGTTAGCTTGGGTCAGTGAAATATTTTAGGGTCTGCCAGAAAGAGATTAGTTTTGTTAAACAATTTGAAATATTACCAGATTTGTGCAGTATTTGGGTCGAAGACCATTTTAAGTGAATTACTTTCTGATTTGTGGTTATTATGAGCCAACTTGCCATCGGGGGAAAGGGAAGCACATTATACATCCAGATGATTCAAAGGTACCTGTTAAATGAGCAAAGTTTCAGAGGAAAATATGTGAGCACAGAGTGGAAAACTAAGGGTTATGGATGCTACTCCACTCACAAGGCAAAAGGAAAAACAATCAGTGCCTCAAATCAAAATACCAGATGCCAAAAAACAGCTTTCATCCCACTTGGACATTTTAGACCTTCTGATTTCTTATTTTGCTGATTTTACTATAAAAAATAATACCTAAAATAATTACTTGGTTAGGTTCAGGAAAAGATTTTATCTGAGGTTTGGGTTGACAAAAACAAAAACAAAAAACAAATTAGGAGTGGTAGCCCCTCTTTTGTGCCATAATTAAGTGACTCACACTTCGCCACCATAAACCAATTTGGATGTTAATGTGACAACACTGCCTTTAATAAAAATGGTAATTCAAGCTAAAGCTCACAAGGCTTATTTTGTAGGTCTCTAATGCTTTGCAGCGTTACAGAACATGAGCTGTGGTTCATGTCCTGAAACATTCTTGGATGAATTAACTCGGTCTTTTTCCTTAAACACCAGGAGTATACAAGGCAGCTACCATTTCCATCCATTACTGAAGCAGCTTTCATCTATGGTTAGCAGCAGTATATTTCTGTGCTCAATAGTTTGTGTGTATCTGTTGTGCTTTTGTGCACTCAGGGCCATTGTGGGTATGCTATCCTCTGAGGGAAGCAGGTCGAGGTGGCATTTATCTAAAGGGATTCTTTTGTTCTTGAAATGTCCCTCCATGCTTTCAATTATTCAACAGGCACCTTTTTCTTCTCTTCACTTCCGCTTGACATAATGCCAACATTTACCACCTCGGGGTTAAATACCTGCTTGCCTTTACTCCTCCACAAGATGCACACGGTCACCCATCAATAGGATATTGTCTTATCAGAGGACCTATATGATTATGCACAAGGACTGCTTTTATGTATATGCATGCATGCATGCATTTTTAACAATGCATCATTGAGAATAGGTTGCTTCTTTGTGACTGGCATTGTGCTTGAACTTTCACAGGAAATGTGTCACTCCAGTTATTCCTCCAAAATGCTCCAGAAGATCTGATTCCATTTTTTTCTGAAGGCTTCTTTCAACTCATTCATACTAAGCCATCATTAGCGAGGCCCTAACTCTAACTCGATGCAATCAGAATACCCGTTTGTTATATCTTGGCAACCTGTGTACAAAGAAACGAATCATAATAACTGACATACATTAAAACCTACATTTTTTTCAACAATAAACTATGTTTGGGTTTTCTCCAAAATATAAGATTAGGGTTACTACCTATGCGGACTTCAGAGAGCTAAACATCACCATGACCTTGACCATTTGTTTAGAAGAGCTCTTGGCACTGTTTTGCTAAGGTACAGCTAGCAGGTTTACCATCCTCATGTTTGGTGTCACTGTAGAAAGCAAATGCACATTTACAATGGGAATGCTAAATAGACTGGCGCTTATAAAAGCTGAGTACTCACAATAGTTCTTCAGTGCTTTTTCTAAAATGTACACACTGATGGATGCAGCCCAGTATTCAGTATCATGCCGGAGGTAGTTCAAAATGCAGACTGAAGGAGTCAGGGATTGAACCACAGCGGGTTGTCTACCGTCTACAGAGGTAGACAACCGCTGTAGACGGTGTGTTTGTTAAGATAATGAATTATCTTAAATCACACAGTTTAGCTGTCTGGGTTTAGGGTTAGATTTTGGTTTACGTTCACCATATTTGACAAAGTATTTGCCTGTTTGTAACACTCAAAAGGGACAGAACAACAACAAAGCCAAGATGAATGAAACTTCATATGAATTACCTCAAGTGTTCAAGAATTATTCTGTTTAGCATGCGGCTGAAATAAAACCCAACACCATCCCCTGGTAAACTTGTGGATATTAAAAATATCACATTTCTAATCATTGTAATATATATATAAATAATATATATACAATAAATATTGTCCTCTTTTCCTCTGTCAATGAACCTGTCTTTGTCAGTGGTACACAAAAATACAACAAATAATATGAGGTATTTCAAACATCATATAGAGGTTATTAGCCGTATATAACCACTATCTATTTCCCTGGAGATAAAAAGAGCATTATTTCAAAGTCACATGAGAGACATGACATAGAGCTTCACCTACACAAGAGCACACACAGACATTTTTTGCCCCTGACCAGCCACAGTGGGGAAAGTGCCCACCTTCCCTGGACCCGAAGACAAGACAGAGTGATCTTGCTCTCACTCTCATTTCCCCAAAGGCCTGTGTGGATATATGTGTGTGCGAGGCTATGCGTGTGTTCTCAAGGGTAATCAGGATCTGTGTTCAAAAGGATATGGGCTCTTGGAGGGTCAGAGGGGCCTACCTGACGACCGCGTTTATCATCAGCCAGGAAGCGGAGAGGAAAGGTCGGACGTAACCATCTCAGATGTTGTTCAGAATCAATCTCGGAGTCGGCTGCACCCACAAACCAAAATAGAGACTGATCTTTTGGGTTTGTTGTGCAGCTGTGTGTCACTGCTTGCATGGCTGTTGATTTGTTTTGCCATGAGACTGATATTGCGAGGCTCTTTTCTGTGGATGTGTAGTTGGAGATGCTCAGTTTTAAATTTCTGGTTCAAAGCTTTATGCAGTTAATATGCCTTTTTAAACTTGTGGTATGTATTTCAAACATCTGGGGGTTCTGGTGGTAAAAGAGCAGAGTTATTTATAGTTTTTCAGTGGTGGTGCTTCCTCCTTTGATCAGACATGACCAACATATCAAATATTGACTTTTTATTGAGTTTGGATGATAAAAAAACACTTTTTATGGTTAAGAAAAAGAAAAAAGTGAATAAGCATCAAACAAAGCTGTCTTTGTGTCTTTTTGTTTTCTAAATTAGTAAATGCAAAATGACATCAGGATCAAATAGAAAGATTTCTAAGTATTTAAGCCGAAACCAAGAAGTCGTAATCTTTGTCACAACTAAAATGAGATTGGGCCTTATTCTTCAAATGTGGCTTAAAGAAACTAATCACATAATCCTGTTATTTTTTATCTAATTCTTTTAATTAAGTTCTTAAAAAGCAATTGATTTGTTAATCCTGGTTGAAGTCATCTTTAATATCACAGAGCTTTAATTTTAATGATCACCCTTCGTGTTGGATTTCTCCCAGAATGCATGCTTCATCACTCGATGAAGCCAACAGGACCACAACCTCTGCAAGAAGCAGCAATCCTGAGACCTCCAAACTAACTATGCTTCACCCCTTGGCTGCAAATGGAAATCCTAACCATAAAAGTAATAAAAGTAACCAGAATTTGTGACAAATGGCACCATTACTTGAGTATAATGGGGAATAAGTCTGATTTACATGTAGCAATGCAAACCAAACTCTCACCATGTTTGCACAGGGACTGGATAGCCCACAACAATGCAACTGCTATCCCTTAGTCCAAACATGTCATCATTATTTACATTTTAACCTAGAAAGAGAAATCAGAAAGACATATTATCTGTCGTCATTATTTGATAAAGCTCTTCTTCCCTCACCTATGGTCACAAAAGAATGACATTACAGACACAAATGGAGGAAATCAGCTTGCCCTACTTAGAGGAGGCCCTCAGGTAGACCCAGGACATGCTGGAGAGATCATGTCTGTTGGCTGGAGTGGGAATGCCTCAGTATCCCAATAACTGGAGAAGGCAGCTCATGGTGCCATGACCTGGATATGTTAGATAACATTAGAAAATGGATGGACTGGATAGATTCAGAACAGCGTTTGGGAGAAAATTTGCACGTCGACTCATTCATGAAAAAATAAGCTCAAATCTATCAGATGTCATGACTAAATGCATGAATTAATAAATTACATGTTTGGCAGCCTTTCGCCCCATGACAGCTGGGATAGGCTCCAGCGCCCCCCGCGACCCTGAAAAGGATAAGCGGAAGCGAATGGATGGATGGATGGATGGATGTTTGGCAGCATGTATTATATTGCATCCTATTCAGTAATGTGAGGTCTAATCAGAATATAACACAGATTTTGCTTATCCCTTGCAAATGAGTTGCATGAAACACAGACGTGCAGGGGGTTAGATAAAAACGTAGTTTACAGAAAGTGTTTGACTAAGGACTGACATAAATTATATTTGACTTAAGTGAAACCACCTTACCATCTGTTGTATAGTTTGCAATCCATCCTGAAAACTTTAAGCTCCTTACTCTCAGTTCTGCCATGAAAGGGAAGCAAATGCCTGTGATGTTTAGTGCTAAAGGACAACAAAACAGATCAAGACAAAAGCATAGAAGAAATAAGCCTTTGTTTGTGGATGTGGACAACAAACCAGCATTCACATAATGGCCTCAAATGGAATTTCTACCATCACATGACAAGGGAGAAAGACTATGAAACAAAATGAAATGCAAGGCTCTTCTCCAACAGTGCTGATGGGTCTCTCAGTGACATGGTGTCTTTCATGATGGAGACCCTCTTAGGGAGACCAATCACTCAATTAGCGCTCCTCTGATGTGGCCTCTTTCACAGACTGAGCCTCTTCACCAAGACCTCTGAAATAAGCAGCTGTGTAATCCCATTTAACAGCACCTGGGCCACGGCGGGACCCAAATGAAGTCATTATGGGTGCCTGTTCACAGCACTGCTGAGACATGCAAATTGAGATTAATCATCCAAAGCTATAAAAAAATATTCAGCTTTCGCTCGAGCTGCACGATGAGGCCAGATAACTGTACAGAAGTGCTGATCATCTCATTAAATTACAGTCACATTCCTGAATTCAAACAAGGCTCAATTTGAACTGTCAAAAGTATTTAACTAAAACTTAGAAGACGTTTCACAGCAGACTTGCTTGACATTGTGTCCCAGTGGAAGTCTGTGGAATGATCGTTTGTTGTTGTTTTGATATCCATTCAGCGGATTCTGATAGGAATACTTTTATATTGCAGTATATAAAAGCAAAAGACAAGCAAGACAGGAGAGAGGTAAAACAAGACAAATCATACAAAACGCCAAGATGCCTCTCTCTAGGTGTGTGACTCAATGTTCAGCTCTGTGTTGGTATTGGTTAGCATCAAGTGCACTAGTGTTACACGTAGTGATATATACTCCCCCGCTGACCAGCCACCAGGCCTTTTTTCCATGGGTCCCTAAAACTGCTGCAGATTGAGTGCCACATTCAGCACCATACTGCACTGTTGTCTGCTGGGGCGAAATTAGCACTTAGATCCCTGTCAGCACTATTCATCCCGATGGCTCATCAGTCACTGGCAGCTAATGCCAACAGCAGGCAGGTCACTGTGCCGATCGTCCTCTAAAGAACAGAGAAGGCTGCAGCCAGTCATTAAAGTGATAGATTTGCTCTCTCGACCTGTTTCTGTGTTATTTTTCTTTTTTTTTATGGCTTCACCTGTCAATCTAGTGAACACAGCAGCGACTGACAGATTCCTACTTCTGTTATCCTCTCTGTCTAACACAGCCAGTCACCTCTCTGCTTTTTTGGATCTCTCTGGGTTCTTTGTTTATGACCTGTAGGAGCACACAGACAATGACATCCCATCCTAATTATCTATCAGCAGGATGAAGGCATTTATCGTATGTATAATAACAGCAAACAGAGGAATGGGGCTTATCTGTAGCCTCCTGGGAGCCAAAGGTGACATCATTAGCCCACATTCAGAGGCCCGAGTCTGGGCAAGGAGGTAGAGAAGGTGGAGCAGGGCGGCAAGGGGTGTCCCAGAGTGGACAGAGTCATTAAAGCGGGTCTTCATTCATTATGAATGAGCTGTGAGGCCGTCTGTTCCAGCTTGTAATTCCAGCCTCGCTTTGAAGTGATAGAAGGGGGAGAGAGAGAGAGAGAGAGGGAGCCTCAGAGACAAACGAGAAAAGAGACAAGGAGGAAGAGAGATGAGGGAAGAAAATGAAGTATGAGCTCAAGAAAGAATTTCTACTTCTACATCTCTCTTCTTTAAGCTATCTCTCTCTCTCTCTCTCTCTCTCTCTCTGTCTCCTTTATTGAGGTTTTGCTCAGTTGGTCCCTAGCTTTTCATTTTTACTTATTTCCCCTTTG
This sequence comes from Haplochromis burtoni, assembly GCF_018398535.1. Classification (NCBI taxonomy): domain Eukaryota; kingdom Metazoa; phylum Chordata; class Actinopteri; order Cichliformes; family Cichlidae; genus Haplochromis; species Haplochromis burtoni. The sequence continues at coordinate 2,294,280 of NW_024582381.1, read as the reverse complement.
GCCAACTAGCAGTAGGGCTCCACTGACAGTCAGTTGGGACTCAAGTCTAGAGCAAAGTATCTCATGAAACTCAGAGAATGTTTCATTTCATGCAGAAAGACTTTTTAATTGTCCAGTTCTCCATATTGCACCATCGGCAGGTACACAATGGTCCTTGTGATTCTTCATGTGTAAACATTTTAAATATTTTTCAAAGAACAAAAGCTATCATTTGCTTTAACCTCTGTTTATCACCAAACATTAAAAAAATACTAATTACAAACACTTTGTTTGTAGCATGGGTAGATAAGTGATGTCAGTCGATTGCCATTTTTACCCATCCAATCCATCCCAGAGGTTTTGTAGACATTACCCAACAGAGGCGCATGTAAAACGTCTTATGAGACCACATGTGAACTCAAAACACACATTTAGATAGGATTTAAATAGGTTTTATTGCTCTGATTAGAGTTCATGGGATTCACCTTTGTTTAGGGTTTGTTTTTAAGTAATAATTGTTTTTAATGCTACAAAACTATGCTGTAACATCATGACTGAAAGCTTTGTCTACAGTTTCCCAACACGTGTTTTTCCATGACTGCAGCTGTCAATCAGAGTAGGGATTTCCGTACCCATGACAGTCTGTTTCATAGAAGTATTTGAGACATTTCTGGCTGTACACAAGTTTTCAAATTAGTTCTATTTATATAGCACTAAATTACAACAACAGTCCTCTCAAGGCACATTATATTGCAAGGTAAAGACATGCTGCTGAGTAAGTTAGATAACTGTTCCCTTAGTTCCCTAAACACTTGGTGACAATGGAGAGGAAAAACTCCCTTTTACCAGGAAGAAACCAAGCTCAGGGAGAGATGGACATCTGCATCTGGTTGTAGGGATACATCTGTATGGATAATAACATTGCTGACATAACAAGAAATAATGTGCATCCACAATCTGTAGTCAATGGCACCGGTAGGGCAGTACTGGCCAAAGATTAATTACCAAGAAGACTGTGGTAAAGTAGCAAAAGGGGTTGTTAATGAGTTTCAGCTGTTTAATTGTTAATAAAACAGCAGGGCTGGTATCTACTCTTTTGTGCAAGGTGAGACAGGAGGAGCACTACCAGAGCCCCACAAAATGACCTCCAGGAACTCAAAGTCCAAAGAATTAAACAGACACAGAATAGACTCTGTTCTCACTGCTCAGCACTGTGCAGCATTTGCCATAGAATACCAGAATTGGCAAGTCCATGACTGGAATTGGGTGCTTTTCATTGCGGACAGCAGATTCATTAAAGGGTCTGGAGAACCCATGGAGAAGGTTATGCTGCCTGTAACATCATTCAGCATGACTGGTTTAGTAATGGGTCAGTGATTATCTGGGGAGGCATCCTCCTGGTGGATGACAATATCCACCACTGGCTCGCCGCCATGCTCGTATGACCTAAATCCAATAGAACACCTCTGGAATATTATGTTTTATTCTAGATGATGCTGCCAGGTTGAATCTCAAACTCCAGGATTTCAATGATGTCCTGGTCAAGATCTGGCAGGAGATTACCAGGACAACATCTGCCTTATCATGAGGAGCATGCACAGATATTGTCAAGCATACAAGCATGTGGGGTCCATACAAACTTCCTTTCGTTCTTAACAAATCATCCAGCCCATATCAGTGTAGCTTGATGTTTCCCATCAAGTGTTCCTTTAATATCTTTGTACAGCTTAGTTTATATGGCGCTTCTTGATCCTTAAACAATCAATAAATTGGACTTTGGACCTAGTCATTATACTTTTTTTCCACACAAACTCCACTCATGGAAAGTCAATTGTTTCTAGGAAAAGAAAACAGCAAATTAGGCTGTTGATGGATTAGAAAACAATGGCTACATTTGAAATTTTATTTTATTTGTTTATTTATACACACAAATAAGTGACATCAATGCCATCCTGTTGTGCTTTGTTTGTTATGACACTGATGTTCGATTGGAAAATAACAAATAAATGAAATACAACCAAAAACTCCAGAGCGCCTATCTCCACAGTGGAAAATCATCCAAGTGTTTGATGATTTTTTATTTGTACTTGAGGTTGCAGCTGTCATCAAATCATCAGAAAAAAAAAAACAGTTTGTTCTCTCTCAGCTTGTTGGGGCCCTTTCTTTCACTCCCCGTTCAAACTTGTAATGAAACCATCAACTCAGCCTTGTTTGCTTTTATAAAAAATAATGAAGCACAAAAACTGTTTACCCCTTAGACCACCCAGCGGTGTGGTGCAGGGGAAAGTGGATGCCTAGTGTGGGCAAAAGGGGCCCCGAAGAAGCCTGGAAGCAGGAATATTCTCCTGTTCAGTTTTAATGTTTTAGCTTATTAACAGCAAACATGGTTTCAAACTAAGTAGAAACTGCTGCAAAGTACTTAGTAGCTATTTTATCTAAGAGAAAATGAGCAACACTGATAAATAGTGAGATAACACTGAAAGTGCAACTTTGTCTTTAAATAAAGTTGTTTTTTTATTTAAAAAGTTTACCTGTAGTTTAGTTGCTGTCTGACCACAACTTTCTCTCAATCAAAAATCAGTCAGACAGCTAGTGGTTTGTAGACATCTAAACTTAAGTGTATGTATAGACCCATTTTCAACTTTTTTACAGCATACCAATGACCACTTTTTCTCTTATTGCTTTAAAAAATTTGGACACAAAGGGACATAAAATCCTTTGCCGGGAATCAGATTTAGCCAGGGTTGGCAAAAGTACAGTCATTCTATACTTAAGTAGAAGTACAAAGTAGAAGCAGGTGGGGGGAACCCAAAAATCAGTTGTAATGTGTGTGGGAAAGAATCAGAACTCACAATATTTTATATTGAGAGATCCAGTAGATTTTTTTAATGTACAGGCTGTGATCAGCTGACCTGCTGCTCTTTGTGGATGTAGACAACTTAATTCAACCAGATGTCAGCAGATGTTTCATGTTTCCTGGCTGATTTCCATCCTCTACACTAACAGTACACTGTTTATGCTTTATTTATTCTTTATGGTCTTTTATATTAGACTGTATAAATTTGGATGAAGGTCTAATTCAGTCAACAGATCTAAGTATAATTAGCTAAAATTTATATGAGTCTCTGGTACACTTGATGTAACCCAACTTTGACCAGCCATGCAGTGTTCTTTACTTTAAATCCATGACAGTGCAGCAATCTAACCAGTGTATCCTGCACTAACCTGCAGAGGATTTTCATGCAACATTTAAATAACACCATTAGTCTGCCTCTGTTTTGCAGCAGGTTTCAAAATATGAAAAAGCAGAATGTCACATGTACAGACCCAATATCTGATTCTAAAACATGAGGACTTACATGTAAGCTGTTAATTTACAGTTTATCAAATCCTACTGAGCAGTCCTTCTCTTTAAATCTAACCTTTCTTCTTACTCTCATGTCCTTATCTTTCTCCATCTCTGAGTGGAGTTAGCTTTCTTTCTTTTCTAGATCTTTAGCTAGCAACACACTGTGTGACATATTGCACACAAACAGTTTGTGTTTGCTGATGCTTAAGCTGACAGAAGCGTTGCATTTGAAATGACTTGGCACTTAAAAAAGTCACTCTCTGTATGCTTGCTTGTCTTCAGTATACGGTGGCTTGCAAAAGTATTCGGCCCCCTTGAACTTTTCCACATTTTGTCACA
>NW_024582381.1:2001348-2283840 GCF_018398535.1 Haplochromis burtoni | reverse complement strand
CTGGTAGAGGACCCGAGCTTGAAGGATAAACCGCCCGCAGGGGCGTGCTGGGTGTTGTTATTATGTATGTATGTGTTTCCATCTCTCATCATATATCATATGAAGGAAAATGAAGACACTAGAAGATGATATCTGTGGCCTTTGAAAGCAGCTCTAGCTGTGAATTATGGGGACATTGACTCACTTTAGAGCTGTTTAGTGGGCAGAGTGAATAAGGCTGATGTACAGTAAACAAGACGAATGGAGCAATCTCAGCATTGCACCAGCTCGGAGAGAAAATGCTCAAAAGAAACCCACAGTGTTCACTTTGAGTGCATTGTATGTTTTCTATGTGTTCCTGTTAGGTTTGTGTGGAGTAGCATCAGCAAGGGACTGTTTCTATAAATGCATCATGTTCCTCTGCACACTGACTCTTCATCCTCTTCAATTACTTCAGCTGTGGTGCAGAGACCCGAGCTCTCGTGAAACTGATTCTGTACAGCAACACCAACATCACACACAGATAATAAGGGAGCTATAATCAATTGTTTGAGCCACACATTTGTCATTTTAATGGGCAACAGTTGTCAAAGACAGCGTCAAAGTTACCATTCACAGGTGCAGCCCGCACACCCGAGCATACACACACCTCATTAGGGAAACACATTTTAACCTTGTGAATTTCAGTTTTTGTCATGACAATTAATGTGTTACCAGGAAAAGTGGAATTTAAAAATAGAGTTTGTTTTATTGCAGAAATTAAAAAAGAATGACAACGGAGAACCAAATTAAAAAGAAAGAAGACAAATCATCATTACTGCATCTTCCCTTCACAGATAGCATTTCCTAAATGGCACCACGTCGATAGCGTTTATGGAAACAAATAACATCTTCATCATCAACTGGTGTATATGTACCAAGGAACCACAAGACATGTGGTGAAAATAAATGCAGAATGCAAGTTAGTCAAGTAAAATGTCAGATTGATCAATTAAAAAAAAAAGTCAAAACAACAACTGTGATGTTGAATTTATGAGATATGATGAAAGGAAACTAAATAAAAAACTAAATAAAAACTAAATAAACTAAATAACTAAATAAAGTTAATAGCATGATAGGTTGAAAACACAAGAGACAAAGTTTAAATAAAGATATTTATAGATAATCATGAGATAAAAATGAAAATTGAATTTGATAAATTACACGATAAGTTCAAATTACAAGACAAAAAATGATGTTGGACAATTATAAGAACATGAAATAGGACAAAATTATACAATACAAGATAGAAAGTATAAATACAAGATTCAAACTCTAACTATAAAATCATAATTACCACTTTGAATTAGAAGATTTAAAAAGGGTGAAATGCGAAGGGAATAATTGCATCGAGAGTAAACATTAAAGCATGAGAAAAAAACAGTTATATAGATAAAATGTCAGTTAAGTTTGAACGTCAAATTTACGACATAATTAAATTGCAATTCGTTTATTTTTTTTTTTATGATCAAAAACTTTTTTCTCTGCATTTTTATTAATGGCCATAATGGGCTTCCATACTCTGTTCAGTTAATATATATATACACACATCCTTTTTTTCCATTATGTTCGTCTCCCTTTCTTTTCCTTCTTGCATGGTTTCATTTCTGCTGATCCAAGCACAAAAACCCAACAGCCGACATGCCCGAGAAGAGAAACACAAAAAGGAGAAGAAGACGAGGTATTCCCCATTAAGCGATGACAGCATAAAGCCAGCAGATGCAGGAGGACCAGAATCTATCTGCCTTAATGAACAGACACAGCACTTTCAGTCTCAGCTTGCAATTATTCTCACTCTCCTCTTCATTTTCACGCTTTTCCTCCATTTGTTTTTGCAGTTCATCACATGCAGTGGTTTGTTCCCCGTTCGCCTTTTAGCTAGCAACCCCCCGACCTCCTCTCCTATTATTGTCCTAGCAGAACGTGATTTATTTGTTGTGGCATGCAGTCTAGCATAGCATGAGCATTTGGTCACACATTTCCCATTTAAACCAGTGTTTACTATCAAGAGGCCAATTATTGCAAATGCTAAACTAGACGTAAAGGATGTCATATCTGACTCTCCCGACATGTTTACTGAACCTTTGTTAGAAAATTTCAGCCTCCGTCTGATGCCCGGTTAGAGGTCATCGCTGCTTACTGAGACTTTTTGGCAAACCAACATGCAGTGGGCTGTGCGGGGGCTGGCTTACCTTTGATGCCGGCTCCATTTTCTCACACAATATAATAAAAAAAGCGCACATAAGCTCTCACGCTGACCTCAGGAATGACTCATGCTTACACCCCGTGCAGAGTATAATGCAGCTTCGATTTGTTAATCACCCCTAAATGACCCTGCCTTACTTTCCTGGTTTGTGAACAGTGCACAGTGTTGGGGATTGCCTTCACATACCACTAAATATACAGTACAGTATATCCAGGCACATATGTAATGTCATGTGTTTTTGTATTTTGAGACTAAAATTTCTCTTTTCTTCTCTTCCTAGAACTAGCTTGCAATTTCATATAGCTAAAACTCATTAGTTTTGTGGCTTCAGAGCTGATTTCAGACTCCACGGCAATTTTCTCTTTAAGAATTGGAGGTAAAGTTGGAAAACAAATGATCTGGGGGCCTGAGTGCCTTACAGTACGGTGCAAAAGTCTTGAACCATCTCCCATTTCTTTGTACTTCCCTAGGAAAATGCACAATAAGTCAAGTGATTTGTTAAGAGATATAAAAAGATATATGGAAATACAGTACATAAAAAATATAGTATATAAAAAATACACTGTTTTTGTATACAAAAAAAGTGTTTCTCCAATTCTAACCAGCTTGATATAACCGCCTTTATTCGACGCAGCATGAACTCTCTCAGCCAGTTTGCTTGTCCTTTCTTAAAATAGTCTTCAGGAATAGATCTCTGGGCTACTTGAGGACAGTCAAAGCTCTTTGGATGTCTTTTGCTCTGACAATAAGAGAAAAAGTCTAAATATAGAATTAAAAGCCGCATATATAGGATGTATGCTTACTGTATGCTTCAATCTGTTGAGGTCCTTCATAATTCCATCCATTTTGACAAGATTACAAAAACCACTGTGTTTTATGCTCATATGGAACTCGGCTGAGGGAGGAGCAGCCATGTGTTGCGACCAGTTAGAGGTAAGAGGAGGAGACAAGACAAAAGACATGCTGTGGAAGAGACCCAGAGATGAATAAAAACTAGATTAAATGTAGAGTGGTGTAAAAACACAGCGTGAAAAGAAGCTTCAAGCTGAAGCAAGAGATGCTCAAACAACTTTCTGCTGCAGAAATACTGAATATTTGTCAGGGTCAAAGCATGCGTATCTGTTTTTCTGTCTCTCTTTAACCATGTACATGTCCATTAGCATGTTTGTCTGCATGAGTTCAGCCACTCTTCCTTGTCAGGATGCTTTAGTCTTTGGAGCCACTCTGATGTGGTAAATCAGTCCCACGCACAGCATCCAGCTTTGCTAGCTGTACTGTTCCCAAGGTACGGTGAACTCAGTCACTCTGAGGGGGATCGTGTTTCTTGTGATCGTGCTCTGAGATGTCCAAACCCGTCGTTAAAAGCTTCCTCTGTGACAGATCTCCTTCCATCAGATTTACAGATTAGATGTTGCACAGTCTTGCCTTTTCTTGGCACCATCAACAAATGCCTCAAAGGAGCACCAGTTTAGGACAAGATCAGTGACATCTGCCTATTTATCATGTAGTGTGGCTTTGATTTGCTGCATTTTTTAAAATACCGCAATTTTAAAATACCGCATCTTTGAATATTGTTCTCACGCATCTTTCCATCCTTTGGAACAAAATGCAATATGAATGGGCTGAGAGGCCATTTTGTAGAAGAAAACTTTAAACTAGATTTGATAGAAAACATTTGGGTTTTAAAAAGTTTTCTCCCTTGTCCTTTTTTTTTTCTTTAAAAGAATGAGGTTAAGCATAACCTCTAGTGAGCACATCGGTAACAGAGGCTTTACAGTTTCATTGGCACTGGAAATGCAAAGCATAAGAATAAGTTTTACAAATTTGCTAAAACATTTTGTCTGAATAACTAAACAGGGTTTATTTGAATCTTTATATTTCGTGTTGTATTTTACATGTTATATTTTTCAACGATGGATGCCCAGTATTAACAGGTTGATGTCCGAGAAGCACATGTTGCCACACAGGAGTCATTTTGGTTATGCTTTCAGATAGTTATTTCGTTTATTTTGACACTCCTATCCAAGACTGTTAAAAAATGGATTGAAATTTTGGTCACTTAGCACATGCAGAATAGCGGTATAACTAAATCAATCTTCCTTTTGGACAGAGTTACATGACATTACGGCTTTATTATTATCCAGAGTGACAACATGATCAGTGTCTCTGGCTTCCTTGGCTGTGTGGCTAATTGCAGATCCAGTGAGCAGCCTTCGGCAAGTTTAAGATGTTTACTGACAACAAGTGAACTGGGAAGAACTACAGGTTGGGAGGTTCTGCAGCTTAATAGTAAGGATACAAGGATACACAGTCTTACTTGTATTACATGTGAACTGAGTCATGGAGGGGGGGAACAGGGAATAAGCTGGGTGAGCTTGGCTGGAGGTTTCCACAGGGAGCTGACGGGTGTATTTCCAAGGAGACAAGAGTGCTACAAGAGCTGAGACCAGGTGACTGGAAGAGATGTGATTACAAACAACAGGTAAAAGGTGGCCTAATGTTCACCATAATGAGGATAATAACCTGGCAATGACATACCCAGCACTTGATTGCCAAATGTGAAGCAGGTGTAGGAAGGAGGGAACATGGAGAAGCTCCACCCAGAGGCGGACCCAGGGAGAGAAAGCAGCCTAAGAACTCCACCTGAAGCTAATAGCAAAAAGTCAGGAAGTAGTTCATATAATTTTTCTATGACCTTTATTTATTTGTGTTATTTCATGTAATATGAATAACACAGTTATGATAGTAATACATTTGACTTTTTGATATTTTAATCTCTTAACACCCACCAGTGAGTCACCAGCAATCCAGTAAGGGTTATGGGTGTTTTTTGTTTTACTAAAAATAGTTGCATTTTCTTAAGCATTTTAAATTAAGTTTCATATATTTTGGAGTTACAATTTTTCTATTAAAAGCTCTTCCATTTGGCTTTTCAAACAGGCAAAAATTCTATAGCCAAACCCAAATCCTACCCATAACTTAACCCCAATGGGTACCCAGTGACCCATCAGTAGAAGTTATGCAAGTTCCCAGAAAGGCTGATCTTAACTAATTTGTAAGGGTTTGATCTGTTGGGTCCAGTGATATTGAAAATCCTAAAAAAGTGATCAACTTACATTTAATTACGCCTCCTCCTCACATGCTCCATGAGGCCATGCCGAACATTCATGTGGTAGAAGCAACTTTCTTATAGTGAGGTCTCCAGTTCTCTTTGAAGAGCTGCAGATATGCTCCAGCGAAGTACTCAGAGAAGTCAGTAACAGCTTCCTGCTGCACATTTTTAAAGTCATAAAACCTTTGGAAAAAAAATAAAATTTTACTTTTTTGACCTTTTGCCCTAAAGTTCACACACAGCATCAATATAAAAGCCGTGAAAAAAAAAAGAAAACTTCTGCAAGGGCACAGCACTCTGTTCTCTCTCTCTCTCTCACACACACACACGCACGCACACACACACACGCACGCACACACACACACACACACACACACACACACACACACAAACACACATTTATTTATTCCATCTCTGAAGTGGATGTATAATTGGAAAGGCTCAGAGGTGGTGATGCTCAATTAGGTTGGTTCGTGTGTTTATGCCAGGGTGAATTGAGTGACGATTCACGGTGACCAGATCTCATCAGTTGAGCGAGGAGTCATGTGGTGTCAGTGACAGGAGGGCCTGACCCCCACCCACCCACCATGCCCACCCATCACTGCATTACAGAGCTCACTGCAGACACACATTGAGCCTGCATGGGTTATGAAAAGTTTCATAACACAACTTATTATTTTATTCATGAGCTGTCTGGGCCGCAGTAAAGCCATCTATAGGCTCAAGCCTTCAAACAAGCAGGCCTTACCTTCAGACATAATGTTAATGATTCAGATGTCCGATAAACAGGGAGAACCCTCCAAGACTTAAATATGAAACCAATGGGAAAGGACCAAAAACTGTAGTTCTAATGTCCACATGGGGCACATCAGATTTCACCGAGCTCTTATGACAGCCAGGACCTGTAGACGGAGCAACATTTTCAAATAAAACTAAACTAAAAAAGAAAACTGCATGTGAAAAAAATCCTTTTAGTTAACTATAATAAAAATACTTGAAACATTTTTGTGAACTTGAAAAATAAAATTAAAAACACAGGAAATATTCTTAATTTTAACATTTGTTAGTTTGTTAAAGGTTTTTTACAACTTGCCTGATGGAGCATTGATGGATGTGTTTATTGAGATTCTGGGTGTCTTCAAGACTGTGAGTCAAATCTTTTCAAAGAAATGTGCATATTTTATTTATGTCCAGTCCCTGTATTGATTTTTTCTAAATCTTGCCTCTGGCTTATGCCTCCCATACAATAACAACTAAAAACACTAAAACTGGCAGTGAAACAAATGAAAACTAAGCTAACATGAAACATTTTTAAACAATAAAAACTAAACTGAAACAAGAAAATCCACTCTGGAAACGAACTAAAATTAAAATACATTAAAAACAAAAAGACAAAATTATAATAAAAACTAATTAGAAAATCCAAAACTGATACAGACAATAGTAAAGGGTTAAGGGGACTTAGAAACGCTTTAGTATTCATCAAGAAATAAGACCTTGGAACATATTTCAAGCATTCAGTACAGCATCAGTAGATAGAGGCAGTGAAAAGACCTCAAGATCTATTTCTAATTTTCTTCTGGGATAAATGATCTGTGATAAGATAACTGTAAACCTACAGAGAAAAATAATATTATTTGATTAGGAATAGCAACTGCACTGCAATTTGCACATGTTGGAGTCTGACTACGATCCACAATATGAGTGGATGACACAAACACTCACATTTATTGACCATTTATTTGTGTGACATAAAGGCTGATTTTGGATCTCAAGCCAAAAATCAGAATCATTTTTTGGGGAAACCATCCTCAAATTATTTTACCACGAAGACTGCAGTCGAACTGTTTGGGCTTGTTTACCTGCAGAAAAAGACCACTTGAAAAACATACCAAAAAAAGCTATACTTTTATTTCTATAGATTTTTCAGCTTACTCAAAAAAACCCCAAAGAAATAAAGGTCACAAACCAATGGGGTGGTTTGAAACACTGGCTTTAAAAGAATATTCAAAATTTCCCTTGACTAATGAATCTAACCCACCTAATCTCATTTATCATTTTCTCATATATACGTTTTATTCTCTCCTTTCCACATGATCAGCAAACTATTTGTGCAGAACCTGATGGTCTGTAATGAGTCTGGACTACTGCATGCTATAACAGAAACCTGGAGACTCACGAGCACTTAAATCACGAATGGGTAACAAAATGTGCACGTGTAATACGATAACACACACAGTCACACATGTGAAGTCTCTTATTAGTTAGTTTCCCATTTCACAAGGATTTTGAGGCCTCTGGAGTTCATGGATGGTCACATATTCCACACATGGCTATCCCATCAGCTACACCCTCTCTCCCTCTTCTTCCTCTTATTTTCCACCAATGCTGTCCCATCTGCTGGGCATAGCATGTGGTGGCTGGTGGGAATGTCTCCAGGGGCCTCAATTCCCCTTAAAACCTATGGGGGCTGACAAGAGGAGAAAGGAGGACAGCATCTGGAATCCTGTAGCTGTCACAGCGACGCACACATGGTCAGAGTTAGGTCTCAATATGTTTGCCGGCGAAGTCTAAATGGATGGGATACGAGGTTGTGTCACAAAGGATTAGAGTGAAGCGGAGGAGCAGTGCAGCGGGGCTGTCAGGCTCCAGGTGCAATTGTATGAACCAAAGGGGTTAAAGAGCCTGCTTTAAAAACTTAATTTGTCTCAGACTACCTGGTTAAATCTCTGTAATCTGGAATATGATACAGTACAATGGGATGCTGCGTTACTGATCCCTCAGGTTCATTTATTATTGGAAATAGTCACCATTGCACACATTGCTATGCGATTATTGGTGAAGAGCCATCTGTCTCAACTTTCAAGAAAAATTAAACACACTTTGAGTTTCATAGGCTCAAATTGTGATAAACTGTAAATAATAAAAATGATGATGGCTGAATTCCATTTGGCTGCTTCAGTTTCACGTTTGCTGCTTCTCCATCATGACTCAGTGGAACAGAAAGGAACCATTGTTAAAGTTATTAGTAACACCTGTGTTACTATAGAAAGTTCTGATGTTTGGCTAGAAGTATGGGATATAGGCTGCGGTTCGATAGTGTTTTATATTAAATTCAAATCCAGAAACTACTACTCACCAATAAAACATCATCACATCATTAAAACACATCATCATTCAGATGTGTTTGCGATAAACATATTAGATGAACATCTCAGCATTGGACACCTGACGGACGGGCCATTAGAAAGGAGCGACTTTCTCTCCTCGCTCGCTTCACAACTTTCAATTCAATTCAGTTTTATTTATATAGCACCTAATCACAACAGCGGTCGCCTCAAGGCGCTTTACATCATAGGGTTTTATTTTTGAAGGAAAACTCCTACAATAATTCAGAGAAAATCCCAACAATCAGATGACCTCGTATAAAGACTTGGCAAGAGTGGGAAAGAAAAACTCCCTTTTTACAGGAAGAAACCTCTGGCAGTACCAGGCTCAGGGAGAAGGCAGCAATGTCCACGTCTGGAAACAGTTTTATGCTACCAGAGTGAGTGCAGGGCCATCTCCACAGTCAGTGAAAGTTATTGCATCTGCCAGATAATGTGGACAATACCATAACACATACCAGTAAGACTAAGGCCTATCTTCTGATATACACTTACAGATGTTGGGTGGCAGCAGAAAGGTGGACTGTTATGGACTGTCCTTCACAGTCACTTGATCTTAACTAAACTGAACATTTTTGAAAGGTGAGCAAAGAGAGAAAAAACTCCTGACAAGACAAAAAGCATTTAGAAACATTGTTGCTGAGATGACTTCATCCAGTCCACACAGCTCGAGTGCTGCTATCATTAAAGAAATGCTGAATACTTAGATGCTCTCACAATCATGGACACTTTTCACATATTCAACTTTTCACATTGTTCAGAAAATAGATTATAATAAACGTAAAAGTAGATCTCTTTCCTCGTTTGGTGTCAGAGGCTTGTGATGGCTTTTTTTGGACCTCGACCCCCCTCAGTGAACTCTTACCTTATAATGTCCCTGATCATTGGCTAGTTTCATGTATTGCAGCTATCCCTAGTTTAAGCCCGTTTTAGGTAAGCATGTATTCATCGGTTCTATTATTAACAAATGCTGAAAATGAAAATCATTGCTCAGTAGATTTACCTTCTTTATCGTGTCCTGAATGAGCCAAGCATAACTGTGACCTTACTGAATTTCTGCGTGTGCATATTAATGAAGCAAAACAGATTTATTTAAAAACTTTAGCCACACATGCAGAGTCAGATTACCAATATTGTGAGCACTGGTGTCCGTTGTCATGGAAATTAAGGCAGTATTCGGGGTAATGAAATGTATCCTGTTGATATTTGCCATTACCTTCGCCACAGAGGTTTTGTGATTGGGCCAGTTTATCTGTCTGTTTGCAGGATTATTCAAAAACTCATGGAGTCATTTACATAAAAATATTACTAGACATTGTTGGGTAAAATCTCCCAATCTCTAAGGTTAGTATCGCTACAGAATGAGCTTTCTTTTCACACAGTTGTCTTGAGTGCAGGTCCAAGCTATCAGGCAACAAATCATGCAGACTATAGACCTGCACGAGTGATACAAGATGCAGGTTTCTTGGATGGAAGGAGAGTTATTGACTCCATAGGTTCACAAATCTGAGCACACAGGCAACCAGGAGCTAGATTCAAAATGGAGCCAGCTTTTCACTACCGTGACAGCCTTAGAAGGGCCGCAGTGGTAATAAGGTTGAATCATTAGATGGTAATTTTCCTCTTTGTAGTTTAACTGATTGAAGTTCAGACAAGGATCTTGCAATGCAAATAAAAGAATGAGACAGTGGGTAATCGCTGTCTGATTAACATTAATTTCTCCCTCTTTTCTCTCTCACACTGCGACACTCTGTTTAATGCCAGAGCGGTAAGCAAGCAGCTCCCCTCTTGTACATTTGCAGGTAACGTCGTATCACCCACCATCGCAAGGCATTACATATGTATGAGGACAGTGATTCCCAATCACTTTTGTGTGTCTTTTAAATTACCTCTCTGTTATCACTGTGGATTACAACTCCGCTCCCCTCTCTACAGTGTGGAATGAATTCAATTCTCCTGTGCTCAAGATATTACCTGCCTATTGTGAGTGGATGTCAGAGTGCCCGGGGTTTTCTCTCATTCACTGAACGTGTGTGCCGCCTTTCAAACAGCGTCTGGCTGTGCTTTTGTCGAGCACACATGTACACCTGTGGAGTGCTTTTATACATAGACTCGAAGATCTACACATGGGCCCACATGAACATGGAGTAAATACACTTTTTTATTTAAGGCATCAGGATAAAAAGGATCATTGTTAACTGTGCTTGGATTTCATCCTCATAACCTTCTAAAGTTCAACTAAAGAAAGCTACAGTGAATTTTCAGAAATTGCAGTTAGCTAACTGTGCACATTTGGATAAACTTTTAGTTCAGATTTTTAGCTTTTGAGCAGATAGACTATGTTATCCTCTGTGATGTGATGCAGAATTCATAGCTGAGTCATTGGCTGAAAGTTTACAGAACCACCACATTTCCATCTACTGGCTTCATGGCAGGAACGAGGGAGTTCTACACCAAACATGTCTACCATTATTCCAAATTCAGGACAGACAATGGAAGCTTAAGCTATGTTAGCTGGTTGTTTTACTTTGTAAAGTGTGTCATACATGGTAAACAAAACTGTAACACCTCCAGATATCCTAACAGACAAACTGGAATGTTCATTTATTTATTTATATTCTTAGTTTTGCTTGATGGTTGTATCACTTTTTTGAAGTTAAGCAACATGAGCACAGATTCCACCAACTGTAGTATCCCACCATCTGTGAATTTCCTTCCTACCGACCAGCTGTGTACGACTGTAAAACAAAACTTAAGAGGAATGATGCTGCCTATCAAATTGAGTGAAACTGACTAGACCACCATTCTGATTAACACCACTTTGGTTGCCGTTGTCTGTTGTTTTCAATGTTTTCCTTAAAAATTACAAGTTTAAGCCTCCTTCCAGTTGGCATCACGCACATTATGAAAGACCACAAGCATGATCACTGGGGGACCACTTTAGTCTTCCATGTTCAGTGATCATCATCATCATCAAATTAGGGAAAAACTGTGTGGTCACAGTATGGCATTATAGTGACTGAACAGCCCTACCTTTGATTTGTATGTTCAGAGAAGATTATACAACAGCGATCACCCATTGAGTTTTAGTGATGGCTGTTGTTTTAGCCATGAGGCAAATTTCATTGTATCCTTCAACAGTGGCAGCTGTTTTCATCATTCCCCTAAATGATTTTGGTTTCTATCAGTTATGAAAAGGTAATCAGACAAAATTATTTCTCTTGCATTCATTTGGCTACAGAGTTCATGTTTTCCAGCGTTTGGTCAACCAGATCGATAGACAGGAAATAAAAACAGCAACAAGATTTCTCCAAGTGACCCAATAGAAGGATCATTAATCGTTGCATGTGCTGCCTTCCTCTGTGGATCATTGAGGGTATCTCACTTGCTCTGTGTTACGGCCCTAGCAGGGCCTCTCTCCTCCTGAAGGTGCCTGTGTGGGTGTGTCACACTACCTCTTCTGCCTGAGGTGCCACCTTTCCCTTTTACACAGCTGACTGACGTCAATAATTAAGGAGATTTAAGCCCAGGGAAAGGTGAGCTCTGGGCCAGAGTGCCAGTAGTGTGGTTACAGCTTGTGAGCTGAGTGGTTGTTGTGTTTGCAGCTAGTGAGCTGTATTTTTTGGTCGTTTTCAGCTAGTGAGCTGTGTGTGTTTTTGGTGATTTTCAGCTAGTGAGCTGCTCTTTCTTTTTGACTTACGTTTTACTTTATTGACCAACGCCTGAGTTTTGTTTGTTTTCTTAAATGGTGATAGCGGCTTGTCCGTCTCTTTTAGTTAGTATAAATTGAAACTTTAATAAAACTCTTTAATTTAACCCTTTTGCCTCCTTGACTCCTTTTTCTGACCCGGTCACTTTTGTTACTTCCCCCTCCCCGCCTAGACCCCTCAGGGGAACGTAACACTCTGCTTTTAGTTGGTTGTTGCCTTAAGTCCTCCTTGTTTCCTGTTTGTGGTTTTTTTTTTTTTTTTTTTTTTTTTGTAGATCCTTAAAGGTTCTGTTGCCTTACCCTTTTCTTTGGCCCATCATGGTAGCATCTGCTGGATCACCAAGAGTCAAAAACACCCACTTCTCGTCAAGATGACCCTGTATATGTTTCTTAAGATAATTGGTGATAATGATAAATAATCAAGATTAGCAAAAACACCCTACACCCTGCAATCCTGAATTAAATAATTAAATGGATTAATGGATGGACTAATAAATCAAGATTAGAATTATTGACCTAAAAAAAGGGATTTTGATTTCACCCACTTTGCACAGCTAATGGTTGTTTAATGTGTTGTTGTTGTCACTGGAATTCATTGAAAGTCCAGCCTGGTGACTGGGCATTACATTTGTAGTGACCTCCATCAGAAGAATCGAGTAGTCTTGGTCATTTTCAACCACATATCATCGTCTGATATATTGGACAAAAGTTGACAGTCAGCTGTTGTATCCCACATGCTGGACACAGGAGAAATTGGCAGCTGTGATAATCTGAGAGACTTTTTGTTGAGAGCAGATGATGGGGCGATGAAGGAGATGGTAACAGACAGGCAGGTTGTTGCAGGGAGAAGCCTGTGGTGGAACAAAGTCTGATACTCAGCTCCAATAACATATTACAGGACTTAAAGGATATGTTGCTCAAGTCCGGGTGTCTGATACCGCAGAGGTCCTCTAAAGTCTGAGGTGTTTTGGTGGCAAACAACTGACCAACAGCACATCATGCAGGTGGTCATAATGTTTTGGCTCATCAGTGTACAGCTTTGTTTTCCTCAGAACAGAACAAAGCAACAGTAAATTACTGATTGTTGTCATTATAGAGAGCTTGAGTAAAGCACTGATGATTTTAGTGGGCTGGAAGGGAAGGTGGATAGTGTGTGTGTGTGTGTGTGTGTGTGTGTGTGTGTGTGTGTGTGTGTGTGTGTGTGTGTGTGTGTGTGTGTGTGTGTGTGTGTAATTCTAACAACATCATTATTATATGTGTGTTTATCTGTGGCTGCAGATGCTTCTTGCCATATTGTGTGTGAGCCAGTGTTCGTAGGTGTTTTCTCCCTCCCTGTGTTTAATCAGCCATTTAATCAAACCACAAGGTCAAGCAGTGGGACAAGCCGGAGGAAGCTGAGTGGCTTCACTGGCTGAACTTTAAGAGTCACTTCAGCAGGTCTGTCACACACATCAGCAGCATGTGGACAGAAAAGAGGCACTGCACTGTGTACAGCTGCATTTGCATTGATTTTATCCTACGAACTGGAATCACAACAGCTTAAGCCAGTGGTTCCCGAAGTTTTTTTGGTGGGGCCCCCTTTGTTTTACAAGAAAAATGTTTAACATGAGTAACAACAGTATTTTGTCTCTATCTTCAGTTTTTACATGCTTACATATACACACGCAGGGGACAGGTAAAAAAATTGTGGCAGGATCAGCCTGATATTATTTGTATCCCACTGTAACTTTACTGTATAAAGAGCTAACATCTCCAAAATGTCAGGAGTAGTTAGTCATTACAACAAGTGTTTGTGAACTAAAAATCAAGAATGTGGGATACTGTTTGTCCGTGATTTGAAGAGCCCAGCGCTGCTCCGACGAAGGGAAAACCAATTCTGCAGGGGAGACCTACCTTGGCACTTGTGCAGGTGAAGCCAAAGGGAAGATATGCTTCACCATATTTTCTAGTCTTTGGCTTAGAATGAAGTTGGTTTGGAAACATATTCAGTGATGCTTCATCTCCTGCTTTGCGTTTGTGTGGGTGCCCCGTGCTAGCAGTGTCCAAGCGTTTGTTTTTTTTCCCCCCTTTTCATACCGCGCCCCCCCTGCAATGGCTCTGCACCCCCCTAGGGGGCGGGCCCCACACTTTGGGAAGGTCTGCCTTTTTTGTTGAAGACTAGCTCTTGGTTGTTCTTAGCTTCTAGCA
Source organism: Haplochromis burtoni (assembly GCF_018398535.1). Taxonomy (NCBI): domain Eukaryota; kingdom Metazoa; phylum Chordata; class Actinopteri; order Cichliformes; family Cichlidae; genus Haplochromis; species Haplochromis burtoni. The sequence continues at coordinate 2,269,441 of NW_024582381.1, read as the reverse complement.
CAAGAACATTCTAGGTGATCCCAAGTCTTTCCCAAGCCAAGTAGGATAAACAATCCTGTGTGCACACTCCTTTACATGCAGGTTATTGAACAATACCAAAACAGCAGTTAACACTTGCCTATTCACTGAGCAATTATCTAATAGTTTTGTCAGACAAAAGAATCAAAGAGTGTAAATCCTCTTTTTTTCATTGTTCATCAAAGAGCTCACTTAAAATTTCAGAAAAAGGGGAATGTCTGGGATACATCCTAATCCAACCACCTCATAAGGATGAGGTAATCCAGGGGTAATTGGTTACAGTCGTATTCCAAGATATGACGATATCACTTCACCTTCATAACAAAGATATTCTGCAGTTCGCCCACTGTGACGTCTTATTTTCAAGCTTAGTAAAGAGATCTGTCTTCATCTTAGCTTTCTGAGACCACACAAAAAACTAATGAAACCAAAACGAAGACATTGTTTTATTCAACAATTCAATAGATTTGATCTGGAAAATCAATGTGCTTATATTGTAAGGTTTAGACGCTACAAACAAACACCAACAATTAGATGGCTGCCTATGACTAAAAACTAGTGATTAACTGACCAAGTGCATCATTTTCAAACAGATTTCAGTACAATGAGATTTCTATTAGCACCCACAGGAATCGCTCCCTGCTAGAGGAGAATGCAGGTTTATGGCTTAATATATTTTATATTATTATACATTGTATTTTTTTTAATGTGTATCTGCTGGAAAAACACTCTTTATCCATTTGAAAACATTCAATTTCATTTGGCAATTTCACCTAAACTGAAAATAAATTAATTTCATCCACCATGTCACAGGTCACGCTCATGATCTACCGCATCAACGACCACAAACAAATGGCCTCAGATGATGTCACGATGTGTTTCTCACACCATGGCTGAAGCATGAAAATCTCATTGGTGACAAAACACTTCCAGTTACTGGGTACTTCAGTGCGGCTTTTCATGGTTTATCTTTTCAGGTGTACCTGACCACATCGAAGCAGATTCACAGATGTTATGCTCAGACAGTGCACACACACAATGTTTGTGCAGTACAGGACAGTCATTTCACGCTCTATGGGTGCAACACTGCTTTTTGAATTTTATCAAGAGATGTGAGCTGATGTTAATCAAGTATCTGACGAATAAAATATTGAATGTAAATACAGTCTGTACAACAACACCTGCAGAGAACAAGAAATCCCTTCATACAAAACATCATATACAATAGTCCTGAACACTCAGAACACCAGAGATTAGTTGTGAGGAGTTGTTAATAATAAGGAGGAGAGAACGTACCATCAGATTATCTAACCAGAGACAGCTTGTCATAATGAATGAGAGGTTAACAGACATTTACATGGAATCTTCAAGGTTTTAGAAACTGTAGACTAGGAAACAACCATTTTATTACTTGATATTTTACACTAATTGACATTACTATCAGTGTCTGCACATTACACATGCACATTTTATGTTTGCTAACTAAGCTAGCATGAGCTGGTAACTTAATACTCTTAGCTTTTATGCAAAAACTCCTTCTGTAGCAAAAGTGTTGACAGGGAATAGAACAACAGAGCATATTTCTCCTATATTAGCTTCCCTTCATTGGCCCCCTGTTAAATCCAGAATTGAATTCAAAATCCTGCTCCTTACAAACAAGGTCTTGAATAATCAGGCCCCATCTTATCTTAATGACCTTATACCATATCACCCCATTAGAGCACTTCGCTCTCGCACTGCAGGTTTACTTGTTGTTCCTAGAGTATTTAAAAGCAGAATGGGAGGGAGAGCCTTCAGTTTTCAGGCCCCCCTTCTGTGGAACCAGCTTCCAGTTTGGATTCGGGAGACAGACACTATCTCTACTTTTAAAATTAGGCTTCAAACGTTCCTTTTCCCTAAAGCATAGAGTTAGGGCTGGACCAGGTGACCCTTAATCCTCCCTTAGTTATGCTGCAATAGATATAGGCTGCTGGGGAATTCCCATGATGCATTGAGTATTTCGTCTTTAGTCACCTTTCCCAAGCACTGTGTTAACAGACCTCTCTGCATTGAATCTTACTTGTTATTAATATCTAGCTCTCCTCCACAGGATGTTTCAATCCTGTCTTCCTTCTCTCACCCCAAACAGTCACGGCAGATGGCCTACCCTCCCTGAGCCTGGTTCTGCCGGAGGTTTCTTCCTGCTAAAAGGGAGTTTTTCCTTCTCACTGCCAAAGTGCTTGCTCATAGGGGGTCATTTGATTGTTGGGTTTTTCTCCATATGTATGATTGTAGGGTCTACCTACAGTATAAAGTGCCTTAAGGTGACTGTTGTTGTGATTTGGCACTATATAAATAAAACTGAATTAAATTGAAATACAGTATGGCAATTTTTTCTGTGGCAGAAAATTCTGTGATTGTGAAAAAAAAAGTTTAAGCAGTCCACATCCTGAACTGTCAGCCATCATGTTTGTTGTCTCCCTTGGGCTATCGCATCAACTCTGTAGGACCTCTGATGGATTAGACTTCTTCAACAAGCCTATATCACCAAACACTTTTACTGCTTCACGATTCATATCATTCAACCACCTTTGGGATGTACTACTGCTGACACCAATCAAAAGTTGCACAGTTACCCAATCATGACCTAATGTTTTGGTGCTTATCACAGTCACTGAGGTCTTTGGATCTGTCTGCTGTATGCTACTGTAGACGTTCAAATGTCCCGTTAAGGATAATTCATGTTATTTTCTTCATCTTTAAATTGTCCGACAGTTTTGACTCATTGGAAGGTCAGAGATAACAAATATCATAAATCTACATGCTGGCAAGGTAGCTGCCATATAGGGCATGCTCTTCAATGCCACTACAGGCCATTTTAAAGATTGAAGTGACAAAAGTTTTTGCTGCCAAGCCTAAACTCATCGGTCTTCTGAAGTGTTAGGAAACATGTTTATACAACCTGACAGCCATGGATCCAAAGAATACTTTGCCTCTGATTGCATCTGCATCCCAACCACAATGTCTGGTCCGCTGGTCCAGCCCACATCAGTTAGAACATTAAGAAAGAGCTTGAATATCACGGTCACGTTTAACAGTACAAGCCCCCAGCAGTGGTGACTGAATTGCTGAAATGGATCTGTGTAATGTGCTGCCAGAAAAAAAACAAAAACTGGTGATGTAGCTGATGAAAATACTTCCTGCTGACTTCAAAAAGCATCAAAGATGTATGAAGTACTGGAAATAAACATTGTCACAGGAGTGCCAGAGAGAGGAAAGGAGAAATGTGCTTGAAGGGGACATTTAAGAGAAAACAAAGCCAAGAAGCTGTCCGACAGTTTATGAGTCAGGAGAATGAAGGGAACTAGTGCTGACACCAATCTGGAAGACACAAGTGCTGTTATTACATCCATGTACTAAAACTAAATGCAATGCATGCAGCATCATACAGATTAGTTTTTTTCAAGACTGCGCCAACATTCTCATCCAAACCCATTATTCATGCAAACTTCCTGCAGCCATGGCAGAAAAAAAAAAAAAAAAAACTAGCTGAGAGTTCAAAATTGAGGGGTTGGTATTGCAGTGGGGAGAAACAACCAAATACACACACAGTGGATTCAGTTCATGAGCCGATAAATCACAATACTGTGTTGGTAATCAATACCAACTGCCCCCTTAAATACAACAGGCCGGCTAATAAAGCTACACTGTGGCCTCCTCTGGTCTTTGCACTCAAAGCTTTAGTCGCCCGATGTAGAAATATTCCCTCTTAGCGAAAACAGCGTGCATTTTAGGAACATATCGTTAGCTTCATAGCACAAGTGCCTAAGTCATTTTTTTGTGGTTTTTTTTGTGACGGACAGGATGATGCAGCAGTGGTAGGGGAGTAAAGTTAGGCAAAAATCTCAATTTGACCAAAAAATGACTTAGGCACTTATGCTATGAAGCTAACGATATGTTTGAATATAGTCCGACCACAAAGATTCAAATACCAAAGCTTGAATGTAAACTATGGTAAACCCAACAATTTAACTTTATTTCCCCCAAGTGGAAATTGCTCTTGATTTAGTTGGACTGAGAAAAAACACGTCGGAACACATTGTAACAAGATGGCACACAGATGATGCAAATAATGCTGAGCGTCATGAAACAGTGGCATAAGATGTGGGATGTTATTGAAGTGAACGGTTTTGTAGTTTTGTGTGGGATGCCACCACGCTGCGCAAGGGACAAAGTATTTCCTTAGGTTTTATTGTCAGCTAATTCAAAAATAAGTATTTACATAAAAAAAGACACAGTAATGGTGAGATTGTTGCTGCACAGAATGTGAGTACAGGGTTAGAGTGAGGATGAAGTCACTTAATGCAGCAAATTAATATTCTATTGAAATCAGAAAAATGTAGACAGCAGAGCTTTATTTCCTTCCTGAAAGCATATAAGTCAGCGTAGGTCATCCAACAGATTCTGTTATCAGCTTATTTATTTTTTTAAATTATACTTTGGATCCTGCTATTTAACTGAATGGATAACCTATATTAGTCTGGGTCTTCACAGCCCAAGAAAATAATGACAGATCAAGTATTATTTTCTTAATATATACAGGCACATGTACCCCTTTATAGTAAATAGAAGCTGTAGTAATATAAACATCAACTTGTGTAATTACAATGCCCAGCCGAAATTACACTGGCCCGTCCAACATCAAAATCCTGGCGCCACGCCTAGTGGGATGTGGAAGAATTGGGCCAAATGATTACAGCCACATTATTCAGTCAGATCATAACCAAAATGGCAACAGCAGTGAGCATCATACTGACACTAGTCTAACTAGGACGTGGAACGTGTCTGATCCGTCAGAGTTCTTGTAGAGTTCATGTATCCATAGTTACAATGATATGTAACAGCATATAAAGCGTTACTGGTCACGATGTTTATGCTTATCCACGTAGAAGAAGTTTGACAAAAATTAGGCTGGACCTTGGGAAGATTTCACAAAAGCATCTTGACCCAGTCAACTCTGCAAAGTTATATACTGGTCTGGAGTTTGTTCTGAGATTACTTTAATGCAAGCAGGATCCTGTGTAAGGCCTTGACTTCAAGGTAACAATCTGTGGCACCAACTGACAAAAAGGCAAAACATATGACATTGTTTGAGGATTGCTGATAATATAAAAACTCATATAGCAGTTCTTGTATTATTATATTCTTCTCTGAATTTAATTCTCCCATAAAACATCATGTTAGCTGCTAAAAGGTTTTAATGCTGGAGTGAATGGAGACGAGTAGTTCTGAAACAACTGTCTTATTGTCATAAACCATTTATAAAAGACAGATGAAGCTTCTGCAATATCACATGTTGCTTAATGAATAACCATCAACCAGTATGTGACAAACAGAAGTCCTTTGGGTGCTGCCATATTGGTGACACAGTAGCTAGTTATCAGTCACAGGGAACGATTGCTCTAAAGCATATCCTGCTTTATCCATATTTTCCAAGCTAAATGGGACTCCAGTTTATAAATGAAGATAATCTAGCATTTAGTAAAATTTGAAAATGATCATAACCATAAACTTTTTATAATACGGTCATAGATAAACTGATTTAAGCTGAAATCTCTGGGCCATCTACTGTTGACTTTTGTACGACTGTTAAATCCAGAGGTTGAGAAAGATTAATAACTTTGCACACCGGTCTGATGCAGACGTCAAATTCATGTTAAGCAATTAACAATATCTTAGAGAAACTAGCAGAGAGACTACTAACATTGATATGGTTCAGTACAGCATTTCATACACCAGGAGAAAAAAACAAGAATTAAGTTAACATTTATGTTTAGCAGTAATGTAATGTTCTAATCCTCCTTCCCTCTCCCAATTGTCAGTGTGGTCACGACAGTGGCAAGCTAAACAGGATGTTCCAGACATTCTTCTCTGCAGCAACAATTTCCAGTTCATCCTTGGCCTGCTCCCAGGCTATACAACTTGGACTAAATACCTTTAACAGAGATAATATCACAGAAAATCTAAATGCAGAGCACCTTCCTGTTTGTGTTTCCAACATAGAAAACCTTAAATTGCACTGTTCCTCAAGACACACACACACAAAAACAGGCCTATATTCAGCGGCAATAGCCAACCCAGCAATCCATCACTGCTTTGCAGGCCACCAGGTCACTCAGAGAACAAGGATATAGCCAAGTACTGGTGACCATAAAACAAATGTCTCCTAATTTAAGAGATTAATCAAGAAAAAAGTCAGGCTGATTGAATATTCTGTAAAAATATATATATATATATATCCTAGTTTGTTAACTTGGAGTTTGCTACAGGTTTTACCAAAGTCAAGCAAGAGCAAAATTAGATACATTTATAAGAGATATTACACAAACCCATCACATAATGTCTACACTTATAAGATTAATGTCTGTTTTAAAGGAAACTATTCAAGGACGAGAAGAAACTGTTGAATCTACTCATATAATAAATTACAATCATTGTTTAAGAGGTCTCTACCTTTACTCGTGCTGATTCATATACCTATAACCCAATTTTTTTGCTTTCAGTACAGTTTCTGGCCACATTTTAAGTGCAGACCTGGTCCGGCTTTATTGAATAGGCTGTCTCATAAGAGGCTGTGCAGCCATAACGCTGGGCTCTCAGATATTAAAACCACATAATGTTCAAGCTGCTTCAGGGGAGTTACCAGTCAGATAGCCTTGCCTGGTTCTGTTTATGTCCGTTTGCTTTAGTGCTGTACATGTTCCCTCGTGTGTCTTTACCGCACCAGCCTGCTCTCCATTAAAAAAAATTCATTTAGGTAATGTAGAACAGCTTTAATAGATTAAATGAATTTAATAATCATTGTGGCCTGCCAAAATCCCAGCACAACAGGTTCATCTTTCAAAGTAGAAGTCTTTGAAACCTGAGGGAAAAGTTGGCCATTTCTCTTTGTATATTATTTTCATTGAATTCTGGAGCTGCTCCATCCCAAACTCATCAATTAAAGACTTTTTTTCTGAGGGGTGCAGCATTTTGGTGCATAGCTCCTGTTAAAAAGGCACTTTTTTATTACAGGAAGCACAAAAAGGCTCAGTTACTTCAATTCAAGAGCTGGAGTTTAAGATGACAACACCGTGTTGCCATCAGTATATTCTCAGAATCCACCACATCTGAGAAGCTGTGACATTAGGACATTTGAGCTGCTTCTCAATGACTAAAACATGCCATATTTAAATCCTGTTTCAATAAATAATGGAGTGTTAAGCCTATCTGCTGTGACTCTGAGAGCCTCTTATATCCAATTGCCAAAAGCTCTCTTGGATGGGAGTCACGGGTCTAGATGCTAAGCCTTAAAATCACACTTGGTCACAGGCTGAGAGGAAGCATCACTGGTTCCCCTTCCTGAAACTGCGACCAACAACGTCCCTGCAGCATGTGCATTAGCACGACGAATGAGGTGAGAAAACTCCACCTCTGATATTCTACTGACATTCCGCATCATGTGAATATTCCATAGTAAACTGACACTTTCCTTCTTACTTAAACCAAACGCACGAAAAGCCCAGGTGAGAATGGCTTCATCCATTTCACTCCAAGAGGGCGAAGTGTGAAAACCGTCTTCCGTGAGCCTGGGCTGAGGGGAGCAGAAGTTGACAGCAGTTATCTAACATAGAAACTTGCCAAAGTTCATTTAAAGTTTAAACCCCGTTTGTGCTGAGCTGATGACACTTTTATGGACGTTTTATTGGATTGGTTTTTACTTTTTGTGTTACTCCTTGGTGTGGGAAACTAAAGTTCTCCAATAAAAAAATAACCAAACTTAAATCAGTATAGCCGCTGATGGGTTAACCTGTAGGCAGCTCCAGTGGTGGGTTATCTCTGGGTACTCCAGCTTCCTCCCACAGCCCAAAAACATGCACCATTAGGTCGACTGGTGATTAGTTAATTTTAAATTATCCATTGGTGTGAATGTGCGCATGAATGATTGTCTGTTTCCCATATCAGTCCTGTGAAAAACCTCCAACAGCAGGGGTACTTCACCTTTCATCATGTGGTAACTGGGATGGCCTCCACCTCTGTGACCCTGAAATTGGACAAGTGGAAGAAATATGGACAGACTAACCAGTTTTTTGCACTATAAAGAGCAGAAGCTGTATTTAAAATTTGGGCTCAAAAAAGATTTATGGCTCGAATCTTCCGAACTCTGATGCTATCCTTTCCTTTAAAAAACGAGGTATAGAGTCAGCATCAAGAGAATACTTCTTTTAAATCTTTACAGTGGAGCAGTTTCATAAAAGCACAACAGCATAACAGATGCCCACAAACAGCTGTTCTTATAATGACAATAAAGGACTGTTCTATATTCTGTTTCCGCTTCTTAAAGAGTTCAAATTGGAAGCTGAATGAATGGAAAGAAGATCTATAATGTCAAATCTTAGCAGAGAATTATAAATCAGTTTGTGCTATAACTCAGATGCTGAATACACACCTCAGACTAATACACTATAACTGGATCATGTAAAATATAGCAGATGTATGTACTGGGGGGATGTAAGCCCAAATATTACACACAAGATAAGAAAAATTATGTCTTATCTCATACCCGCAGATAATCTACACAGACACAGGGAGAACATGCGAGCTCCACACACAGAGGGCTCAGACTGGAGTCATTGCAGTTGTTTCTTGTTTTCTTGTTTTTTGTGTTCATCATTTTTTTGGGACTGAACTTTTTAACAGATTATCTTCTGATTAACATGGGGAGCAGATTGTTGTTTACTTTCATTTTGTTCCAGAATATACAATAAATACAAAACATCTGCCAAAAATCCTTTTTTATGGTCTCACCTCATAATACAGCACAGTGTTAATCCCTGAATGAGGTTTCCAGTCTTTTTTTGACAACACGAAATGAAATATCACATCTATTGAGAATTCAAGCCTTTCTTTGACTTCAAGTTTTGAATATATTGTAAAATCTCTTCCAACTATACTCTAAAGGAATGTTTTTGTACACATGCATGCTGTGCAAAATAAATACATTTTAAAAGTCAGTGTTTCTCTCATATTACAACACACAGAGTATTCACAATTAAATTTGCAGCTTGGTGAAGGTAGAAACAGGTTGATGAATGCAGGCTGGTGTGGAGCTAAAGGACGAGGTGTTTCATCACTCCGGGAAAAGATTGCATTGGGTGCCTTTGACTGGTATTTTGACAATGAAAGCTGAAGTCGTTTGTTTGTGTTTGAGCGGAGTTTTTGTCTTCAAGTTTGACATTTCATTAAAATCAAGACCAAAAAAAAAGTCCACTGCAGTTTTTCTCTGTCACACTTCTTCCCAAGTCTGAAATGGAAAACAACAAATTTCCCACAATTTCTCAATGTAAGAAAACCATCCACCAAGTTGCTGAGGTAGTGTACATTTATGACAGTCGAGACCAGTTATCAGTGCATCTACAGTGTCTGCACTCTAAATGTGCATACAGTTTTTCAGGACATTTTGTTCCCTGCACTCAGGGTACATGTACATTACAGCCTTTCTCTCAGTGACCTTTATAGATCTGTTGTTCCTGAGGAGACTTCAACTTGAATACATTCGTACGATCTTTATTTCTCAGAGAGACATAGAACTACTTATTCACATGTTCACAAACACAGAACCTGACTAAGAGTCCTCTACAGAGCATATCACATTGTTGCGTTCAGTGTAGGTCAGCCCTTAAAATGGTTTGCGAGTCCAGTTTAACCTGCAGGATTTACAGGGACTTATAGTGCTATTGACTATAAACAGGTAATATCAGAGTATACATGCAAATATGGTGGCTGAATCAAGTCTGAATGTATTTGTTTACAATGTTTATACCAAAATGGATATGTCATGTGACATTGGTTATTTTATTTTGCTGTACTTGCATATAAGTTGTTGCAAATAGCTTTACATATATGATTCCTTTTAGTGATATAACTTGTAATTTCCTAAAATAAGCTATATTATGAGAATCACAGTCATTTAATTTAACCTCTCAAGATCCACCAGGCCATTAGTGACTTGTTTAGGGTCAGGGGTAGGTTCACTTCTACCCGTCTTTCATCATGACATAGTGGACATTAATCCTGTGAGGTCTAAGTCATTATCTGTGACCCAAACCCCAGCCATGAACCCTAACCCAGTGTTTTTAAGAAAAGCAAAGAGGATTTATCTTTTGAGAAATGTCTATAGTTTGTGAAGCAGCTAGAATGATTAATTTTGTCCACTGATTGCCAGCATTTGGGAGAACAGCTAAAAAAATAATTATATGGTGATCAAGTAGGTAAGTAATGATTAGTAACCAAAGAACAAAGACAAAAATTGACATTTGTGACTAAGAAAGTAGGACTTCAGTCTCTTTGCAGGGTTAAATACATGATGAAATAGCGAGATTGTAAAAAAAAAAAAAAAAGCTATGAAAATGTAAAATAACTGAGAGAAAATTGTGTAATAAAGCCCAGTCTGATATGGTAAAGTTGGTCTAAGTGATCACGATCATCCCATATTGGTCTTATCTGGTGTGTAAGTAGCACATTTTTACCGGCCTGCAAGATATTTTGTCCTGTTTCACAGAGAAATAAATGGAAAGTTTTTCACATAATTGAAACTCGTAACCATTAAAATGTCATTTCCATTAACAACACGAGGAAAGCATACATCAGCATTGTGTTTGTTCCTTTTTCCCTTTCCCTAAATGCCCACATTCATCCAGGGTCAAAAGCCTTGAGGTTTTTTTCCAGTGATTGGATAAACACTTCAAACAGGCACATTATCTCACATCCTTCACCGCCACAGCCTTGAAAACACCAGCGAACAACAGTCTGAGTCACTGAGCCCCGAGCTCCGTGTGTGTTTTAGTGTGTGCATGCATGACTCACTTCTCTGTCCCCCCACAGATGAAGTATCGTCTTCGTTATCTGATGCCCTGAGTGGACACTCACTTTCTCTAATGACCTAACATGTGCTGAATATCATACAGCATGTGGTGAAAGGGCAGAAACATTACTTTTCTATTACTTAGCAGCGATGGCACAGGAGGCCTCGTGGGCTGATCTGATGTATACAGCGACCATGTAGCCGAGGACTATTACTGTGGGCTGGAGTGTTTGTGTGTGTGTATGTGTGTATCACACAGAAGGGTGTATGATTAAATGTAAAGGTTCACTTCAAATTGATTCACTGGGACTGAAACAAGGAGCAGCAGGAGGATGCTCCACAACTGTAAAGTCAGCCAGTAAATAAATCCATGTCACGTTTTCAGTAAGAAATTATCCCGGGCGTGATGGGAAAGGAAGCAAGATGACCCCAACACACCTGCTCCACAGAAGGAAAAGTTTAAGAAAAATAAGGAATTTACAGGTGACAAAGATAAATGCATTTTAATTCTCATTTATTCAAAATTTGCAGATTCTTTACAAGTCACTCTTTTGTTAATCAAATATATCAAAAAGGATTAATTTGTAGAGGCCTGGACTTTACAGATATATTTGTTTGGCGTGAAACTGTGGATCGAGCCTGATGTTTGACATGCGCAGTGGTGATATGGATTTTGGTAATAATAAGATTCCAGTAATTTAAATGAAGTAGTCTTAGAAGAATCTAAAATTTTCTATTTAACCCTTTAAGACCTACCATAGAACCAAGTCCGCCAGAGCTTATATTATATTTTTACATGCTGTAGTGCCATTTTTGGGAGCATTTCAAGTTGCTATACATCAATACAACCATTATAGCCCAAATTTTAATAATATGTCTGCATTAAGTGCATAGTAATTACATAAATTGCAAAAAAGTGCAATAAACTACAAAAAAATTGAAAATCGTTTTTGTTTTTTTAACATATATTTCTAGTTAGAGAAATTTAAGAGGCTTATCCCTCAAAACTGTAAATACAAAAAAGTTGCACAAACTAGTTTCCCACCACAGGAAATTTATTTTGAGTGTCTTCATAGTTTTATTTTTGAAATACACCAATTTTTATAACTGCAGGAAAAACGAAAATAAATATTATAATGCAAATTTGCAAAAAAACAGCATATGCATCAAAATAAACTATTTCCAGCAGTGCAATTTGAGTCTAAGCATCCCAGAAACGAACAGAAAGTCATAAAGTCAAACATAACTTTTAAAAACACCATTATAGGCTTTAAGGCCCTGAGGTAAAAAAAAAAATGTACATTTCCGCGAAAATGACGTCACTTCCGGTTTCGAGCAGGTAATGGCGGACATGCGATAGTTCGTGCTGACGTCTATATAACGTAGGAAGTGTTACGAACAGCTGATTGAATCGACAAAGCGTGTTTCTGGAATATTATGTTTTTGTTGCTGCAAGTGCTTTTTATGCAGTTTTTGCAAAGCCATATGTGGAAGGAAACTGTGACCTAGGACAAGCTGATGGCATAAGATGTAAGTACAACTCCTCCGGTTTCATATGCAAAAAGAATTATTGCGCTAGCTTACGTGAGTGCAGTGCTACCGGGATTTAAAAATAGTTACGCAAAACAGAGCATACCGGCTTTAAAGGGTTAAATAGGTCTGATTTATATTAACTAGGATCATCTCAGTGGACCATCACTATCCCTCTTCTTTTACCTCGACCTCGTGAGCCCTCTCCTGAACAATTTTGCTGTCAACCTCAAGTATCTCTAGCATCCGTTAAAAAAATACAGTTTGATAACACAGGGCTGTTGCTAAGTCCAAAGGGACACATTGGTACTATTATTATTTTTATTTTTTCCGTTCACTGTCTGAAACTTTAGTAGAGCCCTACAAAGCACATTTTAGTAGATAACCATAAAAAACTGAGGTCCCAGCGCTGTCAGTTTACTCTTTTGTTGATGTTGGCTACTGACTGAAAGAATGAGACGATGGATACAAGCAGCAGAAATAAACTTACTCTGAAGGGTTTCATAGGTTCAGTGATTTGAGAGTAGCTCAGCTGCTGCTCCTTCACATTAAAAGAAGCCAGTTGAAGGGTTCAGTGGTTCAGCATCTGACCAGGATGCCTCACAGATGCCTCCTTGGTGAGGTGTTTCGGCCACATCCAGCCAGGACAGATTTTGTTTCACAGCTGGCGTGGAGAGACTTCAGGATGCACCTGATGGGGCTGAAAATGGAGGTAAGTGACTGAAAGCTGATGGATGATATGCTGTTATTACAATCACTTTTCCCAAGTTTTCCTTATTGGTTACACAAATAGCAACAGTTTCCTGTCTTTCCTGTTGGTTTTCCTTCTCCGCTCAGTTTTACACTACAAGTCACATTCAATTCAGCACTTTACTCTATGCACCAAGGAGCAGTATCTACCCTGCCTACAGCTAATAGACATTTAACCTAGCCTGCAGGCCAAAGGCATGCAGGAGGGAGCCAGAACACCCAAAGGGAGCTGACCCAAGTGAACAGAGAACAATCAAACTCCACAAAGAAGGACCAGGAGATTTAAATACAGACTTTCATTTAAATGAGCTGACAGAATTAACCACAACCAACATGGGCCGCCATGCATATGCACACAGTCCAGCAAGCAGGGATAAATAAGCTGGTAGCAACTCATCTGGGATGGGGATCCCCATTTAGTGGTCAAACTGATTGCTTCAGGCCACACATCTTCTGTTTATACAGTTTTAAGAATTTCTGCTCTGCATAAATCACTGCAGCTTTTACCTCTGGCAGTATTTTATGTAGCTGAGGTAGGAAAAAGAAGTTAGCATGTCTGGCCCATACTGAGAGTCTCTTCTAGCAAAGAACTACGTAATTTGTTCAGTCCATGTGAATGAGTGGATGTAAAATATGCAGTGAAGTCACATCAACCTGTAGATGAGGAGATGCTCACAAAAGGAGCCAGGGTCCTTCTAAATAAGACTCAAACTCGCCTGGTTAAAACTTGCGTCCTGTGTCTTTACCTCTTGATGCAACTCTTAGGTTGCCTACAGTTAGAGGTTCTGTAGAAATGTTACATTAATAATAAATCAGTGAGCAGCTTATATAAATAAATGTGTTTGAAACATGTGACATGCACATGGCCTCTATATGTGACACTTGTTTGCTATGCTGCAGACGTAGTTTGTTCTCTGAGCGCGCAAAGCGACTTTATGTGTCATGACGTGCATGTGAGCGGCGGCGCAGGCATACCGATGTCATGCCCGGGCCCTTTTAGCTGGCGTCTGTGTGAATTAGCATCCTTGAAGGGGTGGAGAAACAGTATGGCTCCCCACGGCGTAGCTGTCACCTCCCTTTCTGGTTGTCAGGGGACGACGCAGACATAAATAAGTGATGTGGATATTTTTAACCCCCCTCGTGAAATCAGAGATAAATTGATTTTATTCCTGCAAGGCCCGTCAGCGATGCATATCCTTCTTTGATTCAGGCTGGCAGCCAGTGAAGGTGCTATGAATTTTTCATTGTCTCAAAAATGAAGCCCCCCCCCCCCATATACAGTTTGGTCCCCCGTCTGCTTCCTTTCTGTCTCGTTCTTTTTCTTCATCTTGTCTCAAATTCTTTGTGTCTGTTGTCTTACCTCTCGCGCACACTTGGTGCGTCTCATGTCTTTGTTTCCTCCTACCTGTTTCTCTCACGTATCCTGATATCATTGCTTCTTCACTCCCTGGCACAATGGCTTCACATCGACTTTGACTTCCCCAAGCAGCTCAATGTCACCGCTGACGTGCCTGAATGCCTCTCGAGTGCCTGTTTCCAGAACATTTCAGACTCATTGTCGCCGTGGTTATCTCATAGAGTTAAGTCAACACGACAGGCAGTTTCAGGGCGAGGAGGAGATTAGTCATTGTGACAGAACACAAATAAATGATTATTGATAATATTCTTTTAAGGATCTGGCTCTTTATTATGTGGAGCAGACTAAATGATGTCAGGAATGGTAAACTGTCTGCAATGTAGGGAAATTCTACAGTTAGCTGAGACAATTTAAACTTGAACTTATCAGAAGAACTGGGATAAGTGCGGAATTAAGGGTTTTCACACCTATAGTTCGTTTATTCTGGTCAGAAACAAAAGCAAATACAGGAAGAAGGTTCTGTGTTCTGGACTATCTGGGGAAAACTGAAGGTTTAAGTCCATTTCACGGCTAGCCCATACAGACCTTTGCACATCCATGGTACCTTGCCGTATTGAGAATAAAACCTTGCTTGGGGATTTTTTTTTTTGCACAAACTTGTAACATACACCTGGTAGTTGGTTCGGATCACGTTCACACCATAAATTAACCATACCGAGATCACTTCCTCCAAAGGGTCTCGTGCGGTTGTTTTGGTCCGCACACGAGCACGATTACTGTGTTTACACCTCCACAAATGAACTGCACCAAGGGGGGAAACAAACCCAAGTTCAATTTAAATGGAGTGAACATATCGTCTTTGTGAAAATCGTCCGAAGTAGCAGATGACTTTAAGGGTATTTATTATACAAAAATGTACCTAAAAGTGGTCAAATACATCTCAAGAGTTATTATATTATTAGAAAAAATCATTTTTTTTTCAAATTCAGAAACACTCAGGGTATCAAGAAGAAGAAACACTTTCAAAGGCATCAATCAGAGGCTCAGGAAGACTTGTTTTTTCAGATGGGAGCCAAATTCTGCAGATTTGGAGGGTTTTGAAATTTGTGGGCATAATCTCTTCTCACATGCAACACTGACATGTCTTCAGTTTCCTGGAGTTGCAGATTTTCTTTAGATTTCTCAAGTTTCATACATTTTTTTAATTAAAAACTAAAATTGTTGGTTTTCTGCCTTTTAGAGCAATGATAAATATCACTTACATACATCAGCGGGAGTAGAGGTTAATTTCTGTGTGTTTAAGTTCACATTCTTTTACAATACATGTAAAAAATAAAAACCCTATTATTAAATATTACAGCTAAGGATGGGCACACAAATGAAGTTTGAAAAAATCACATTTTTAAAAACAAACAAAAAACCCAGTTTGCTGCTAATAAATGAACTTGGATACCACTTTATTAAATTACTTTAGAATATACTTACAGGCACTGCTTTGCTTTTACTGCATTTACTTGTTTTGGTTATGTGAGCTGTTTCCCAAATCAGCTAATATCATTTTTAGAATTGCTATTCTGAGTTCATACTGTAAAAATGCAGGTAACTAGAAAAAAATAGGGGGTTAGCAAACCACAAAGCCAATGCTAAGCAACTCTTATTTGACATTTTAACACTGCAAACATCGACAGGCTGATGTTATCACTACAAATATTGGTGTGTTGGTTCAAAAACCGTGTTTAATGTGGCAAGAAATTACACGCAAAGGTAAAGTCGTCTACAGACTCCTTCAATCATTTCGTAGCATCCGATCATCGAGGTTGCAGAGGGCTATGCTGTAACAGAACTACAAAAACAGCAGGGAGCTGAGCTTGCACACTGCAGGAGAATCAAAGGGAATACGGATGAAGGGTTTCTCACTGCTGATCTAAAATTAACTAGAAATCAATATGTGCCTCATAGACCATTGTGACCCAGAACACTGCTTCTATAAAAATAATCATTACTGTGCTCCACGCTTCATCTGCTTTCGTGCAAAGGGATGGAGGAACAAAATCATCCACCCTCACATACTGAAGGGTATGTGAGGTCCAGGTAAATTCTCTTCTCTTTATAAAACCTGCTACTCTCCCCCCAGCTTCAAAATATCCTGCTGTATCAGACTCATCAGTTTTCTTCAGTTGAAAGTGGTTCAGATAGTTTAAGCATCACACAAGCCAGAGAACAGCATTAAAACCAAGTCTAGAAATGATTATTCTGGGTTTTTTGAACTAATGAAATAACCTGCTTTTAATGAACTTACTCATGCTTAAAATAAAATTATATTTTAAGGTTGATATCTTTTAATTCTTCATGTCAAGTAATGCACACACAAAAAAAAAACTATGACATGATTGTACTAACATTACAAAAATACTAGCATGCACATCAATTGGATTGACTGCCTTGAAACCTTGTACACAAATTTAAGTTCCCCAGAGGATGAACCGTTGCCAAACTAACCATCGTTTACTTCTGGGTAATGTAGTAATGTAGTTAAAATAACTTCACATACCACTGGTCTCCTGTTGGTCATTACAGTAACTTAGTTTTGGGAAAACATGAAAATGTATTGCTAAAATAATGGACTGGTTCACAAAAGGTCCAAAAGTAGTAGTTATTATTATTTTTTTCTGGATTATTCACATATACACTTGAAAATAGAAGAGCATTTATATTTTTGCACATTTCCAGTCTTACCATCCACTCAAAGCTTTGTCACCTCTCTGGGAACTCCCAGGCCCTCCAAAGGCCTATCTCCCCTCACCACACTCCCTCCCTGTAACTGATGCCCTCAGGAGTCGGTGCGTTGGTGGTTCTTGGTGTCCGGAGCTGGGCGCTCAGGTACCAGCTCACTCCCGGTGACTACTTGGTGGGGCCTGGTGCCTGTTGCTCGGTCAGGCTTCTTCCGGGGCAAAGGGGGCCCTCGGGCCTCTGGGCCTGCGGCTCGGTTCACTCTGGCACAGCTGGCTGCCGGCAGAGCCGTGGCTACTGGGTGACCCCTCATCTGACCCCTCATCTGGGGCTCTCCTCAGCTCTTCCCAGGAGGGTGGCACGGATGGTCCTCCTTGGGCTCTCGCACTCTGGGGCCTCTGGATGTCTGGGGCCTGGATCTCCTCCATGCCTGCTTCATGCCCTGGGGGACAGGGCTATGGCTCTCTACATCCTCTAGCAGACCATTACATGGGGAAACCTTTTGAATACAAGCACGCTGATCCACACAGGTGTGCACACAGGTGTTCACTGTTCATAGACATAAACTACACCTCGATTGGCTGCTATTTCCAGGCAAATTGTGCGCTGTCGGTCCTGCTTGCTACACAACAAGATTCAATATTTAGTATTTACTTCTGTTTACACTTAGCTAGATTAACGTGATGGTGTTGTGTTTAGTATTTTGCTCTGTTTTTTTGCTTGTTTTCTCTTCTTTTTCTCTCAACAGGTGATCCAGGAGATTTTTTTCTTCTTTCTCTTTTTAAGTGCCCTTTCTCACTGTCCCTCTTCCCTTCTGTTTTTCTTTTCCTTCATCTTTCTTTCTCCCTTTCCTATCCCTCACTCATGTCTGTCCCGTCTGTAACAACTGAAAATAAAATAAAATAAATAATAACAACAAAGGTCAATCAAATGGACCAATACGGCAAGGCCGTGATGATCCATTTGGCAAAGTAAATCCATTGGGTATCCTTGTTGGTCTTCAGACAACAATTCTGACGGATAAAAACCAAAAAAAACCAAAAACGGTTCAGCTTAACGATACAAAAAAAAGCTTTGTCACATCCATGCACATACATACAGCCCTCTCAGAATCACTAATTAACCAAAAAAAAAAACCAAACTGTTTTTAGACTGTGGGACAAACCAGAAGAATCCGAAGCAAACCTAAAAAACACACGGCGAACAAACCTCTGTATCACTGATACACGAGACTGACAAATAATGACAGCAGTCAGAATGAAATAAATAGCCTTCATTTAATCAGGTTTCCAGTTTCCAAGACAGAAAAATTATATTTCACCTCATTTTTTTTTTTGTTTTAGGTTCAACATAAACTATATAGAATGCTTCATGTGATCCTTTTACTGCTTGGGAACATGTGTGAACCTTAGTCACTGGAAAAGTCCACATAGTTACTCCACTAATTAGTCCTGAGAGGTACTATTGTACAGGCTATACATGCAAGAGTAGAAGTCGATTTGTCCAGAGTCTATTCAGTCTTATTTAGTGTTTCACAAAGGAGTGTTTGACTTTGCTCCTTCCAATATTAGACATCGAGAGCAAAGGACACCTTATGCATATCTTTGAGTCACCAGGGGCTTATAATGCTGCATTTAGGCACTTTTTGTCTTTCAGCAGTCATCATTATCAGCTGTTGAAAAGAGCTTCCAGCGTTGTCCTCTGACTGATTCTTGGTCTGAAAGCTATCATATATTTTAAAAACTAAAGGAACAATGATTTTAAAATGCAAATCTGACCGTGCCCAAGCTTTCTATCTAGTCATCTCCTCTTTCCCTGCGTTTCTTATTCTCCATTAAACACAGCAGCAGTCCTAAAATCAGCATGAAACTTGATCTGTGGGGAGACTATTTGTAACTAATGTTCATAAAAACCACAGGCACAATAATATGCTTAACCCAGCATTGCTACACAAAAAACACCTCTCATTAGCATCATAACAGGCAGGTTTAATAGACAGGGACTCCTGAGATGATGCTTCATCGTGCACTCTTCATTACCTTTTATTACTATTGTGGTTCCTTTTAAATGCAGCCACCTCATGCTCCACATTCAGCACCAGCAGAGAGGCTGAGGCCATAAAAAGAACACCAAATGTGTCATAATATCTGGCAATGGCGACGTAAGGAGACTCTCAATGGCGCTGGGCTCAAGCCTCCAGCAGATGTGGAGAACAGAGAAGCATTAAAGGGGTAGTAGTTATCTTGAACCAACATATTTTTTCGATAACCTTGTCCTGGTTTTATTTACCTGACTCCCGTGGCCACACTTGGTATAGCGTTTATTCTACAGCAGAGGGTTACAGTGAAGCGAAGAGATGGCAAGAGGCATCTTAGGGTGGTGGGGGCGAGCAACAGGGTGGAGAAGCAGATGACATGATGAGAGGTGACACAAGGTGAGAAGAGGAGGAAAAAAAGAAGAGATGAGAGACGAGAAGTACCGAGGGAGGACAAGGTGAGTGTATTCCTGACGGTTCAGACGGAGCATTCATGACTCTAGCCTGATGAGCCCTCCTGAGAGGAGCTGACAGATGGATACCTGGGTGGAGTTTCAGAGGAGAGAGATAGCGAAGAGAGACATGGAGTAGAGATGAAATTACCAAAATGAAGATACGCAACTCAGACATCATTTCTCCAGGACTCGTCCAAATAGGCTGAGATGTTCTTTGAGGTTTCGTGTTCAGTTATGAAATATGTTTTTCAGTGATGCCTCACAGGATTTTTAGGACCTACGTCCCTTTATTTTTATTCTGTAACGTGGGAAAAGGTGAAAATCATCGCAGCCCTAAGTAGAGAATTTCAAGGTTATACTCAGCGACAAAAAGGTCAATAACTGGACTCCTGTACATGACTGTGCTGCACCAGTGGATGATACTGCATATCCCACTGTGCCACTTAGGGTTAGGTCAGCATCCCGCCCTTTTTTCTACATTGTTCTTTTTATATCCAAATGGCAGTATGGTGGTGCATATGCTGGTTAGCACTGTTGGTTACCATTCTTTCAGTAAAAAGATCCTGGGTATGAACTTCAGTCCTGTGACTCTTGGACCATCATGCCACTTTGAAGGTGAGGATGACTGTTCCAACACCAAAACACACCGCTGATGATGCACCGATCAGACAATAACGGTGATTTTGCTGAGAATCACTTTTTTTCTGTGGGACAAAGTTTTAATGTGTAGCTGATACCTGATTTCCAATTTTTTAGTCTGCCCTTACACGAACCGCCTCTACACGATCCTGCAACCAGAAAAAAACTCATTAAATTTGTCTTTATCCACCACTGAAATAGTCCCACAAATGCAAATCATTCTCATTTGAATTATCTTTTCTAGTATCTACAATGAGCAGCTGTTTTAAGAGATTACATCAATATGTTTTTAAGGATTTCTTCATAGGGAGCCTTCAGGGCTGCAGACTGGATCAGGAGTCAAGCTGAGAGATGGGCTACCAAATGAAAGCTTAAAATTGGGAGAGAATTTGTGAAGCCTAGTTGCAGAATTAAACTGAGACAATAACCCAGGCAGACTGTGAGCAGGGCTTGTTTGTGGGAAAGAGTTTCCTTTGTTTATAATAAAACTGCATTCCAAAAAGGGCTTCAGGAGATATTACTTTACATTAGGGGGCCACATTGCATCCAGCAACCTGCTTTTAAGAGAACAGATAAAACCTTAACATCTTTTGCAGAGGAGATCGATGAGAGGGGTCCTCTGATTGTGTTCACGGTGAAAGGTGAAAGTTTCTCCCACTTCAAAGCTGTAGATTTTTCTTACTTTGTGCACAGCAATTTAAATTCAGCACCTGCAGTGAGTGAAAACCTGTGACGAGTAAAGAAAGAAGAGGTGGGGATTGTGGACCAATAGGGAACAGACTAATGACTGGATGAGGGGAGGTTGGGGGCAGACCTGACCTGTTCAGTTAGTGTGATGTTAACCTGCCCAACTCCCCCCGGATCCATCCCACTTCCCCAGTCACCCCCACTATAAATAAACCAGGGAAGGCGAAGAGATACGCTCCCCTTTCCCTCCCCCCGCCCACCCCTTCCTGTCTCCACCCGGCCAGGAGAAAGCGAGCTGGTGATGTCAGCATTGGCTCAGAGGTGATTAATCAGCTAAATTAGCGCTTGCTTGGGTTCAACGGTGTATTCGGGTGAGATGTTCGGGACGGAAGGAAACAACACAGTCCGGAGTTAATACAGTCTGAACACAGCAAACAATTACAGCCAGGACTGCTCCGTGGACAAATCTAAGAGGCCATTAAGGATTAGTACAAAGGAGAGAAGCTAAAAATAGTGTGCAGGATGATAAAAAGGGAAAAGAAAAGGTTTAAAATGAATATATTTCTCTGAAAATTAATAAACGAGCTACATTAAATTCAGGGCAAAGTGGGTGCTGAATGTTTCTAACGGGCCTGGACAGACATTCAAGTGTTTCTTCATATTCACACTCCTTAATTCACCTCAGTTTTCAGAAACGAGATAAGTGGCCTAAGGTGGAGATGAAGAGCTGTTATTCTCATTAGCAAAGCAGGAGTGATTCATTCAGAGTGAAAACAGCCCTCTGCTGCAGCCCTCAGCATCGTACAGGTCTGCTTCTTAGATTTCAAACATTAGAACCTGACTTTAGCAGTATGATAGTGATACTAATGTTTGGCTTTATTTTGTTGGGTGTGGGGGACTAGGGCTACTTTATTTAATGAAGCCCACAGTAGTGCTGGTGGGTAATATGATCCTCAATTCCATTTCATTAAGAGACAAAAGCTTCAGTGGGCTCAAAAGCTGCTGTAGTCCTTGTGTCAGTCCCAAGCCCTGAAAAATGGGAGGGTTGTGTAAGGATGGGCATCCAGTGTAAAATCTATGCTAAGTCAAAAATGTGGACCCAAGGGCAACCCCCAAGTTGATTTCATCCAAGAGTAAATCCTGTAATAGCAAAAAGCCAAGATGTATTTTCCACAGCAACATCCAGCACAGGTGCAATTAGCCCACTACCTGTTATGTAGCTACACAATCTGTATCTGACACCAAATCGGCTTTGTTGTCATTACTTATGTATACAGTATACATGCTGACCAACATAATGGTGCAGGACATTGTATGTGTTATCATTCCCACACAGTGTGCAAGCAGGAGCTGTGCACAAACTATCAAAACTGCAGTTCCCTTAATGGGTACCATTAGTACCAGCACTTTATGTTGTAAGAAAATGTTCATGCCAGCTTCAGAGCTTGTATTTTTAGTCGTCTATAGGTCAATTATGGATCCTTAGTTGTTTTTATGCATTTTATGCAGCCTCCCCAGAAGTATCTTTAAATATGAGACTCAGGCAACCCAGAAAATGTGACTTTCAGTGATGTAGTAAAGACTTTATATTAAATAAAACCATAAGCTTCACTTAGATCTAACCAGAAACCAGGGCAAAAGTATTGTAATGCATGTGGTTCAAACTGTAGTCTGTAAGCCAAACGTCTCCTTCAAACTGTTAGCTCTACGAGTGTTTCCAAAGCTGCCGTGAGGATGCATTGTTGCATGCAGTGTTGCATTGTTCATGACAGAGAGATCAAAGAAAGAGTCACAATTCAATTTTTTCATCTGTTCTTAGTAAATGCCAGCTGGATGTCTAAATGGACATAAATGACATGTTTTTGGGGGGGTAAAAAACCTCTAAAAATTAATGAATTGGATGCAGTGGGTCATCATGCAGAGCTACTTTCCCATTTCACCTTGTACCTAATTGCACTTTCACCAGGAAAAGCACAATGCTGGTACAGCCAAGATAAAAGGTACGCGAGCAGGACTGGGCCATTGTTACTGCCAGCTGCAAACTTGAGGTCCGTTTTTAGAAAGCCAACCCCAGGCCCTCTACTTTATAAAATTGCAGCTCATCTTAAGAGAAAAGCACAGTCATCTGGCTAAAAGCGGTGCGGGTGAAACTAAATGGAAGTTTAATTTCACTTTATTGCTGGTTTCCCTCTTTTTTCTTTTTATGCAGTGACTCAAATTCTCATTTGGAGGCCAAAAGGTGATATCTGACTTTTTATTCTGAGTTTTTACTTGTGATACAAACAAATGAATTTGTTGAAGGTCTATTGTTAAGGTTCAGTGATTGTACCTGTTGAGCTCTGCACTTCAGAAGTGCACTAACACTCAAGATTTAATTAAATCTGTAAAAGTAGCAGGGGTGGATTTACTTTCGACATTTCACCAAAAGTTTGAAGCGTTGTGAAAGAGATCAAGAGACACCAAGGACTTCCCAGTGAAGCATTTTACGTGATCTGTCAGCATACTCCAACTTTTATATGAAGACATTAAGTTTAAAAAGATTAAAAGAAAGTTAGCGTCACTAAAAAAAAATCTCCGAGGCTAAACTATTTGATTCTCTCATCTCTCTGAGGGCCTTTCAGTCCACTGAGCATCACACTTTTTCCTCGCCAGCAGCGATCAGCAGATGTTTCTCAGAGGCGATAGTCAAGGCTCCGGCTGTTCTACGAGGCTGGTAATAACCGCTTAACAGTGGAGGGAGCTTCACAGTGATGCACACTACTGCTTTCCCCTTTTCCCATTAAAAAGAGTGTCTGTTGAGATTTCAGCTATGATGAAACAGTGATCTTCACACACAAGGCTACAGCCAACAGTGGGGGAAATAATTATTTGAATCCCTGCTGAATTTATAAGTTTGCTCATTTACAAAGAACTAATTTTTATGACAGTTTTATTTTAATAAAGAGGAGCAGAAAATCATTGAAGAAAATCCAGAAAGAAACATATTACATCGATTTGCATGTCAATGATTGTAATAAATATTTGATCCCCAAGTCTTTACAGAAAGTCTTCAAGTCCTTTAGAGTTCTTGGATGCAGCTTGGCAACTCAAAGCTTCAGGGACTGATGTCTGGAGACTAGCTAGGCCACTCCATGACCTTAATATGCTTCTTCTTTAGCAACTCCTTTATTGTCTTGGAAGCATGTTTTGCATCATTGTCATGCCTGAAGACTGACCCACAACCCATCTTCAGTTATCTGGCTAAGGGAAGGAGGTTCTTGTCCAAGACTTTATGGTACAGGGCTCCATCCATTGTCCCCTCAAGGCTGTGAAATCATCCTGTCGAGACTGTGATCCAACCGCCTTCATATCTGTAACAAGCACCTCTCGCGTAGTTCTAGGCTGATCCACTACCTTTCTCGTAATCATCCTCACCCCATGAGGCAAAATCTTGCAGGGAACTCCAGACCAAGGGCGACTGATGGTCATATATTTCTTCCATTTCTGAATAATCACACCAACCTTTGTCATCTTCTCAACAAGCTTGTTGCTGATGGTCTTGTAGCCCATTTCAGCCTTGTGCACCTCTACAATTTTGTCCTGATGTCCTGTCACAGCTCGTTGGCTTTGCCCATGGTGGTGGAGAGGCTGGAATCCATTAAATTGATTTTTTGAACTGGTGTGCTTTATACACATAGCTATTTGAGATCAGATGTAATGACTGACTGATTGATACTGTTGGAGCTATAAATGTAAAGCTCTATATAAGTTTGCGAGAAAAAGAAAAAAAAACACATCTTCCTTCATGTACTGACTCAGTAGGCATTTTTTCCCCATGATTTTCAAACTTTAATCACTAGTTTTAGGTTTGCTTGAATAAAACGTATGTTTAGATTTCACATTATGGTCCCAACATAGTGAAAAATTATAATAAAATAGGGTTTTTCTTTCTGTGGTGTCCTCTGCTAGTTTAATTTCCTGCCTTTTTCTTCAAAAACAGGATTAGGGTAGGGTTAGCGTACCACCATTCCTTGGACCTTAGTGCTAATAGTGGTTGCCAAGCAACTTACTGCCACGTTCTGGTAATGTACCCTAAATGTAACCTACAGCATTGTGTCCTACCAGGCGCCAGTTAAAACATGGGAAAAAAGTGTATATTTTAAGGGAAAAACTGTACTTGTAAATTGCATTGAATTTTTCACAACACTAGCTTTGCCTGGACTTACTGTTAGAAGCTAAAATCAGTATGGCAATCCAAATACATCTCCACCCAGCTGAAGTTATGACACTTTCACACATAACAATTTTCCTGTACAGTGCAGAAGGTTTGAATTTGTATCAACGAATTAAGAACCAGCAGAACTAGCTTGCCAATAACTGTCACCGTATCATGCTGAGTATCACGAGAGCATATCAACTAAACAAAGAGGTGCTTTTGAAAAGAGTTGAAAGGAGTCAAACAGAGTCTGAACTTTTGGCCACTGGCTTCGAAAACCCCCAGACAACATAATCTATCAGCATGCACTGTACAGTACAACCCAAGGGCATAACAGAAATACAGTAAACCGCACATTACCTACATAAGGACAATGAAGGAGCTGATAAAGACAAAGGTTCAAGAACTGTACGTCCTGGCAGAGGACAGGGAGGAGTGTCAACATGCTGTAGTCAGAAAACGAAGATCACAGGATCACGTCTACCACTTTATTTTGAAATTTTTCTACTTTGATTATCAGCTATAAAGCCAAAATGCAAGAAAAGACCACATCTTACAAGTAACATCTTTACGTTATGAGTATTTACCTTTTTACCATGTGACTTAATCAAAAGCAAACTGTATGGTTCACTGGTGACCTTGTGGATGTTAAGAGGTTAAGAGCAGTGGAACGTGCTTTAGGAAGGACAAGCAGGCATGTTAAGTCCTACAGGTGTCTGGAGAGGGTGCAGCTGCTGGATAGACCACCACACGCACACACATATATACACACACACACAACAGGATGGGATCAGCAGCTAAAGGCCTTTCAGCAAGCTCCTCCATCTCCTCTTTCACAAGCAGAGCTTTCCTGCAGCCGAGTCACGCTCTCCTGACTCTGTCCCCACCACAAAACCCCCTCACCTTCCTGCACCCCCGTCTTATTGGTCTGCAATGGAGCATGGTGGCAGATGAGGTCCTTTGACACACAGACAGAAATACAAGAACAGGTGAATAAGAAAAAAAAAAAAAAAACACCACTGAGTGCATTCCTTTTTCTCTGACTCTGTACTGACTCTATCTTGTGGCGCCGTTCACGCGATTTGAGCGCGTGCACTCGGGCACGCCCGTCGCACTGGTGTCTGACCCGATATTTCTTTCCTCTCTCCAGGCTGCACAATATAGTGTCAGTGCTCTCTGTAATGCGATCCCAGCTCCTCTCTTTGTGGTGCTAATGTATTTGGAGCCCCCCACCCTTGGGGCAGCAATTATTTTTTATCAGCCTGTGAAAGTTAGTTAAGTGCTACAGAGTGAGGGTGAGCGGGCAGCACAGGGAGGGCAGCAGGGGGGAGGTTGCATTGACTAAATCATGGCCTCAGAGCCCCTCGGTGCACAAGCTGACAACTACACAAAACATCAAGGAAGCAGGCGCCATTATTGCTCAAATATTTTCCCATAGTTAGAGAGCGACTCGAGGGAGAATTGGACAAATTAAGTCATAACGGAAAAAGGGACAGGCAGGGAGGAGGGACAGGAAGGAGAAGATCGGGTAATTGGGAGAGACGTGATGATAAGATAACAGCCACACTAGCTTCTTTATTTAATTAGCTCTCGTCTGAACTGACGCACCTAGCTGCCCCCCTGCTGTGAGAGTCGTCTGCTGCGGTTGCTGCGAGCACATATGGCTGCGTGTCACTAAACGCTTCATCACTCGTCCCCATTCACATATTTTAACGAGCTAATTGGTCTAATGTATGCACTTGTAAGCACATTAAGCTAATTAATGTACACTGGACGGTTGAGCTGACATGATATGGTGACCTTTGCTTCTTCCTGCCGTATTTAGTTTTCTTTCTCATACTGTTATTTTAACCATGCAAATGAAAAAGTCAAATACATATTAGAAACACAAACTGTGACATTTCATAACTCAGCAGATGTCTGTTGGGAATTTATTTTTATTTATAACCATAATACTTCCGAAAGAGAATGTGGCTAGCAGACCAGATGTGCATGATTTGGTACAGCGAAACCATTCATTCAGCTTTGTTAGGGAACCAGATTTTCCTCATGCAGAAATAATTCACAAGAATTATCAACAAAATTTATTTTGGAAATACATCCTAAGTTTACCTTTCACAGTTTTCTTTGCACCGGTTTCAACATCTACAAACTCCATGAGATGAGGAAGCAGAGTTCATGCAGAAGCTGACGTTTACTAGACAATGAAAAACAGAAGAAGCAGGTCACGTCACGCTGGACTCTAATCCTTCCAGACTTCACCACATTCACGGGTTTAATACCAGAAACCATCCTTCATAAGTTTGACTTACTTTGACTCATAAGCAGTGCACCAGCAGCTCTGTGTGGTTCTGTTTTCACACTTAGCTAAATAGCACATATTGCACTCATTCCTTACCATGGTCACAATCTTAGTTTACTAATATATTCAAAGATTAGCAAACATTTGCTGATTAGCAGCAAGTAGAATTCTAAGGCAGTGCAGAAGAGTTAAAAGCAGCAGAAATAAACACGTTAACACCAAATACAAAAACAAGTTTCGGTCTATATAGGGTCATTCTATTTCCAATTACAAATCATCATTCATGTTACTGGTAAGAAAGGGCAATGAAAATTTTAGGCTTTTATCTCTAATGGTTTTTCAGATATTCGTATTCAAATGATTCAGATTAAATGTGCAAAAGAAACAAAAGCCCAAAAATGTTTAAAAAATTTGCTAATTTGAGATGAATGACCTTACATCTTTTTTCTTCCAGATATTTTATTTCATAAAGACTTCTCTGACAAACAGGTGGATGGGAACATAGGCAGCTTCACCATATTATAATTAACTAATCAATAATATGGCTGCTGTGTCTTTAAATGTACCGAAAGACTATCCAAGAAGTCTATGCTCTAGTTTTGGAGAGTGAAATTCTAAGATTTTATTTGAATGTTCTGCGTTTAAACTTGCTGACCAAGCTTTCTTGTATTTTTTTTTTCACCCCTTCATCAAGCATTGTCACTTTTGACTCCAAAATATAAAACTTCAAAATGCTAACTTCAAACCGATGCGTGACACCATGATGGCTTTTACATACCATGACTGCCGTTAAGATACAGCCTTTTATTAGTTTATTATTAGTACTAAAATACAAAATACTTAGAGAGGAATTAATAAAATGAATATGAAGGGGAGCTGACCTCTGAATGACCTCATCATGGTATTTTGGAAAATTTCTAAACTAGCTTATTTTGCACTTCTTAGAGAAGCTGCAAAGGAGTATTAGTATGGAGGACCAGAAGAGCCACACACATCAAAATAAAGAATTTTGAGCTTCAACTATGAACTGTGAATAAAATATGCATTAGTAAATGTATTTATTTAATTTATTTAAGAATGCATTTTTTAATTCTGTTATTTATTGAAACATTACTAAAGTAATTTATTATTTAAACTAAAATAAAAACACTTCTAATAAATCAAAATTCCTAAAAATTAATAAATACTTTAAATTGAAGACTGAAGAATTAAACTCTCAGTGAAACCTCATTTGAAAACATTTTCAAATTCAAAATTAAAAAATAGATTTTCATAATCTTTTTTAAAATACAACTTAAAAGTAAAATAAATTACTTTAGTGATGTATAAATATATAAAAGAACTAAAAATAAATAATTAATAATTCACTAATGTATATTTTATTGTACAATTCATTATTGAAGTAATAAATTCTTTATTTTGATGCGTGTGGCTCTTTTGGCCCTCCGTATTTTATAGCCACATTGAGAAAAAAAATTATTATTGATCATTTTTTAGAAAAAGGTTGAAATACTATTTCAAGAAAAGTTGAAATATGGACATTATGGTAGTTGTGGCGCTAATACGTCATAGTAGAGAATCTTAAAAAGCTTAGTCAACAAAGTCTGTAGATATGTCCATATTAATGTTGTGTTGCAGGCAGCTTATGTGTCTAAATGTGTGTATGCAGCATTGTGGGAAATGTATGTTTTGGTGAAAAGCAGCAAATGTATCCTTTCAACAGAAGTTTGATTAACAATATAAAAGCGGCCTACACAGGGACATGTGAGGTAAATGGAATAGCAATGCAGGTACCAGCAAAGCCATGGACCAACTGACCCACGTTGTAACTGTTAAAAGCTGTAAAATGTTTTAAATCCCAAGTAAAAGGCTCCCGAAGTTCATTAAGCTCCATTCAAACAAATATGTCTTCTTTTACGATAATATTGTGACTGTTTAGCTGGCCACCTGCATTAGTATAATTATGGGGGAAAGTATCTGACAGCGAACATCTGAAATGAAATGTGACCTGCACCCAAATGCACACCTGTAGAGTGAAGACCCACCGAGTGTGTGTTTGTGTGTGTGTGTGTGTGTGTGTGTGTGTGTGAGAGAGAGAGAAAGGGGCAGGTGATAAGAATGCCACTGGAGATGGTGAGAGGGTTGTAACCGAGAGGCACTAAAAGCTCTGAGCTCCTTTGTGTACGAGTGCGTAAAAGTGTGTTTCAGTGTGTGTGTGTGTGTGTGTGCTCCATTATCGCGCTGTCAGGCTGCACAGGCCTGGCGTCACAGGTCTCGAGGATCACACAAAGACAGTACTGTGAGGACAGGTGAAGCCAACACAAACAGCATTGTGCCTTCCAAGACAAACCGCTGCACTCGCACTGTGAATGAGGAAGGTGAAGAATTACAGAAATTCATCCTTGTTGCTCCTCCATAACATCGTTTTCACAGAAGACACTTGTCGCAGCACAGGTGTTCCTAATACCATGAACAGCGCCTCTGTTTCCTTCTGTATGACAATGAGACAACACACACAATAACCAGTATGCTCAAGCTGATGCTGCCAAAAATGAATATTGCATTAAATACTTGTAGGATGTCAAAATGCCATCCGTTAAATGGTTCAGATCCATTAAAGCATGCTGATTGCACAATCATGTTTCCAATAAAGTTGGGATGATGTGGAAAGGTCACCAAAAATTTTCAAATAATTTAGAGTCTATTTTTTCTTAATTGAAAACAGCAAAAAGACAGCATATTAACTGTTCAAACTTTCACTGTTTGTCTTTTTTAATTTCTGATCTGTGACCTCAGTGAACACTTTCCTGATGATTTTATGGTCTCAATTACCAATTTAAAGTCTCGTCTAATAAAATGTGATGTTCATTTCGTAAATAACAGTCCTTTATGGTTAAAATAGAGGATTATTAGCGTAGGGTTTCGACATGAGCTGGCTTTTAACTGAAAAATTGCTTCTTTTTTAAGCTTGCAGTGTCTTTTGATTTTTCAATCAGATCTGTCTCTCGCTCGTGCTCTAAGTAAGAACCTTGAAAACCAGTAAGTGCCATTGT
This sequence comes from Haplochromis burtoni, assembly GCF_018398535.1. NCBI lineage: Eukaryota > Metazoa > Chordata > Actinopteri > Cichliformes > Cichlidae > Haplochromis > Haplochromis burtoni. The sequence continues at coordinate 2,238,808 of NW_024582381.1, read as the reverse complement.
GAAGACTATGTTATAATGTTATAATTAGTACCCAACATTTGCAGTCTATTTTTCCTCTTGTGCTGTCTTCAAAAAAAATCTAACATGTTGTCTTTGTACTATGTCCATTTGTAATTTATTCAGTGAAAATACAGAACTTACCATCAAAGACCTTATAACTACTGGAGGACTGCTGTTCTCTGGACTTCCTGATTCAAGAGAAGGTCCAGCATGGCCCAAAATATTTGTGATACAGTGGAAACAGTTCAGGAAATCACTACGCCTCTAACATCTCACTAATGCTTGGAAATGGGTGTCCTATTATAAATCCTGAACAATCAGCATGCATTAGCAGAATTTTGCCATTTTATGGGTAAAGTCCGCTTGACTGTAAGAAAAACTTGTGAAATCTAAAGTGTGCAAAAAATGTTCCACTTTTTTTAGGCCTATGCTCTGCAGCCAGATTCTGTACAGTGAGATCTAAGGCCACCTGTTCAGCTTTATTAAATGTTGCTGGGTTAACATAACAGGTAGCAAATTAGCTACATATCTTGCAAATTGCAGTCATTTAGCCTGCTAGCTCCTTAATTCAAAAGTCAACCGTCCCACAGACCAGGTATCTCATAAGCTCCAGGTTCACTTAATACCAAGATTCTGTTTAATTTGATGTGATGCGCTGTGTCTTTTTCCCCTAAGTACACTGAAATACCACAAATCCAATCCAATTCATTTTTTAGAATTTCTAGTCTTTTCTGATTTCAGTCTTCAAACAGGTGGTTGAAAACCCTCCTGTGGCCTCGGTACATTTCACTCACAATATGAATGATCTCTGTTCATCCTCATCTTTGTCCTGTTCTCCCTTTCTTCCTCCAGATCCCTGCCTTCTACCCCGATTCTCACCGACATGCATATCTCTTTCCATCTCTCTCACATTTTTGACCCTCTTACTCTCTGCCTTTGTGCCATCATCCTTCCTTTCTAATCCTGCTAGAGCCGAATCCCCCTTTATCCCTTCGCCAGTCTATCTGCCAAGTCTAACTGTCTATCATTCCTTGGCTCATTGTCTCGTTTCTCTCATCCACCCTGTCCATTCCCCTGTAAATCCCTCTTCTCCTCCTCCTCTGTACTGTACCTCTCCACCTTTCTTTGTGTACCTGACTGTGAGCCTGCTGAAACCAAGGGGCCACGGTGGCTTAACTTTAATTGATGCATCGGATAGAGGAGAGGAAGAGGGATGGCTCTGGGCTGACAAGGTTAATTCTGTTTTTCCAAGCTCCTCGTCACCTGGCGGCAATTAAACTCATGACATCCCTCCTGAGGGGAAGAGACACTAACAGTAAGCGAAAAAGAGGAGGGACTGATTCCACGAAACTTGTTCAAAGACAATGAGAGACAAAAGTAAAGCATGGAAATAAACGGGAAAAAAAAACTTTACATAAGCCAGTGTGGCATGGATGCTGTGCTGTAATGAAAATATTGGAATTCAAGAGGATTATGGTTATATTGATATTGACAGTTTCTTCAAGGGATGCCTGCATCAAAAGCTCCCCTGGCATATTGTAATTGGAGATGAAGCTTGACAATGGAGAGATATGAATTAATGAACTTTACCAAGAAAGACGTGAAGGTTTAACGCTAATGGAAAAGTACAGAACAACAGATAATCCGGTATGAAATTCCATTTATTCTACAATAAGCTGTGAGATATTTTTTGAGAAAATAAGCCAGAAGAAGACGCCTCCTGCAAACATTTGTGAGAAAATATTGTGTGGTCACGAGCTCTGTATGGTTATTATCATCCACGAAACATAAATTGATTTGATTCATTTTAATCTCAGGATGAATTATACCACCCTGAAATATCTTAAAATTTCACCCAGGCAGCAGTCACATTTGTCTTGATCTATTGTCTGGATCTATCCTGCTTTTTCTTATTCCTTGTCATGTATCTCCTGTTCCACTGATGTAGGTTCAAATTAAACATGTGCAGAGTTTCATATGATGAGGTTAGTGTACATACAAATAAGCCCCATGAGGCTCTTGCTGCCCCAGATGCTCTGTTTTTTCTACTCTTGGATCTTTATGAGGTCATGTAGAGGAGGGGATCGCCTAATATGGTGATCTCAGGCTCAGAAGCTCCACCCACCCATTGTCAAAGTCTCTAACAACAGGAAGCCAATCAGAAGACGCTGTGGCCTAAAAGGGGAAAGGGATAAAATAGATCCTTTCAGGCAGAGGATGAAGTGAAGGTTGCACCAAGGACCAGAATCGGTCCTTTCTTTTTTTTCTTTTTTCTTTTAGTAGTAGTAGTAGTAGTAGTTTCATTTTAAGGGAGAGACAAGAATATCAACTAAAAAAAAGACACAAAAAACCCACATTACTAAAAATGTATAAATGTAATTACATATCATCGAGTGAAAAAAGTATTTGATCTCCTAGAACCCTGCCAGAATTTAGGCTCCCACAGATTGCAATCACTCAAACAATCATGTACAAATATTTCTGATCTTCAGTTGTTATGTGTATAAAGGACACATGTCTACAGAATCAGTGTCTTACATTTGCCACTCTTCAGCACCATGGGCAAGACCAACAAGCTTTTAAAGGAAATCAGGGACAAAAACCGACTTCCAGAAGTCTGGAATAGGCTACAAGACCATCAGCAAGAACTTTGATCAGAAAATGACAGCTGTTGGTGGAAAAGATGTAGTGGACAAGTATTGGATTGAAATCTGGTCAACAAGGCACATTTACAGGCCCATCTTGAGTTTGGTAGTGAAAGTCTAAATGATTCACAGAAGCCTTGGGCGAAAGTGCTATGGTCAGATGAAATCAAAACAAGCTCTTTAGCATCAACACAAGTCCCAAAGCATGACCCAAAGTTCACTATCCCCCCACGGTGAAACACGGAGGTGGAAACATTTTTCTTTGAAGCTGTTTTTCTGTTAACAGTACAGGACAACTTCAAATTCAAATTCAAATTTTATTTGTCACACACACAACCATACACAGTATGACATGGGGGTGAAATGCTTGTAGCTGTGCAATGCCCGACCATTAAATGACAGAAAAAAGTTTTACAGTATTTACAATTTACAGGTTACTACTAAATTTACAAATTAACTTAGAAATTTACAGTAAAAAAATGTGCAAATAGCAGAAAGAGATTATAAAGATTATAAATTATAGGAAATGTGTGGTGGTGCGTGTGGTGATGTGATGTGTGTGAGAGTCCAGTCTTATGAAGACTGGACTCTCGCAATGAAGGCCTAATCGACGGGGCCATCCAGGCCATCCAATCTTGGACGAGAACTCTTCTTCCCTCAGCCAGAAAACTGAATATGGGTCGTGGATGAGTCTTCCAGCATGACCTTCCAGCATTCCAATGTACAAGGAATTATTTGCCTGGGTTAGAGTCAGATTACAGTTCAAGATTTTTTGAGTACCGCGTCTCTCACTTATAAAGTAAAAGAAACTATTTATGGTTATTTTTGTGATTTTTTTTAAGGCGTGAATGTGAGACTGAAGCCTAAGAAAGCAAATATTTCCCGTTGTGTCATTAAAGAGCAACGTCTGATTCATGAGATGATGATTTTGGCTCAGGCCTAACAACTCAGCTCCAACCTATCCGCAGCTAGCATTTATCACTCCTTGGCATTTCACTCCATTTCCAGACACAACAAACGATGGCACCGAATTGTGTTGTCCTGTGCCTGAAAACAAAACAGAGCACCACCCATGAACAGCAAGCAGGAGGAGGCGGAGGAGGGAAGGGGGTGTTAGACGAATGTGAGAGAGGCAGGAAGAGAGAGAGAGGGGCTGAGATGTGGTAATGTCAGCGGAGATAAGGAATGATTAAAGAGCAAGCAGTAGAAGCAGACATGCTGAGTTGGTCCAGCTAACTATTCACTCATCAGTCTCCTAATGGTCCACAGGGGGGAGCGAGGGAGGACGGACGGGAGGGGGGCATTGTTTCAACACGGGTTCCCAGATGTTACAATATGGCCTGTCTCATGTTTGGCTTTTTTTTCTTTTGAAAAGAGAAACCTTAAAAAGTCTTATCACTGCAGCCATCTGGTAGGATGTGTACCCGACCAACATTTCTGCCAGATTAGTTTTGTTTTTTTTTAATTTTCTCTGCTACAAAAAATATTTCACAGTCCAGAGCTGAAAATCACTTTAGTCAGGTCATATTGATGGTAACTGAGGCAAAGGTAACTGCAAAAAAAAAAAAAAAAAAAATATGCGCATAGGCAGGTTAAAATGTGATCTATGATAATATATGATAAAATATGATAATATGAGTTTTGGTCTTGCTGGACTTTTCTACTTCACCTTTCACCTGATTTAACTCCCACTGAAATTGTCCAGTCAGAGTTAGAAAACGGGTTGGTTTAGTTAGAAGAATAGTAAGATCAACTATTTACATGGGCTTTCTTTTTCTTCTTCTTCTTCTTCTTCTTTTAAAAAGCCAAAACATCCAGTTCCTCTGATGTCCACTTGAGGCTCCATCAATGAGTCAGTCCCTGTAGAGTTCCATGTTAAAATGTTACAGCTTTAAAATTTTACAGCAGAATTAAATATATTTAAATACAAAAAACAAAAAAATCAAAAACGGGACTCTATAGCTATAGATTTCCCACATATTTATATGGATGTTACTGAGCATTAATCATGAGGTGTTTGTCTCTGTGTGGACGTTTCATACAGTCTATGGCGACAGCTTGCTGACTGCATTGGATTTGTTAGCTGATACCTTCATAGTAATTAAGTGTAATTGTAGAACATTTGTTAAAATATCTTTAAAAAATAGCACACAATAAAAGTCATACAAAATGGAATTTAAGGAGAAAAGCCTAAAATAAATTATAAAACACTTTGCAACTCAATTATACAGACCCTGCAAGACTCAAGTGCTAAATAAAATTAAAAAAGCAAACTTCATACTTAATAGTCAATTTGAAATGTAGAGAAATAAAATAGAAGTAGGCGAGGAAAATATAATGAAAAGTAGTAGATGTGTCTACAATAATAATCTTTAACAAAGATTTAAGATACCAATAATTATTATCTAAATATGGTCACTCCTGGCTCTATTAAAGCCACAAATGCAAATCCGTCCAAGAGTCACACATATGCTCCCATCTTCAAATGAGCGCTCATGTCCTCACCTGCACTCACTTCAAGTCATTGGTTTAAATGCGTTAAATTGTTGATGTGCAGGCTGGGAATGGATTTCAGACCAAGAGTTCAATCCAAAGGTGAAACTGATCGGAAGTCCCTCAGTAACAGCTGGCTTGTACCTATTCAATCATCATCAATTTGCCACATGTGGTAATTCAGTTGTGGCGAGCAGGAACAACAGTGAGAGCTTTTCCACGGTTGCAGCTGCGTTCGAGGGATTTTGTTTGCTTCTCTTGTGTTTTCTCTTTTCTTTGCTCCTGCTCCACAGTCTGACCTCATTCATCTTGTGTTCCCACCCTACTCCCACAACATCTGGTTTCCTCTCGTCTCCCCTTCCTTGATCCTACTTACGGCTGCATTTCTCAGATTAATGAATTAACACTAATATGGAGGATTCTGTATTTGTTTCTGATCAATCTAACAGGTGGGCCACACAGATTTCCATCATTCCGTCTGTGTTTTGGAGGAGCTTTGAATTGTGGTTGGTCAAGGCTGACTTAGATATGAAAACAAGTTGGATGTTTGTGTTCATCAAATTAAACGTAAGACTTTTTACACACATTTTTCATACCACACAAATGTTTGCATAATATAATATTCCAGCATATATATGATTAAAAGTTTGCCATGATGGGCATGAAGGTCATGGGAATTCAGAGCTTTTAATGATTTTGTTCTTTTTCCAAGGTGGAAAAATTACGCTCCTGAAATGGCCTTCCCAAAGCGCCGACCTCAACCCTATTTAAAATTTGTGGCCTATGCTTAAAAGCCAGGTCCGTGCAAGTAAACCAACTAATTTAAATGAACTCTCCTAATTCTGCCAAATAAGTCGTCAATATCCAGCTAGAATTACACCAGAAGCTTGCTGATGGCTACCACAAGTTTCTGGTTGAGGTGGGGACATTTAACTAAATATTAGTGGGTGTGTTTGTGCACTTTTACATCTGCACATGTAATTTTGACCCTATGTGGATTAGAGAAAATTTAAAATAATTTCAAACTCATCACCAAATTCTTATTTTTAAGGGTGTTTTCACACCTGTGGTGTTTAGTCCTTTTAAATCGATCTGGGGTTTGTTTTCTCCCTTGCTGTGGTTCGTTTGTGCAGGTGTGAACATAGTATTTGCAGTTGGATGTAGACCAAAACAACAGTACTAAGACCCTCTGGAGGAGGTGGTCTTAGTGCACTTCCAAATGAACTCCAGTAAAGTCCATTTTTGGTGTGAATCTGATCCTACCCTGATCTGAACCAACTACCAGGTGTACGTTGTAGGTTTGAGCTAAAAAGAATTCCATAGCCACGTAGCTTTGTATTCTGGGATGTGGAAAGATATCCAGATGAACCTAAATTCTCAGTGTTCTCCATTAGTCCACTACACAGCGCCTTCCTCCTTATTTACTTTTGTTGCTCTGACACCAAAGATACATCTGGCCAATAAGCGGACTGAATATATTAACAGTAACACATTTTGGTTCACTTGGAGCTCACTTGGGTTTTTTTTTCAAGACTCAATCCTAAATAACTCTAAAAGGATAAAAATCAGTCAGTAAAGGTTGGAATGAAACCTTCATTTGCTACAGGCTTAGTATGTCTGCTGTATAGTGCTTAGAGTATAAACACCATGTACTCATGTGGTGTTGAACACTGTATCAGAAGGAAATGGCCAGATGGTCCAAAGTAAAACACAAAAAGCTGCAAATGCCACATTTAGAAATGCAACTCTAATCACAATCCACCAACCATCCTGTGTGTTTTCCTTTGCACTTTTTCCAGTCTGTCCTTTTTTATGTAATTCGTTAGAAGCAGTTAGCATACCTGTTGTAGTTGTAATTACGATCTGTTCCCAACATAGAAGACAAAGAGTCCTCACTAATACTGGATTCATAATAAGAACCTTGGCCTGTAGTTAGGGGTAGGGTGGACATGAGCACATGGCCTTCGCCTTCTGAATTCCCCCTAGATGACCATGATTAAAACATAATTATCACTTTTCTCCTTGGCCTTTTCAGCCATTTTGGTTTTAGGTCCATCAATCACGAGAGCTATTGTTCTGTTCCCACCTGACTTCTACAGATAGAGCACTGGGAAGGGAAACCAGCTCGAGAGCATTCCCTAATAGAGACGTTGAGTGAGTTTTCTCTATTGTTGCCAGCTTGTCGGATTAAATGAAGCTAAACGATTGGGACTTGTGCATATTGCTCTCTAATTGTGGCGCATTGTTAAAGCTTTAATTGCCCAATCAGAATCAGCCACCATGTGATTTCAAAGATGAATAACGAAACCAAACAACCGTACAGTTGAGTGTGTTTGTCCTTAAATTATCCTTTTATGGCCGGCCTTAATGATCAGCACCTCTGGCTGTACAGAGGAGACGACATTCAGGTCAGTATTTATGTTGTCCTGCTGCTTTAGAGCTGAAAGACAGAGAAAAAGACAGAGAGTTGACATGCTAGATCTTTCTGATGACAAATCATTAATCTCTTAGCATCCACCCAGGCCACTGGAAACCCACGTAGGGTCTATCTAGGGTTTTACAGAATTCTTGTGCATTTCCACACCCAAATATAAAAGCTTACCAGAAAAAATGTGACACCAAAATGAAGGTTTACAACTTTATTTGAAAGATAACATCTTCTAGTTTCTGAAAGGCCAACCATTTGCCATGTGGTTAAAGCATAACTCTACTGTAGCTGTAAACCTAGGTGGTTCACCATCGGCCATGTGGATGTTAAGACAATAAAAAGTTAGAAAGGCCTCCAATAAAATCCTTCTTGATGTGCTGACAAACACATTGTCAGTAGAAAGCCATAATTGACAGCTCATATAATTCTATCCACACTTCTATTAAAGTACCATAAGCCTTTCATTGAGTGTATCTAGATGAGGTGAACATCTGGGAGGAAGAGCAGGAGGATCTATCTAATGATGCAGGGATCAACACTGTTAAGGCAAACCACTTCCAAAGTTTTCCCCTGTTTCCAGCTTCTTCTCATACCTGAATAATGTGTTTCCCATTAGAGAGAAAGGAATGTAATTTCATGTCTTCGAGACATGCTGGACCTCCAGACAAGGAGCAGCAAAGACAGAAAGAGTAAAGAAAGAGCGTGTGGAGTGGTGAGATGCGTCCGTTCCAGGAAAATGTCCAGCTCTAAGTTAAGGTTCGCCGGGAGGCGTGTGTGTGGTTTGAAACGCTGGCACTGATTTGTTTCTAAATCCCAGCTGAAGGTAATTGAACATGATAAATGTCCTCGAAGTACACCCATGAGTGTGTGCAGCATCAGTTGTTGTGTGCTTGCAGTGTGTATAGGTGGGAGTGTTACTCTGAGCGAGTCTACTAGGAGACTAAAAACCACCAGAGGAATTTTCCTTTTCTCATGTTTTGGTGATGTAGTGTCACAACACGCAGCTACCTCATTTGTTTCCTGCACAGAGCGCCTTTGGCAGATGGAAAGCAATGATTGTTGTTAGCACTGGCTGTTTTCTGGTTGACTGAGTGCTGGCTGGTCTTTGCAGTTTGTCCTGTACAAGTCTTCCTCTGTTGGCTAATTTGGAGGAGAAGAGGTTTCTTGCTCGGTAATAAATCACTGATCAAAATTCAAACTCATGTGTACTCACTCTCACTGCTTAAATACAGATACAGAAACAACTTATTATTTAAGCCGAAGAAATAAAAAGCAGATCTTGCAGTTTGCCCCTGGAAGTGTTTTTACACTTTAATATGCAGAAATGTTTCATGGTCAAGTGTGGCAGAGTCAAGGAGAGAAATGTTAGGGGAAGGAAAAGTGGCACTTAATGAAGAGTCAACAACAAGCCCTTGAATTACTATAACAGGTTAAAAACAAAATTATGAGGAATGCAATTTTCTTTTTTGTTTTGTTAGTTTGCTGATTACCTAGATTTAACATTTAGTCTGAAAATATCAGATAATTTTCAGAACAAATAACTTCCTAGAGCCAAGGGTAACACAATTAAACTTGCTTTAAAAATCAGCCTCAAGCCAGAGTGTTAATGAAAACTTCAGTTTTTTAGTGACTGTTAATTCAGTGGATGTCATTTTAATATGCATCGAGATGTGATCCCAAGTGAATCCAGGTCAAAAATGCAGCTACCAACTACTGCATTGTGAATAAGTACACAGTGTTTTGGCCACCACCATGTTGGATTTCTGGAGCAAGAGAAAATCATACTTAAGGGACGCCCACATTGGCCCAATGACAAGCAATGACGAGGGGTGTTGGTGCAAAGTGGGTGAGTACTGAGTTAAACCTCTCACCTGTGTTGAGCGATAGAAGTGCCTAACCAATGAGGATCCTGATGACTTATTAGGAAGAAGACAAAGGACATCACATAAAGTAGGAACTTACAGACAGAGGATACAGCTAACTAATGTTAGAGCATTACCTAGGCAACCGCAGCCTGGTATGATCAAAGGTGACATCCAAACAGGAAACAGGAAGCTCCATTAGATGACAGGGTGGAGTGTTGAGTTCTCTGCAAAAAGAGTAGGTGGTCTGTTGTGACATTATTCATCAGATAATTATAAGAACATTTCCCAAAAGCACCAATAGAACAATTTTCTCCCAGAAGCCCTTCTGACTGGCTGCCCCTCATAAGGAGATTTGAAAAGGGTGGAGCTTCAGCCAGAGCTGTGTGTGTCTGAGATGACCATATTAGGGATAGCCATGATCTCTGAGCTTTCAGCTCACAAGGATAATTATTTAAACCTTTGACCATGTTTAATATGAAGATCTACAACTGAATCGGGAGATATGTCAGGAAATATGGAAAGGTCCCCACCCTCCAGGTCCAACTAATGGTTTAAGACAGCCAAGGTTTCATTCAGATTAATGTAACTTGCACAGATTAGTCGCCTCATCCACCCGGGCACCTGGAATCAATACAATCAATGCAAAATACAGCAGATACATCCCAGCAGTTAAACTCAGTGAAACTCATCACAAATCTAATCATGAAGTGAAAAGTGCGCTGCGAGTGGTTGCTATGGCAACCGCCGAGTATCATACATGGATATATGGAGTCACTGACTGTGAGAGACAGACAGACACAGATAATCCTGTTTGTCTCCTGACACAGTCTGATAATTCTTTTAGTCTGGGGCAACAGGCTGAACACACACACACACACACACACACGCTCCCTTTGTTTCCTTATGCTAACCTCAAGATAAACCTACAATAATAAGCCTTCATATAACTACCATTTAAAATGTGCTTAGGTCTCATGCTCCTTTTACCTCGCCCATTTTTCTTTGACACACACACACACACACACACACACACATATATATATATATTGATATAAATATATAATAATATATAATATATATATATATATATATATATAAACACGTTCTCATGATAATTGCTGGTTTCACATAAACCTTTGCTGTAATACTCCAATCAAAGCATTATTAGACTTGGAGAGTTAGCAGATCTATATGTCCACATTAGGCTGTTGGAGGATGGGATTGGTCAGAAGTTTGGCAGTCAGGAAATCACAGCTGGTGTGGCAGAACTGAAAATGTTACTGTTTTAATTGAAAGTGACCAGAATGGACATAACTAGAAAAATTAGAGCATTAGAGGGACAGTTCAAATTGATCAGTCTGGAGAAAAAGCTAGAGAGGTAAGTCTGAGGTGGTTTGTACATGTGCAGAGGAGGATAGTGGACATATTGGACAAAGGATGGTGAAGATGGAGCTGCCAGACAGGAGGAAAAGAGGAAGACCTCGAGGGAGGTTAATGGATCTAATGAAGGAGGACATGGGGGTTGGTATGACAGAGGACAATGGTAGGGACAAGGTGAGATTGAGGCAGATGATCCACTATAGTGTATGAGAGCAACAGAAAGAGGAAGAAGACAACCCTCATAAAATGACATGTACCCAATGGTTATGATGTACATACATGATGAAAGAGAACACAGACCCTGTTTGAGCCTTTTGGAGCCTTTTAATGCAGCTATGTGACACCAACACCAAAGGGCTCATAAGGTAAATGCCCATAGCTTTCATACATGTACTTGGCCCCCTTAGAATAAGATTGAGATGTTATACCAACTACCTGTTCTTTTTCATTGCTTTCAACATTTTACAGCTCTAATTAAAAAACACCACCCGCCAACAATGAGAATATTTGGAGGTTAGCCACTAATTCATTTATGATTTTTATGTGACTGGCAATTTAGTAGCAGCATTTTATGTAATATAATCAAATAATGCAGGAGATCCGTGTTTGATGTGTTGGAGCTGGACGTCTGTCTGTAAACTGTCCCGCAGGAACATTAAAGTTTTACTCTAATCCATTTGCATTTAATAGCATCTATATTGTAAAGTGTGCCAAAAGTTAAAGTTGCATGTTTGCATTTTGATATTAGTCCTTAATTTTAAACACCTCGCTATAAACTTTGAGGAATTGATGAGATATTTAATATTTCTGTTTGTCCCCTATTTTCATGACGCTTAAAACCCTTAACATCCTTGTTCCTTTAAATAGTGAGGAGGAGAAGAGATGTAATAATTTTACTTAAATCTAACCTGCTTCTAATCTGTTCTATTTAAGGGACTTGCTCATAGTCAGGTTAGTAACCACACTGTGACTGTACCCACAGATTTATGTCCCTTTTCCATAATAACCCACTCTGTTCTCACAGGGGTCAACAAGGAGAGTCACACATTATCCCACTTGCACATTAAGATGCATCAGTGTCATAAATCAGCTTAAATACCAACTGTCTGGAAATTTGACTTCACTTAATTAATCCTGACACCTACAAGCCAGAAGCAGAAAGCGAGATTAACCCGCGAGTGCAGAGAAACAAAGAGAGGAACCACAGCTAAAAACACCAACCACAAATTCAAAGCAGCATCAGTGTGATGCTGAGAAAAACAGAGGAAGTGTTTCTCAAACATAAACTGTAGTTGGATGGCTCATCGCTATATTAACCATCTTATTTAAGAAAGTATTTTCAGCAAAGAAAAATGCCCTATATCTTTGAAAGTTCAGTCTTTGCTAACCCAGGTCTAATGTTAAAGTTGATTTTTCAACTCCAGCTCTACTGCATTGAACTGCAGTGTTGCTCAATAGAGAATGTACGTTCCCCCAATGCTGCTAGTACTCAAAAAAGATCATTCTGTTGGAAACACTGAGGCTTACTTTGAGAAAATGGAGTGGAGTGGCCCTCAAAGAGTTTCACAACAGCAGCAGTTTACTAACGTGGCAGGTCAAGTAAATAGTCAGTAATCTGAGTGTATACAGTCGGGCTATGAACCCTCGTCTCTGTGCTTCATGCTAATGAGAGTCCACCTCTAGACACAGAGTAATTAGAGAATTATGAAAGGCCGAGGTGACACTGACCCCATTATGGAAAGGACGATCAAACTAACGACCCATGACTGATGATGGCCTCCACGTCCGCCCGCCGAGGGGTTCAGGGCTTTTTTACGAATGCACAGACAGAGGCAGAGAAGAGTGGACAAAAAAAGAAACATCAGATCGCCACAAATGGACGCCTACAGATGACATTATCCGTGCTTTATGAATACACTGTGCGTATTTAAAAGCTTAGCATGGTGTAGCCCTGTCAGATCCAACAAGCAACGAATCATTTATGTGTTTGTTCTTGGACTGATTTAGACTGATCAGCGAAAAGCACAAAATGATATACTAAGACTAAAAATACACAGCAGGAAGCTGAAACACAAAAATGGTTTGGTGTTTCTGACACATTTCATGTTGGAACCATGGAAGGAGAAAAAAAAAATTATATATATATATTTTTTTAGCTCAAGAGAAATGACAGGAAATGTCTCTCTGCAAAGCACGGCTGCACACCCACTGCAGAAGTTTCAGGCACTTAAAGCACATACAGTAAAAGATTATTTCAACATAGTGTCATTTTATGCATCTTTACCTCATAATGCCATATTATCTTAACAGAGCACTTCTCTCTCAGACTGCAGGCTTACTAGAGTTTCTAAAAGTAGACTGTGAGGCAGAGCCTTCAGCTGTCGGGCCCCTCTTCTGTGGAACCAGTTTGGATTCAGGGGATAGACACTCTGCTTTTAGGACTGGGCTTCAAACTTTCCTTTTTGATAAAGATAATTTTTCTTAGAAGGTTCAATAATGGTAATTGTTTCATGTCCCAGTGTTATAAGGTTGAAGTATATTTGTCAGGTTAGGCTGCAGTCACAGAGGGGAAAACAGTGGTCGGAGACTGCTGCATGACCAAAATTACTGTGGCCGTGTGCAAAAAAATTTGTGATGAACCATGTCTGCAACAACTCACAGTCAGCCAAAGCAACTTAACATGGCATCAGTCTGGGTCTTTGTAATGTCTGTGTGATAATACAGCGATTAACTGTGATAAATTACCAAAAATCACACAATTGTTGCTGACTACACATCACAGAAATTCACATTAGATTCTTAGATTCAGAGTCTTTCCAGAGCCTCACAGAAACAGAAAATCTTCCACAAATAGTAATGTAGTCGATGCAGAAATGCAATTTATATGTTTCTTTATCACGTAGACACTCAGCAACATTGTTTTTATATTGAAATATAACTGGAGATTGCTAGTGGATTGCCCCAAGTGGAGGAGTTCAAGTATCTCGGGGTCTTGTTCGCGAGTGATGGGAGAAGGGAGCCGGAGATCGACAGACGGATTGGGGCTGCAGCTGCAGTAATGCGGACGCTGCACCGGTCCGTCGTGGTGAAGAGGAAGCTGAGTGTAAAAGCGAAGCTCTCAATTTACCGGTCGATCTACATCCCTACCCTCACCTATGGCCACGAGCTGTGGGTAATGACCGAAAGAACGAGATCGCGGATACAAGCGGCAGAAATGAGCTTCCTCCGAAGGGTGGCTGGCCTCTCCCTTAGAGATAGGGTGAGAAGTTCGGCCATCCGGGAGGGGCTCAGAGTAGAGCAGCTGCTGCTCCACATCAAAAGGAGCCAGCTGAGGTGGTTCGGGCATCTGACAAGGATGCCCCCTGGGCGCCTCCTGGGTGAGGTGTTCCAGGCATGTCCCACCGGGAGGAGGCCCCGGGGCAGACCCAGGACACGCTGGAGAGATTATATCTCTCGGCTGGCCTGGGAACGCCTTGGTATTCCCCCGGACAAGCTGGAGGAGGTGGCTGGGGAGAGGGAGGTCTGGGCCTCTTTGCTTAGGCTGCTGCCCCCGCGACCCGACCCCAGACAAAGCGGATGACGATGGATGGATGGATGGATTGCTAGAAGATTGTAATCTGTTTGTGTTTATAAATTTCTGTTTCCATTTTTTCACCAGTCTATCTTAAGGTGATTGCAGTCACACTACTTGTTTGGAGGCAGGTCATCTCCCACCAGGTGACCTCAGCAATTGAGATTCAGTGGTCACGCAGAGGTTGAGGGTAGGGTGGTGTGCACTCAAACTCTTGCCAACAAGCTGGACACAGCTATTACCGGTAATCTGTCTAAGCAAAAACAAAATTATGTAATTACAGGATAACCAAAGAATTTTTTTATAGGTTTTTTTTTTATACGGGGCGATCGTGGCTCAAGAGTTAGGAGTTCGCCTTGTAATCGGAAGGTTGCCGGTTCGAGCCCCAGCTTGGTCAGTCTCGGTCGTTGTGTCCTTGGGCAAGACACTTCACCCGTTGCCTACTGGTGGTGGTCAGAGGGCCCGGTGGCGCCAGTGTCCGGCAGCCTCGCCTCTGTCAGTGCGCCCCAGGGTGGCTGTGGCTACAACGTAGCTTGCCATCACCAGTGTGTGAATGTGTGCGTGAATGGGTGGATGACTGGATATGTAAAGCGCTTTGGGGTCCTTAGGGACTAGTAAAGCGCTATATAAATACAGGCCATTTACCATTTACCATTTATAGTTGCTGTAATTTTTCTCTACTGTGACTGAACAAACTAATAGTTTTTTCCAAGAGGGCAATTTTTCTGATTTCAAGAAGACAGGAAACGAGGTTGCAAGAAAAGAAAGAGGAAAATAAAATGCAACAAATGTCTCAGAGCATGGTGCTGCGTACGTCCTAACCACTTTGGAAACTGTCAAACTCTTTCTGAAATGTCCCATAATATCAATAACAAGGTTTTCCTGTGACAGTTTCGCTGGCATCCAGACGGAAAACAATATTATTTTTGTCAGTTAAGATATTAAACTTTACAGGACGACAACGGGGGAGGACAAGAAACACATTTAAAAAGAGAAAAAGTCAATTTAAGAGTGAGGAAGAGGAATTTAAGATGAAGAAACGAAGGCAGAAAACTTTCTCACAAATGTCAGAGCACAAAACAAGCAGAAACAAATGCATTCAAAAGCAGGCAGCAAAATGGAGGCGGAGACAGAAAAGGTTCCAGGTGGGAAATACTCGACAACACAGAACTCGAAGCACAAAGACTCAGGCAGGAGAACAGGCGATCTGTCAAAAGCAAGCAGAACAGTGGAGGGCTTCCAATCCAAGCAGTAGAAACCTGAGAAACGCGGCACAAAGAACAAGTGATTTCTGGGACTCCAGAGATGATTATGTGAAACACTCACACAGAATCTGGGAGCCAAAAATAGCAGACTGGATTGGAAAAATACTGAAAGCGAAGCACTTACTCCTAATAAGACAATATCCACTTCTCTAAAGTTTGCCGGATGAAGAGAAAGCTGAGCAGAGGATGGTTACCGTCAGCGTGCGTGCCCGTGGTTTCGGTCACTCTTTTGATATTTTTGTATTTCCTTTACCAGTGAACTCCTAAAACACACGATAGCACCGATCCTTTAATTAACCTGCCAACGGGGAATAAAGAGGCTATAAGCAACGTCTGCAACGTGAAGAGTACAAGAGCAACATTTGGTCCTCCCGTGGCTGGAATATTTTAGCTTTCTTTGTTATTTCAGCCGGGTTGGAAATGATTTCTGTTGGTTATGGTGAAGCTGTGAGGAAACACTTTTATTTGAAAGTAAAACCAAAAGCTAGAGCAATTAAAGTGATAAATGAAAATAATTGCTAAAGTTGTGATGCTCAGGAAAATTCATGCTGTACATTCAATAATAGCCTTTTATTGTATTTACACTCTGTAATTAACTCTCTCTGTAGTATTTATGTTGTTCATTAGAGTCAGACCATCTTTCAACCACAGGTAAAGCTGTGTTTAACCTCCATCCTACTAATTATGGTTCCTGCAGACACTAAGGGTACCTCATCATACAGGTTCCCAGCACTGTCAGTTTCTGAGAAATTAAATCCCAGGTTTAATTCATAAAATTAAACAAGTTCATGTCCTGCTGTTGATGTTCCTTTTAAAGAACTGAGATACTCAACAAATCAGACACTAGTGTCACCCAACGTTCCCCCCACCGTCTCTCCTTGTCATCCCTGTCAGATGTTAGCTGCATTTCTTCAACATCTACCTAGATTGGAACATAAACAGGGTTACTTTTTTAAAAAAAATGGCAGGTAATTTCAAATGCATCAACTATCAGCCAACTCACAGACTATTTCTGTGCAGTTTAGATCGCAATCTGTCTGAGAAGTAAAGGTACATATGCTGTGTTTCCCGGGGAGGAAAAATGCTGCAGTGTGTGATAACGTCACTCTCAGAGATGGAGGCAGTGTACAGGGTTCGCATTGTATCATAATTCCTGTCACAGCTTGTAGTTAAACTGTTTGGACTGCATATGCTTTTAGATTATATTTCCAAAAGCAGCTGTTCAAGGAGTATTTCTGAGAATTCTGGGATCTGTAGTCCTTAATGTGCCATTAGATCTGTCAAATGAAACCGAACCTAAGATTTAGTGATTACACTGATAATGGGATCATTTTAATTTCTCACATTCCTCTGGTGGCTTCTTTAACATCTCACCATATCTGGCTTCATGGCTCATAAATGGCTATGTAAACTGGAATTAACATCTAAATTTCAAATAAAAAAGCCCTCCTTTAAACATTCACACATATGGACACAATATTTAAAACAAAGTAAAGTCTGAGAAGTGAAGCGAGTGTTTAAGTTCCCTAAACCTGATTTTGTTCCCATGGCAATCAGGGGAACAGCAAACAGCATCCAGCCCTATAGAAGTCTTCTAAAAACCCAACAGCTTCAACTTAAAAAAACAGATAAAAACGTCTTTATTAGGACAGATGTGTTGGCTTCTGACTGGAAAACTAGAGTCCAACCTGGGAACCTTTTTCAATTCATTGTTCACTTTAATTTTCACACAAAAAATAACTGAGTTAGGTTTAGGAAAAGGTGGTGATTTAGGTTCAAATGGAGGTTTTAACTAAGTTAAAGTCAAGTTAAAATGCTTTTAATTGCAAGTTACTGCAATTCACTTCTGCACACCAGTGCACATTTTACATCCACATGCACTGGAGGTCACTTAACTTCATCACTGTAGGCAATAAAACAGCTTGCACAAGCAAACTCTGAAGTTTTCTGGGGGAGGTCAGTCTCCAAAGAGGCTCTGCAGTAGTGTGACATCACTAAGCTAACACTATCTCACACACAAACGCATACAACCTAGTGAAACCACAGGCCAAAGTATGACCCGCTGAGCCATAACTTCTGAAGCGACAGCGGTGAGGTGAGTTGTGAATGTGAACCACGCTCCCATGGCGAGGGCGGCATGTGGCGGAGCACAGTATGATGATGGATGTCTGACCCACATGAATGCAGCTACCCAAGCGGGTTTACTCCGTAGGTGTTTAATTAGCTGCTTGCATTGTTTTCCAGAAAGACCAAAATTGTAGCCTGGGGTGCTCGACGGCACCGCTGCCACAAATAGAGCTCCCTTATTGCACGTTTTCATCCTTTTTTCATATTTTCATGATTTTTTTCCCCTCATCAGCATTTACCGTCTCTCTCTAGACAGCTCCCTGCTCCCACCAGCCTTCCTCCTGATGAGATGTGTGGGGGTGGAGGGTTCACCTGTTGATTCCGATATCACTGACAGGTGGTGGGCTGTGTTCCCTCCCAGTTTCTCACCCTGGTTTTTCATTTTTGCTGAAACAAGAGTTAAACACAGAAAAGCACAGATTCATCCTGGGGGCTCTCATTGCCTGGTGTAATGAGAAAACTGAGAACGCAATAGAAACTCATCAAAAATAAATGACAAATAGAAACAGCGCTTGTTCTCCAACTGTAAACACAATTATGTCGCGCCGTAACACATTTATCTTCATGGTTAGAGAGGACAAAAGGGCAAAGCAATTTTATTAAAGAACAGGACTGACTTTTGTTTACATTTAAAGGAGATGAAACTGGCTTTGATCGAGAATAATACAGAAGAATCTCTTATTATTATTTCCCTGTTGTATTAATTAGATCCTACAAAAAGGAGTGAATGTTGATTTTCTTGTGTGTGTGTTCAGGCTGTCATTCTTTGAAAAAAAAAAAAAAACAAGTTTGGATCAAAGTGCGATTTGCTCGAATTAGCTTGAATGCAACCCACGCTGCTTAATTTTAAACAACGCTGACGTTCGGTGGCATTAATTTTTCAACAGGCCCCTGTTTCGCTTTAGTAACACTGCATCTGTGACTTCAGATTTGTTTCCTTACAGATTTTCTTTCCTTTGCTTCTCAGCTGGTTTGGTGTCATGTGATCGTGAGCAGATTATCACAATCACAGGACCACCTCCTACTCGTGAAGAGCATGAAATTTTCACAGAAAAGTCATTGAACAAGGTGTCGAAGTGCCCAATTCAACATCTATGTTTACTTTTACTACTTACTTATATATCTTATACTGTATTCTAGAGTTGGGCACATTGCCTTTTTCAGAACTTCAGAAACGCATGCTTTGCTTTGTTTTGTTGCACTTTGAACACAGTAAAAATGGTTTTCTATCTGTATATTTAATGTATATTTTTCCAGGCTGTCTTTGTGAGTATGGTCTGGAGTATGGTCTTTCCTACTGGGTGACTTGTATAACTTGTGACCCTCTATTTTTACACACAGTGCCATCATCAATATTTGATTTTAGGTCCGCTAATGATAAGAGGCCTGCATTACTGTAGTAGATATTAAGACAGGTAGAGAGGCAGTTATTAGCATTAAGACCAAGTGAGACGCAATATATTCATATTTGTAATTTGTACTTTCAGCAATTAAAATCATGTTTTAACAACAGATGTTCATGACTAATTGGGATTTTTTAAGGGCACAGGGGTTAGATGAGGTTTACAGTGTTTAAGTATAGTGACTTTTTTTACATTTACACACAAGTACAGGTACATTTTACACTTTGCAAATACATTTTAACTGTATGCTTCGATGGTTATTACTAATAACCTATGCTAATGCCTACCAACCTGGCATTGGAGCGGATGATGCCGTCATTCACCTCCTACATCGTTCCCTCGCTCACCTGGAGACCGCTGGAAGCACTGTGAGAATCATGTTCTTTGATTTCTCCAGTGCCTTCAACACCATTCTTCCCTCGGTTCTAAAGGACAAGCTGGTGAACTCTGGAGTGGACCATCACCTCACTCCCTGGATCCTGGACTACCTCACCGACCGACCACAGTATGTGAGGACTCAGGGATGTGTGTCGGACAGGGTTGTCTGCAGTACGGGGGCCCCACAGGGAACGGTTCTGGCTCCGTTCCTCTTCACCATCTACACTGCAGACTTCTCCCACAATTCCACCCAGTGCTTCCTGCAGAAGTTCTCTGATGACTCTGCAATAGTCGGCCTCATCACTGATGGGGACGACAAGGAGTACAGAGGTCTGACCCAAGACTTTGTGGACTGGTGCCAGCTGAACTACCTCCAGATCAACGCCAGTAAAACCAAGGAACTGGTGGTAGACTTCCGCAGGCACAAGCATTCTCCACTGCAACCACTGAACATCCAAGGTATGGACATTGAGGCTGTGGACAGCTACAGTTACCTTGGTGTTCATCTGAACAATAGACTGGACTGGACTCATAACTCAGACGCCCTCTACAGGAAAGGGCAGAGCAGGCTGTACCTGCTGCGGAGACTCAGGTCATTTGGAGTGGAGGGCCCACTCCTGAAGACCTTCTATGACTCTGTTGTGGCTTCTGCTATCTTTTATGGTGTGGTCTGCTGGGGCGGCAGCATCTCTGCTGGGGACAGGAAGAGACTGAACAGGGTGATCCGAAGGGCCAGCTCTGTTCTAGGATGCCCTCTGGACCCAGTGGAGGTGGTGAGTGACAGGAGAATGGTGGCTAAGCTGTTGGACAACATCTCCCACCCCATGCAGCAGACTGTGACAGCACTGAGCAGCTCCTTCAGTGGGAGACTGTGGCACCCACGGTGTGGGACGGAGAGATTTCGCAGGTCTTTCCTCCCCACTGCTGTCAGACTCCATAATAAAGACTTTAACTGATCAAACACACACATCCATACATATGCAATAATACTAAGTGCAATAATCCTTTCTGTCATCGTTGTATTTTTACTCAGTTGTATATAGCATTTGTATTTGTATTCTATTTTTATCTTACTGTATATTTATTTTATTTTATTCTACTGTATTAAAGTATTTTATTCTATTCTGTACAGTTGTGTACTGTATTTATTCTTATTGTATCCTAATTTTTGCCTCATAACTTTTGCACTGTCCACTTCCTGCTGTGACAAAACAAATTTCCCACGTGTGGGACTAATAAAGGTTATCTTATCTTATCTTAATCTTGCAACAGTGTAAATTAAAACAAAGAACAATACAAAAAAAAACCAACCTTTTTATAAATGAACATGTGCTACAAATACTGTAAATATAAAAACAGCAAAAAAATTTAGTACCTGTGAACTGCACACAAACTGCATAAAGCACTGAAAACATGTTAGTAACTTTGCTAGAAATTAAAGTTAAAATTATTTTTTTCTTTTATGTAATTAAAATGACAGAAAACTGCTGCAAATCTTCAGTTACAGTAAAGTTGTTGTAAATGCATTTTATGGTAATTTACTTGCACATAGCTGCTGCAGAATTTACAGTACATTATATGCTTACTATTACTTATATACGGTAATCTACAGATGGGCACCTTTTTCCTCCTCACGAGATGTAATTACCATGAACACTGCTAATTCATCACTATGGCTCATCTCAAAGCTGCAGACTTCCTGTAAACTCGGGCTGGCATGAGAATCCAGCACTTAAACACTGGCCCGGTGGTTGTTGGTTCTCACTTTGGCATCCGGCTAACATGAACAGATTGACTCTTTTAAGTATGAACTGTAGTTCTTACAATGTAATTTAAATTGGCTAATTTACCATACTCAATTTAAATTGTAATTTAATTTTTTAACTTAATTTGGGATGCAGTGGTTAGCACCGTCACCCCAGATTTAGAAGTTCCTAGTCAGCTGACATAAAAATGATTTAGTCCCTTGGAAGTCTTAATCCAAACAACAAAGTAGGCCATCTTACACCATGATATTATTTCTTAAGATAAATTAAGGCAACATGCAGAGGTAGTGTTTGAAAAATAATCTGGAGTGTGAAAACTTACACCCAAGCAGTGCAGTGTCTGCATCGTTCCAGTAAACAGCAGCGAGTATCTGTGGTCCCTCGCTTGAATCCTTTTGGCGAACACCATAAAATATCTTACATTACATGACACAAGGTTGGCTGCCGCATCTCTGAGGGTGAGAGCGGGGTGAAGGGGGCTACAGTGATCCGATGGATAAGAGGCAGTGATCCCCACTCTATCCCAGGCAGATAATGATGTGTCATGGGGGTCTGGGAGTGGAATCCAGCAGTTCAACATAAAACCACGAGCTGAATTTAAATTGCTGGACAGAACGAAGGTCATTCACGCTGGCTGCTTTCTGCCCCAGACAGAGAGGGGTCGGCTGGGACCGGAGGGGGAGAGAGGATCTTTGAAGACAGAGAAATATAATATAAAAAAGAAGAATCAGATACAGCCTCTGGGAATGGCTGTGTCTTGCTGCCGTGATGTATTTTCCAGTTAAAACAAGGGATCAGAGTCAGACGTGAGATGAGTTTCAGAGCGGGCGTTCACCGTGGTGTGGTGAAATTCTTGATAAAATAGTGAGCTGTAACGTATATTGAACAATGAAAGTGGGGCTATGCGCAAACCTCCATCAATCCTTTTGCTGTCAAGCCTTAAAGACACATCCCTACCGCAAGTATCTCATGTTTCAATAGATTGTTTTTTCTGATTCTACAAGCAGACAAAGAGAATTAAGTCTCCATCGCTGTTATTTTTGTTTTAGGCATAGCTCTGAAATTAACAGTCATCGTTTAATAATGAAAATCCCTGATCCGGATCACTCCCAAATTCCCAAACAATCGTTCTATAGCCAAAGGCTTTTCTGACCGACAAATTTAATAAAGGATCACTGTAAGTCTTTGAGATTGTTCTAGACAGATAAGCTAACTAATGAATTTCCTTTGCAAATGTAATCAAGTCCAGATACTGTAATCGAAGTCGTGTGTTTTGGGAAAAGAAATCTTTGTTGCCCCTGAACCCTGGAGACTTTGGCCCCATGTAAAAAAAGGCATGATTGAACATTATTTACACTGGTGGCATAACGGCTCGCATTTCAATCGTATGAGTTGCATGTTTTTGATCTGAAATAAAAGCAGCGCTATGCAAGTGTTTTTCCTCATTCTGCATTCCCATTTCAAGTTTCTTTAAACAACCTCCTTGATGTTACGGAATACAGAAACACAGGAGTCTCCTGGAGAATGTAACCATCATAATGGTTTATGTTACGGCCACCAGTTTCATTTTATGAGCTTCATTTCTGTGCAATCGCGTTCTGTTTGTCAGGTTGGCATGAATGTGGATACCTCTAAGATGCCGTTGCCACAGAGTAGAGATACAAATCAGAGCAGCAGGATATTCAAAATATCTCATTGCTGCAGGTAAACTCGTAAAGAAGTCAGTTTTCAAACCAATGTAAATCTTAATTTAGTGGCTCAAGCTTATGACGTTGTGATCAGAGGTACTGCATCTTTAAAAAAGGAAAAGAAATGCTTCTTTCACTTTTTGTGTACCCATGTAAAAATATGATATTTAAAAAGAGCTGGATCTCCTTTCAAACTAATGACTAAACTGGGGAAATTTCCTGTTTGTCAAAGGAGTGTGTTTGCAGAGTATGTCTTCTGTTAGCAAGGTATTATGTTACCCAACCCTTAAACTTTAATGTTTGTGGTTCAAATATCTTTGCATGGCAGCTGCTACATTCTCTTTGCGTAAGATAATTTAATTGAGGTATTTTTAGGATATTACCTACAACATTTAACTCTGGATGGAAACAATTTGCTTGAGATTCAAGTGTTAATTGAGGTTTCTGCATCAAAGGACAATACACACATGCATATACAGTATCCACAGACATAACTTGAATATTGATATATATATATATATATATAAGTGAATTGAATATATTGAATATGAATTCATTTCCTGAAATACTTTAATGGAATCCTGGATAATACCTGCAACTTGTCTGTGGTGTGAGAAAGAACATAACATTTGCTGACTCCAGCTCAGCCCCCCGTTCTTTTTGTCAGTGCCACCCTTTCCATGGCATACATAATAGCAGGTCTCATTACCATCTTTTAAACCTTCCCTTTTACTCTTTCGATATAATGCAGTACTCAGTTTCAACAAGTCTCGACTGACTGTAGTTCCTTTGCTGAATATGAGAAGTGATAAAATGTCTTTTTGCCTGAAGTAATAAGAAATGGCAGAGTCTCGCTTCATAAGAAATTTCTTACTAGTTCACTTAAAAAATTTTAAGGTTGAAGCTTCAGCTGTCACCTGGATATCTCGTTGTATCATTTCAGTTAATAGTACAAATTGTTATGCCTTCCCTGCATACATAAATCGGCCGTCCCCACCTCACACAACTCATCCAATATCTCTAAAATTGTCCCATTGCTTTGTCACCAAGACATTAGCAGTAAGTCTTTGATGTTGTGTAAGCTGGGACAATTATATGTTCCAACATATGTCTAAGACGTCAGCTTTTGGTTCATAGTTTGTCCCTCCCCTCTTTCAGACGACTGCCAGTAGGTCTGTATCAAATGTTTCTAAGATGCTCCTACTCTTTAATAAACTGGTCACAGTCCCCATGTCTTCATACATTCCCATCCAAATCATTAACTATTGGAACCAACGGTTTGCTTATTGCTCAACTCAGTTCATCCGTGACTTCTCTGAATGTCTCTGGGAAAAGGCAAAGGAACACTGTTGCAATAAAAGTCTGGGACCAGAATCAATTCATTAGTACAGTAAAGTGGCCGGAGCTATATTTTACAAACTAAGAAAAGGTGGATTTAGTGCGAACTTGGCCTTTAAAGAGCTTTGAAGATGCAGAATAAATCTTATTGCTTCCTCATGCAGCTTGTTAGGCCGTTCCCCACAGTCGTCATTCATCGCAGCCGTCTTCACTTGAAGCTGTACAGTTTCTGAGTGCTGACTCAGTCCGCTGAGCAGCATCGATCATCGGAAGCTCAATGAGGCGTAACTTGTTTGAAGATGGTTCTGTAATAGTGTTGCCGTCCAAGGCATGATGGGTCTCTGTACATCTGTATTTGGATTGGCACTGGATTAGCAAACCACCAAAGCCCCACAGTATCCTTCAATTCAAGATGAGAACTGATGGATATTGCAACAGTAATCTCTTTAAAGTCAACAACCAGCCCTTATGCTTTATTCATTGTATTAGTGCGCATTACTAAACATCTCAGCATCTCCAGCTCCAGCAGCAACAGCACTCCACTCCACTCTTCCTGCCAGCTGATCCCTGCTGGCTCAATTATTTCCCGAGAACACTGCATTTGATGCATAACTTGCCAGTTTGCTAGAGGCCTTTTGTTTTTGATTGTGTTGGAAATAGCACCAGAGAGCTCCCATAATGAATGCATAAATAAGATCACAGGGACTGTTGTTTGTTTTTATAAAGACAGCACCTCTTACAGCCCTAACCTTGGCTTTAAAGGCTTTCAGACATAAGTCTTTTCAGTCCGAAGGTGACTTCTGAATCCAGAATACAAAATGCTTGTATGCAGTGTTTATGGAGTTCAACGCTTCACTGTGGCGTAATTTTTCCATTTGTCACAATTTTATCAGCCTGAATGACCAAACCAGGCTGGAACATCTTCCCTGTTTTCAAACCCATTTGTGCCTTTTACTCAAATGGAAATCTGGCCTTCTTTGAACTTTTGCACACTCAAAGAAAAAGTGTGGGTCTCTTAAAACGTGACAGATTCATATTAAAGGTCAAAGATTTCAAACAACCAAATTGGTTCCACAAGGACACAGTGTGATTTTTGGAGATTTTCTTTCTGCATGCCTTGGCCCATTTTCTTCTGATTACATATTCTTTCATTTCTTTAACAATGACAATTAATAAGATAGTGTCTCACAGTTTTTACTCTGTTTATCTTTTAAATTCCCAGTAATAAAAAACTTGCCTGAGGTAAGTAATCCATCACTGCTCACTTTCCTTTATTATCGCCTTGCTACAATTAATTGTAATATGCAGCTAACTTTCTTCTTAGATATACTAACTGCTAAAAAGCTCCATAATTCTTTTCTTGAGCTCTTCTACAGCTATACTCTATGATTATCACAATAATACAATCTGTATCTGTGCCTTGCTGCACCTCATTTCCCCCTCTGTCTGAAACAAGCTGTTTTTGAACCTCCCAACTTCTTCTGGTTGGTTGCCCCTCCTAAACTGAAGACTTTAACAGGAGATGGGTGGGACTTCTGGCCTCAAAGCCTGACCAGTTTGCCTCAAATGACCAAATAAGCACTCTATGACTGCATACAAATCCAAGACTAGAAAAAAAAAACCTGTGATTAACAGAGTTTAGGGCGGCCTGAGATTTGAATATTAGGTGAAAATTTGATCACAATTAATTTGATCATCCACCACTGGACTAGGACACAGGTGTCGAACTCCATTCCTCGAGGGCAGGTGTCCTGCAGGTTTTAGATGTGTCCTTGAGCCAACACAGCTGATTTAAATTGCTAAATTACCTCCTCAACTGTTGCCTCACTGGTTAGCACTGTTGCTTCACAGCAAGAAGGTCCTGAATTCCATTCCACCATCAGGCCGGGGTCTTTCTGTGTGGAGTTTGCATGTTCTCCCCGTGTTTGCGTGGGTTCTCTCCGGGTACTCCGGCTTCCTCCCACCGTCCAAAGACATGCAGCTTGTGGGGATAGGTTAATTGGATAATCCAAATTGCCACTAGGTGTGAATGTGCGAGTGAATGTGAATGTGAGTGTGAATGGTTGTCTGTCCCTATGTGTTAGCCCTGCGACAGACTGGCGACCTGTCCAGGGTGTACCCCGCCTTTCGCCCTATGACAGCTGGGATAGGCTCCAGCGCCCCCCGCGACCCTGAAAAGGATAAGCGGAAGCGAATGGATGGATGGATGGATGGACCTCCTCAACATGTCTTGAAGTTCTCCGGAGGCCTGGTAATGAGCTAATCATTTGATTCAGGTGTGTTGGCCCAGGGTGTTATTTAAAACCTGCAGGACACTGGCCCTTGAGGCCTGGAGTAGGAGATACTGAGGTGAAAGAAAGAAAGAAAGAAAGAAAGAAAGAAAGAGACATCCAGCTGACTTTTTTAGTGCCTACAGAACTTCTAGTTTGTCTTTGGAGTTCAGTGGTTTGAGCAAACCATTGATTGAAAATGAGTTTGTATGACATCTTACAATCAACACAGTAACCTTGTTAAAATGGCGCAGCTGCTTTGTGAAGTAGAGATGGAGAAGATTGATACTCAGAGTGTCAATTGAGGACAATTTGAGGGAGTCAAAAGCAGAGATTTTTAACAACACCATTAAGTCAGAGTTCAGCCTTGGAAACGAGCCTTTCTCAACACTAACTCAGATAAGGATGGTATGTCTATAAAAAATGATCTCACATCACTGTTTATTCAGTATTTTTAGTTCCTTTTCAAAACCATGTTCCAGACATTCACAAGCTATTACCAAGGTCACTTCATGATGGGAATGCTGTCAACACACTGACAGGATTTTGGTGCTGTTGAAGAGATCCCTGTTGTCTTAATAAAAAGAGAAGTGAAGAGAGAGGCACAAACATTAGAGCAGTGTGATTGACAACAAATTCAGATTTGCGCTATGAAGTGCCTTGAGGCGACTTTTGTTGTGATTTGTCGCTATATAAATAAAATTGAATTGAATTTAGTTTTAGCCATAGTCTTTTGACTAAAAAAATGGCTGTAGTCCTAATTTAGTCATCTAAATTCTCTTAGTTGTAGTCTAGTTTAGTTGACTGAATATCATGAGTATATCGTAGATTAAATCTGAAGTTCATTCAGTTGACTAAAATATAAAGTGTAAAAGTTTGTTGTGTTTTGTCGTTTTTGCCAAACGTCTTATTTTCCTTGAAATCAAATGCCACATATGCCTACATGTCTAATCCTCTCATCCATAAGCATTGATATTTTGTTGCATTTTCATGAGAAACAACAGCAGATCAAACTGCGTGAGTCTGATTGGATCTCATCTCTCCAGAACATTTTAGTCTAATTTTTATTTGTCGATGAAAGTGTCAGTCCATTTCATCATAGTTTTTGTCCTAGTGCACTAGTTTTTGGTCAATTTCATCTTTTTTTCATCAGAATAAAAAGGTCGTTGACAAAAACTATGACAAAAATTTAGACCACCTCCAACTTGTGATCCAGCATATCGACTGCATTAGCACTTGTGCAGCAATTGTTATTGGTCAGTTTTGCCTATGAACACTGTTTTAAACCACGGTTGTAACAAAGAATCTTGGATCTCACTAACTCACTAAAAGCTCACTAACAGAAGACTGACTGTACTATAGTCTTCTGAAATACACGCAGCCACTTTATTAGGTATTGCCGTCAACAAGTCGCAGTATCTGTGACACTGTCACGTCAATTTGAGCCAAAAAAACCCTCTGAGAAATGTTTCCAGCACATTGTTAAATCTGTGACATGAAGAATTAAAGCAGTTCTGAAACTACTAGCAAGGTGTAACTAATGAATGTGAGTTTATCTACGTTCGATGTATCTACGTCTGCTTATCCATAACCGCTTTCAAAAGATTTCAAAAGATGTGGTGTTGACCTTCTGTCCAGAAAGTGTTCCACATACCAGATAAATTACTGCAGCTATTGCCAAGAAAGCAAATACCAAGTACTCAGTATATACATTAAAATAAAACTGCCTTCAGTATATCGATTGGAGAAATCATATTTTATATGGTTTCTTAATTTGTTTCCACTTTGGAGGTCTGTGTACTGGGACCATTTTTTGAAGGCAGCCATGTGTTAAACATTCACAAGATGCCCCTGGTATTACTCTAAAATATAATGGGTGGAGCAATACTGTGAGTGATTTCTCCATCAAATTTGATGGAGTTATAACTTATTGCTGCCAGACTGTTATTGATTCTAATTACGAGTTTTGATAGGCAGAAATAAAATTTGTCAGTATTTGCTGGAGTTATTTAATATCTCACTTTGGACGGCTGATAAGAATAAAGGGACTTTGTGTATTTCAAAATTTGTCCAAGGTGCCTCTTATCCACAAAGCCCAAGGTTGTTCATTTTGGCCTTGTTAGTGACTAAATTCATAAGTGTTCTGTCAAAGAGAAATGGAACAAAAACAAAGGAGCCTTTCTACAAATGCCCTGCAAATATTTTCAAGTGGAGCTTTTTCCAAAAAACAAGAGAAAAAGAGAAGAAAACAATATATGGGTGCAGAGCTAGAAAGAACTTTCTTGTAATAAAATCAAACCTTAAACAGGTTCATCTGAATCTTGTAAATTAAACTATACCATCTGTTTTGTCATTATTTTCCCCTATAAATGGATCCTACTTCCAACTGTTCACCGCCGAGAGTGTTCACATTTGTATTAATGTGTGATGGATATATCCTTTTTCTTATTATAATAAATCTTAATCACATCTTTCACAGACACAGAGCAGGTCATACAGTCCATGCATGATTGTGCTCATGCACAGGCTTTCACTCTGACATTCTGCCAAGTGTTTCCTTTCTGTGTGTGTGTGTGTGTGTGTGTGTGTGCCAGAGTCAATTTGAAGCCACAACACCAAACATTTCCTCAACCTTCTTCTAATCTGATCTTCAAACTGTTGCTCCGCATTAAGCGTCTGCCCTGCTACATTCCCTTCTAATCCCTCCACATTTGGCTCTCTCACTACAACAACAGGCCCAATCAGCCTCTGGTTTATCCAACGAAGGACTCATTAGCTTTGGGCTTGTTTGAGTGGGCTTCAAACCAAGAGCCCTTACACCGCTTCCAACAGTTTCCAAGCCACAAGGGAGGTGCCTGGTGTTTGCTGACTGCTCTGGTGTTCGTGCTCGTGATCTGTCAGTGGTTCCTGGGTTTTGTTTAGAGTGTGAAAATTTCTGAGGCGCATGTTGGCAAATGCCTGTGGCCTTTTAACCCTGCTCAGTTTGCATGTGAGTATTTATGTTTGTGTTTTTTTTGTTTTTTTTTAATCTCGGCTAAGCCAAAGATGGGCTGTCCAGGACTCATTATCTGAATATTTTCACTGAAAGTACGTAAGCCGCTTCCATTTATATAATTACCACTTTGAAAGCAACACACAGATCCACAAACTTTGTATTTAGCATTCCACACGTCTGGCAAAAAACAGACACCTAACCTTTTTCAGACAGCCCTGACCCCGAAGCCTCCAACTTCACTGAGGTTCCCCAGTGTGTGTGCGGGAAGGTTCAAAGTATGTGGCTTTGTTCCACTGGAAGTGTGGTCAGATGCCAAATGTGCTAATGTAAGAAAGAAACAAGTCCGCCACTCCGCACTCTCGCTTGGCCTCATGATTAAGAAAACACTGCAGGAGATAAATGTCTTATTTGTATGTCACCCTGACACCGTCCCAGCTTTCCGCCACTCGAGCTGCGGTAATGAGTCATAGGATCGAGACTATCAACCCATCAACAGAACCTGCTTTGTTTTCTGCTCTTAGTGTCAGTAGCCTTCTGACTAATTCTTCCCCAGAGCTCCTTGTTCTACCGCTTTTAGAAGACATCTGCATTCACAGAGTTAAGTACAACACCGAATTGAACCGTGCGATGAAAAAGCGGCAGCCCCATCTTCTTTAACCACCAGACCCCTGAAAGCTATCGCGCGAGCACAAAAGAAGGGTGGCTGTAATTGCCAGAGCCGGGCTAAACCATGCAATTAGCTTCGAATGACAAGACAGTCGGCAAGCTGAAATTAGCCAGTTACCAGAGCGTCCCCCAGAGAGAGAGGGTGACGTGTCTCCCAACCTTTTACAGATGAGGAAGAAAAAGCGGCTCAAAGAGACAGGAAACGGGAAAAGATAAAGAAGAGGACTCAGCTTAAATGCTTTGCATAAAGTGTAATTAAAAAAGGCTGGCATATTCAAGAGAATAATGACATGGAATATGAGGACGAAACAATGGAGCACACGTCAAACCCTACATTTTCCCTGTACATTTACCCCACTGTGGGTCAATCTGAATTGCACTTCCTGTCTGTCCTTTGTTTCACGCAGGCGGGATTCACTTTCTAACATGCTTTTATTTGAAAGCTTTCTATTCATATGTACTTGGTAACATTACCTATATTTATCACAGTCATTTGTTTTGTGTGGTATTAATGGGAGTTTGTTTGATGTGCTGTTGGCCCAGCACTGCTGAATGTACACTAATCCAAGCACAAAGACCAGATGTCCATTTATTGCTTGATTTCTTTCAGCCAACTGTCAGCCTGCGCTCTTCAGCTGGCCTGCAATTAAAATTAAGTGTGCGGTTCAGCTGCTTCCCAACTACAGTATCTGTTAACCTCCCCTTTAAAATCCAAGTGCAGAATTATTATGCATTTAAAGGGCAGAGGACACTATGCTAGCGACTTAAAAAAAATTGACAAATATCAAAGGCTAGAGCAGCCAAATTGCAGTAATGGGAATAGTTCTCTCAATTTTCATGATTTTGAGGCATTTACCAAAATGTGAACAATCAAGTTTCTGTCTGATTCCCTCTGTTCAAACGGACCTTTCTATGCACCCTCATAGCACTGCTCCACTGTGAAAGGAAGAGGCAAAATCCTAGTAAAAAGCTAATTCATGCAGATACCAAACCAAAATGTAAAGATGTTTCTGTCTCATATTCCCTCTAACATTTCCTTTCATTAACTGCTCAGGATTCTTCTAGTGACACAAAGGTTTTTCTACCCTTTTACACTGAAGTCACAGCTTAATCTGAAACTGGTTCCACTACTTCCACTGAAAGAAGCCAGGTAGCACGATAAAATTGTTGGGTGTAGTGATGGAACCTAAAGATTTATTCGAACACCATTTTCTGAACCTCCTACAATGTTCAGCTCTCAAACCTGTGCAAAAGGTACTTAAATTACACCAAAGGTGAACAGAAAAAGGGTTAAGAGGTACATCTGTATTTTTGAACAGATTTGATGGCTAGCCTAACTATAGGAGAAGGTACATAATACACCAAACCTGGGACCCACTTCTGATACACAGATAAGCTGATATTTTGCTTAGAGATTTATTCACATTCATCAAGCAAGTACAATGAATGGACCAAAAGAGTTTAGACATGCACTTCTGATATTAAGAAATAAGGCAGCAGAACACAAAATGATGGGTTTTAAACTTGAACACAAGTTGCCATAACATTAAAACTATTAGTGATTAGAAAACTTTGACTCTGTACTTTGACAAAATAATTTCAAATGTAACAGACAGACTTCTCATGAAGAAACACCAACATGCACAGTGCTGGGAGTGCCACCAACAAAAAATAAATGTCTGCTGCAGAAAGAAGGTAAAGGGCTTGTTCTGTTGTTTGGAAATATTTTAGGCCAAGTGATGTTAACCAAGAAGAAATCAAAGAGCACTGTAGTGTTTTTCTGCATCACAAAGTAACACTCATTCAACTCTCTGAAAAACATCACACACTGGAGTTTAATGAACCCCCCCCAATGGGTGCTAATGCAAATCATCCAACATCAGCTTGGTCAGTCTTAACATTGAGCTTGTAGACACTCTGAAATCATCAACCAATGACATTTAGTCAAAGATGTATGTCCAGTAAACATGAGTGGAGAGGGTTTAGGAAAATGGTCAACACAAAAAAAAAAGATGTCTTCCCCCTTGAAATGAGTTTTCCAAAGTACCAAAACTAGCACAATATGCATGTCACCAAAATCAGTGACAAATCTCAATACTGCTGAAAACAATAACGGTCATCATTTTGTCCATAATCATGCAGTTCCACACAGCGATACAGTCAGAAATCTGTAATATAAACCCCATAAAACAAAGTTTAGTAAAGACAACACTCTCTTAAACTGTTAGCAGTCGGACGTACCGCCCACGGGACATTGGATGGTTTAGGGGACTAATAGGACTGCTAAGGGGTTAATTTACATGTATATGCTGTAAATGTATTGATTTTTAGGGCAATCTCTGTTGCAACAAGGTCCCAAAACTCTCCCGAACTGTTGGACTATCCAATTAAAACATGAAAATAACTTTATGTTCAGTGAGGCAGGAACAAATATTTCATCTGAGACAAATATTGATTAAAAAAAATAATCACAGCATATTCTTCACTGTGAGTCAATGTTAAATTAGCAAAAGGCTCGCTGACCATTCATCTCATGAGACGCAAAGCTAAATGCCAAAATGATCAGCAAGTATCACATTGTTTCAAAAAGACAGCGTTTAGATTTACTGACCTCATATTTGAACTCCACAGAGTTACTTTCCTGTCTGTCCAAAACAACTATACTAAATGAAGTGACATAAAAACTGATGACAGATAAAAATGACCTTTTTTTTTCTTTTTTGGCTTGCTCAAAATCTGCATTCTGAGATGCATACCAGCCTTATGTACGCAACAGTCAGCCCAGACAAATAAACCAAGGGAGAACTGTGAAAAAATGTGTCTCTAAGATCCCATAAAAGTACAATAAACAAGATAAAAATTCTCTGAACAATTTCCAAATAGTGTGGTAGGGTACTAAGAGGGCTTTGAGATAAGATGGAACCTGATTATTCAAGGCCTTGTATATGAGGAGAAGGATTTTAAATTCACGTCTGGATTTAACAGGGAGCCAATGCAGGAAGCCAACATGGGAGAAATATGGTCTGTCTTTCTAGTTCCTGTCAGTACTCTTGCTACAACAATTGAAGGCTTTTTAGGGAGTTTTTAGGACATCCTGATAATAATGAATTACAATAGTCCAGTTCAGAAGTAATAAATGCATGAATTGCCTTGAGAAAGCTGCTGATTTGGCACCATATACGTAAATAAGATTAAATTGAATGAACTAGTTTTTCAGCATTACTCTCAGACAAGATGTTTCGAATTTTAGAGATACTGTGTTCAAGCAAGAAAGAATTCCTACATATTTGTTTAACATCCACACTGACGAATATATCCTGGTCTCCCAAATTCCTCGCAGTGTTACTGGAGGCCAAGGTAGTGCCATCCAGAGTAGGTATGTGGTCAGATGTCGCTTTTAGGGCACAATGACCTCAGTTTTCTCTTTTAGGAGCAGGAAGGTCATCCAGATCTTTATGTGTTTAAGACGATTCTGCAGTCTAACTAACTAACTGGTCTGTGTTAACTGCCAGTGGTGGGTGTCATCTGCAAAACACTGACAATGTACGTTATGCCTTCTAATGACGCTGCCTAAAGGATGACGTATAATCTATAGTAGAGGAGCCCTGTGCAACTTTGTTAATAACCTTAGTGTGTGATGAAGATTCTATATTTACATCAACAAACTGCAGTCTATTATATAGATTTGATTCAAATCAGTCCAGCGCAGTACCCTTAAGACCTAGAGGCTGTTCTTATCTCTGTAATAAAATATTATTGTTAAGAGTATTTAATGCTGTACTGAGGTCTAACAGGGCAATCAGAGGGATGAGTCCACTGTCAGAGGCCAAGAAAAGATCATGGATGGAAACTTCAAATAAACCAATCCTCTGCAGATGATCTGTTAGCTTTTTGCAACCACTTTTTCAAGAAATACAAGCATTTTATCCACAACATAATACGAATACAGTAACATAGAGAATATGTCCAGTATGCACTATTTAGGGTTCGTTAAAATTGCCTATTCCTCACTAAAACCTCCATTCTCCACTCTCAACATACTACTAGTAAGTACCAGCAAGGGTACAGGCCTTGCTGTACCAATGGCCCACAGTGAAATGACACAAAGAAGACAGATGTCTGCAAAGAGCAAAAAGAAAAAAGAAAATCTATCCATCATCTCTCTGTGGGAATATATTGTTCAGCAAGTTGGCAAATCAGGAGAACCTTCCATATCACGCCCTTTCACTCTTCACTCTCAAATTATCCCACTTTTCTCATCGAATGCACAAACCTCGTAAATCCATCTTACCTGTAACAAAGGGTGACATCATTTCAGATTGGAAAAAATAGTAATGGGGTACTCTGGCAGTGTCTCTCCACACCATTCACTCCACAGTCAAATCATTTTTTTAATACTGTGTTGATCCTGGGACACAGGGTTGGTGGGTAGGTTTAGATATTTCACACAAATTTATGTGATTTTGATGTTGTTACAGTCTGAAAAAGAGATTTGACTGTGTCTTATTGAGCACGTTTAAACCCACATCATAATTACATCCACAGAAAGCAAATGTTAAAGAAAAAAAAAAAACTCTTTTCCACTTCTGCCATTGTCATAAAGCTCAATGTTCTATAATACCCTCTCTGTCCTATTTTATGTCTTCACTCCTCGAGGTGTCTGAGAAATGTACAATTGCCAGTCCAGTGTCTCCTCTGGCCCAGAGACTGCTTATTAGAGGCAGCCTGGAAAGGCTCGGCTTACTTGAATAAGCTAAATGAGGTGGTCATTACACGGCACATCTTTGCAGCTATTATTGCATCAGCCAAAGTGACCATTAAATGAGCTCCCAGCTCCCCCAATCTTTACACATTCTTCCAAGGAACTGAGGACGAGCTACAGTCCTCTGTGCATGTGTTCGGAACATTTTGTTCTTACCAATCTGATACTGTGCTGTTACCACAGAGCAATGGTTCTAAAACTAAGGGCCGTAGATGGTGGTAGAGAACATGGCCACTGCAGGTGGGGCGTGGATGACCATAGGAAAAATATGGAGTGACCCTGAACTGGATTATATGATTTTTAAGGGAAAAAATAGGGTTACTTTCACTGAACTTAATCTTTTAGAGTTATTTATTTTTAGTGGCTAAAATCTGCAGAACTTCTTGGCAGAAAAAGTTTAAGAGCAGCAAGGGGTGACCTGGTTAATTCAAAATGTCAGATTACATAGAAATCTATGAGACAATGCTGCTCACCTGATCTCTGACTCAGTAAACATTTTCCTGATGAGTTTTTGGTGTCTGTTGCAAGTTTCAGGTTTCATTTATTGTAATTGTTAATTAAGAAAATTATCGTCCCCTTACTGTCACAGTGGAAGATAAGTCAGGGGATGATTTTT
Organism: Haplochromis burtoni; assembly: GCF_018398535.1. Lineage (NCBI taxonomy): Eukaryota > Metazoa > Chordata > Actinopteri > Cichliformes > Cichlidae > Haplochromis > Haplochromis burtoni. The sequence goes on along the minus strand of NW_024582381.1, from coordinate 2,203,152 downwards.
GATGGGGCTTTGTGACTGATGCACTCAAGCTGAGGCTCGAAGACTGGATTTTACAGACCAGTAAGTGATGTAATCTTTTAAATAAAGTCTTTGGATTTTACCCCATCGTTCAGCGCACATTAAAAATGTTTCAGATTTTTTGGTGACATAAAGTGATTGTATTAATGTGACGATAGAAACCATTTGCAGCTATTTGGCCTTGAAACTGAGAAAAACATTTTGCCTGTTCACTTTTTTTGCTTCATGAATGGAATTTTGAATTTTTCTTCCTCACAAATGGCAGATAATGCAATGAATTAATGCTAAGACTCAAGTTTTTTGCTCTTTGAATGGAAGCTCTTTAAGTTATTATTGTTAATAATTAGCCTGTTCACCTTGTTGCTCTATTGATGTGAAGTATTGTCGGATTAGCAAACCAGAGCGCAGAGTGACCTGAGGTCAGAGCATGAATGCGGCTCGTCTATGGAGGAGAGCTGGATGACTCGCTTTGAAGGTATTTGTGTCATTATACATTCAGAGGTGGAAGCTGTGGAGGTTTGTAAGCTTTAACACACAAATGCACTGTGGGGTAGACCTTAAGGCTTCGTTGCCAATGATTTAATGCATAATGGATGAAAGTGAAGAGGAGAGAAAGAGGAAGAAGTTTATTGAGTTTAAGATAAAGGAGGAGACGGCCATGAGTAAGGAGAGAATAAAGGCAGGGGGTTCGGTCTGAGTTATCCAGCTGCTGCAGCTGTTCCACCTGTCGGCAGATATTTTTAGAATTTGCAGAAGCAGTGGTGATTTTTATATCGATAATTAGCGAGCCATTAGATACGAGCAATTATCCATGCTTCCCTCCATCTCTAATGATGAAGATGAGGGTGTAAATGAGTGCCTAGCATTGGAGCAATTTACTGCAGATTTCTAGCTGTCATTATATCTCATAGATGTCCGGTGATGAGACAAATGGGATTCAATTAAGTGTGTGTACGTGTGCGCTGAGTCCATTGTCTCCTTACTCATCCTCTCCAAGGACAGGATGAGTCCATGTCTGGCACCTCTCAGCAGGTGATGAGATGAATGTAATCCCCGCTGTCAGGCCTCCATGCTGGGAGCGAATCATGACTCGAGTCCCCCGCCTGAGGCCTCTGTGCCTGGGCTAAGACCACTTGAGCTCTGAATTGCTGTTGTTTTCCAGCAAACACCTGAACACCAGAAAAAAACACATTGTGCTCAGCAGTTGGGCAAGAAAAGTATTACGGCAGTACCGAGGGCAGAGCGAAAAAGGTGCAGCTTTGCTTAAAGGTTGCTTAAGCACATTTTCTCCAAGTAACTTTTCACTGCAGTGCCATTAATCAGAGTTTATTAAACTGTCCCAAATCCAATAAAACACATTGGTAATACAGTGTAAGATATTTGCCAAAGGGGATTCACTGGGTTATGGCTTTATGCTTATATAAAAGCAAGGTTGCTGAGCACCTTTGTCATCTTGAATTTCTGAATTTTCAAAATTATGAGAGTGCTGTTTTATGGCCATCTTAATGCATTAGAGTCATTGTAAGTGGTTGCAGACCTGCTGCTTGTCCTCGAAACAACATTTTAAATGCAATGAGTTAATTGTTGCGCCGTGGTCTCCAATCGTTTTCCAATTTGTGACTGGAGCATGAACCTTTTTACATTTAATAGGACCGTCCTGAGTCTGTGACCCAGTGAAAGATGTATTTGTACATTTTGTCTTTAAGTTGTTTAACTTTTGTCTCTGTGTTCGGTATTCCCTTTCTGTCTCCTCACTTAGTTATGTTCCCACATTTATTTTTTCCCCTGTCTCAGTCTCAAGCCCATGTGTCTTAGTCTTGGTCTCCGTTGTTATTACTTCCTGTTTTATTTTGAAGGTCTCTTGTCCTGTGTCCTGTGTGCGTTCAATTTTGCTTCGCCCATCTCGTTATGTCTGATCTGTTCCTCCTGTGTTCCCACCTGTTGCCCATCCTCTCATTATGGGTGTGTAATTAAAACATCAGTCTCCCTTTGGTCATTGTTGTGTCATCCATGTTTGCTGTAAGTCCCAGTGGTCTGTGTCTCCCTTGTTCCTCATTCTTAGTTTCAGTTTTCAGTTCTTAGTGTTTGAGTTTTGTATGATTGTATTGCCACAGATTTTGTTACAGCAATAAAGCTGCCTCCTTGAGTTTATTTCCCACGTCTTTGAGTCCTACCTTGACTGCTAAACAGCACCACCATGACAAGGACACCAGCAGCAGAGCGTATGAAGTCATTCCACATGACTAGATTTCACAAATTGAGTTCCTGCCAGCTCATAATCAGCAAGTTCCTCTAAAAGCCAAAGTTCCTATTGTATTTCAGGCTAAGTGAAGTATACAGCATGTGTTTGCAAAGCAAGAGGCACTAAAAGTGCAGAAGATGCCACTAAAGAGTGAATGTGACAGCTGCAGGCCAAAAGATTATCCCTCCTTAATGCAATCTAAATAAAAGAATGGCCGGTGGTGGAATTTTAGCATTAATCTTATATATTGTATGCACCATTTCACAGGGGAAATGCATAACAAGCTTTCCTAAGTTTGCTAAAAACCCACAGCATATGGCTCTTTCAAAGTGCTCAGGCCAAAACACGATAAACACGGTTGTTTTCACACCAGCTGCAGTGATCACATGTAATCTAATGAAACAACACAGTTTTGCAGGAACAAAGCCAGCTTAGTTCAGAACAGGAGGGGTCTTTTGATTTCCCTTGCTCTGGCTGTTAGTGTTACCCACACCATTTGATGAACGGATGTATCCAAATTATAGTAGAAAGAAAAACATTATTTGAGTATGTCATGTTCGGCCAACTCGGCTAACGGGGCACGTCAAAGTAACGCTGCTCTAAGAAACCCATTCACCCAAAACTCATTCAGTATTACTGAGCTCAATTTGCTGCTTATTTAGACTTTAGTTGGGTGAATGCCACTGAAGATTTGCTATTTGTGGGTAAATGAGGCTTTTAAAAAAAAAAAAACATTGATTGGTTTACACCTTCATAAATCTGACTGCAAATAAAGTAGTTTGAATTGTTAATACACTGACCTACTCACCAGGGACTTGTTCAAGGTTAGGGGTAGGAATTAGGGTCCCATCCACTTATTTGGGACACTCAAATGGGAAAAACTGATGGAAAAGGTGATGGATTTGTGGATGGTAACCTTAACCCTAACCCTAAGTGGTTCACTGGTCACCTGGTGCATATTTAAAAAGTTAAGACAGATAACATCACACATCAGGCTTTATGTTATCACATTTAAATCATTGCCTGGAGGATGTGACCTTCAGCAGGGCCTGTGGGAATGTTCTGACTAAGTCTGTCCATTAGTGTGACCATGGCCGCGATTATAATCTTTCTGCAATCTGCCAGTTCAGCTGTCTGTCTCACTGACTGAGACACCTGTCTATAATCAGAGGCAGCACATCTCCTTTGGCAGGCAGAGAAACAGTCTGGTCACCATCTAATCATATAAGTGACAGATTGGTTTGGATACTGAGCTGTTCCCCCTGCAAAACAGTCGAAAACAGACACACTGTGCAGTCAAGATTTGGCCTTATTAACTCAATTTCATTGTCCTCAGGCCTAACATGAAGCTATTCATGGATTACTTATACATGACGGGTTTTTTTTGTTTGTTTGTTTTTTGTTTTTGTAACATATAAGACACCTTCTACCATTAAAGGGAGACTTTACTGGTCGTATGGTTATTTCTGTTATACATGGTCAAAGCTCCTCTTCAGGCAAAATCTGTGTTACTGTTCAGGCTTCAGTTTGCTTCAAAAATTAACTGAAATGTTGTACCTCTACATCTTTATTGAACTGTTTTATCATATTAAGGTTTTGTCAGTGAAATGTTGGTGTTTTGGCTTAAACATGCACATGTTTTATAAATTGTGGTAAAATAGAACTAATGTGTAGCCTGCAGTGACAGCAGAAGTTCCCATGTCTCAAATAACATGAATCTGAATCTGCAAACAAGGAAGACGAGCTAAGACCTCAACAACAAAGCCCTAGAGACCTGTTGAGGACTTGCTGGCAACCTCCAGTTACCAGGAAAAAAATGTGTATTCCCCAACAAATTGTAAAGCATTGTCCCGTACCCAAAACTTCCTTGTGATTGCTCTGACTTCAGGCAGACTGCTGCGGTTGCCATAATCTGCATGGCAAATACCAACTTATCAGCAAACATATCCTAACTAATCACACTACAATTGAAACTAAACTAAACTGTGAAACTAAAATAAGTAAAAAGGAAAAACTGGAAATGGAGACAATTTCCCTTTAAAGTAAAAGTTATGTCTTGCTGCTGAAACCAGTGCATTTCAAAAGATGTCACCATCTTTAAAATGACTTTAATTTGATTATCTGTAGATCACATATAGTGTGTATGTTAATTAAAAATAATAAATCGTCATTGTAAGAATGCAAACATAAACCCAGCAAGAAAGCAGATAAAAAAAACGTGATTTTTACCTTTAACTCAAAAGCTCCTACAATTAATTGGGGTACTGGTGCAACAAGGAGGAGGAAAACATGTTTGGTGCAGTTCTATGTGTGCATATTAAGCCTGTTTTTGTTTAAAACTGAATAAATAGGAGAGCAGATCAATATTTGGAATGCACGTTTTATTTCCTGAACCTTTAGAGCTTGGCGTATTTTCTGTCATTTGATTCTATGCAGCCTCAAACAATGACACCCTCACCCAAACGGAAGCCCTAAGCCTAACCTTCTCATGTGTCATCTGAACACCTCAAAAACACACGCAAAAAGTTAAAAATTCACAGACATGGGGCAAAAAAGTGGTTTGCCATTTAAATGCCATGCTATGACAGCACATTGGTCTTTGAGGATTTATACTCCTAGACCTTCTTATATCCTTAAACGCTTCAAAAGTTAATTCTCAACCTTAGAAACAAACCCATTTTTGGATTGTTTTAGAGTTTCAACCTTTTTGACATAGCCTTTTTTCATGTTGAAATATTGTCACATTAAGTCAAAAAACTGCTCTTTTATACTTTTCTTGCAAGACTATTATGAAATGTCACATAATGCCAGAATTCCCTCTCTCTGAAACCCAAGTCTAAAAACACATCTTGTTCTTCTTTGACATCTTATTCAGGCTATTATAGCTTTAATTTATATTTCTGCTTCGAACCAATGTGGATCCAACGCTGTAGGCTATGCAACTGTGCAAAGCCAAGATGTATCTTCTGTGTACTGAACTTGTGTTTCTATGCTCCATGAAACGCTAGCTGGTAGATGGACTGGTTCTTATATAGCGCTTTTCTACTCTGAGCACTCAAAGCACTTTATACAACTTTTTCATTCATCCATTCACACCCATTCACATAAGCACTTTTCCAGGTTTTTAGTCTAACTAACATTCATACACAGACCAAAATGGGGTTAGCATTTTGCCCAAGGATATTTGGCATAGACTGGGATCGAACCAACAACCTTCCGGTTAGTAGGTGACCCACCCCCACCTGAGCTACACCCGGAAGTGAGGGTTTCCTCTTTGACCTGACCAGGTTTCTTCCAGCTTGTTCACATGGCAGAAGGAAAAAGTAGCTGGACATGAATGAGCAGAAACAGTGGTACCAATCAAACATGTCAGAGGTTATTTTGACAACAGCATCGGATACAACTTAGGGTTTCAAAAGGGTTTGTGATTACGACATGCCATTGGTGTACATCATTAATTATTTGTTATCAATCAGAATATTGAATTTACTGTTTTATTAACTTTTTTATTTATATTTTATTAATAATCAGAAAACAAAGACAATATTCTGACACACATCAAAAAACTATTTATTTTTTTTTTTCAAACAAACCTTGGTAAATTATTTCCCTGAAAACATAGAATTAGGGCTGGGTTAGGGTTAGCACCTATGGTGGCTTAGACTTCAAAGCATTATGCTTCTCGTGTAAATCTGATAAGCTGCTAAACCATCTTTGATTGAGATCTTGTTCTTTGATAAAAACTGATGTTCATCAATGCAGACAATCTCTATTACACCCTAGGTGTCTCCTACCAAAGCAGCTCTCATGAGTTCTCAGCTTTTCCAATCCATCAAAAAAATACAGGGTATATAGTATTTCATGTAGGTCAGTTTACAAGCAGGTTTCACTTTCAATATTCCTTAAATGACCATTCTTCAAAGGTGCATGCACTGCTCAGCTGGTCTTGGATCCGAGGTCCTGTGTTGCGGACTATCCTTCAACAGTTTTTTGTATGTGAGGCTGAACTGTAAGTTGAACCTTTCAAAGAGAATAAGCTCAGAGAGAGCAATGAAAATGAATAAATTATTGTCTCTCACATTTATTCACTACAGATCAGTGTGTTTCTTTTATTTATCTTTTATTCTCCTTTCAGAGAGAAGAATTTGTGCAGGTTCAAATGAATAATGAATAATCAGGGGAAAGTTTATTATTGGCTAAAGAAAAAAACTGTTAAAGTGAGATACAGAAAAACCAAGTATCTATGTAAAAGCATGGCATTGATTATCACAGAGCTCATTAGCTCATATGTCTTATTGAGTTATAATACCGGATTCCTGTCTTGTGTATAAGCACGACCTGAATTAGTCATCCTCACTGTGAGTAAATATCCGCAGTGTGCATAGAATGGTAACAAGAAACAAATGATTTTCTAATCAATAAGAAAGAAACAAATAGAAAGCAAACCTTAAGTGTGTTTCTGAGAAAGATGTGGGAAAGAAGGTCTTGGAGATAACCTGACCAGATTTTCGTTCACTGTGCAGGAGGTCCTGAGTTTGAGAATAGGGGAGTTAAACCTGAATTAATTTTTAAAAAGGACTAAAATATACAACATTGCAGGAAGGACCACTGAACAACATACAGCTCGAGGAAGGCTGTAAAGCTCTTTGTATGAGCAGGCTCATGTATATCTGCTGGTTGGGTTAGTATAACGTTTTGTGCCATAGCCCCCATTTTATCTCTCACAGATGCATAAAATGCTCCTACTTGGCAAGCAATGTTTCTGATGCCTTTCTTCTGATAGCATACTAATTTTCCAATGTGCACTAAACCATACAATTTATGTAACAGGTGAATGAATTCAATGAAGCACAAACTATTAGTGAATCTTGTTTCAAAACCTTATCTTTTTTTATTCTGATGTTTCTGAAGATTAAGACAAACACAAGACAAACAAAGAAATTCCAATTAATTATTATATTTCTAACTGTTTCCTTGCAAAGTCCAGTCGGAACCTCAACAATCTGAAAGAGAAATTTAGAAATAGCGCTGTAGTTGTTGCAGGACAGAGATTGAAGTGCAAAATGACAGGAAAATATAACCAGAACACAACCAGTTGGTAAAACAGTTGTACACCACAGAAGAACTCTGACTGCAATGCATTGCAGTCAATCCGAGAGTGATTACAGTCCTACTGAGTTGGACCAGAATTGTTTGGAGACAGGTTTCCTTCCACCAAACAACCAGATGGTTGCTACAACTACTTACAATTGGGCTCTAACAGCAAAAAATATCCAGTGCAATCACTAAATAACCAGCGATTATTCCTAATCACTTGGAGGCTGGTGTCCTATTTTTAGACTAGTTTGGCTGAGCGATTAATATTGCTGTTATTAGAGTGTATGCAGTCATTCATTCATCCGTGTTCAGTTTGTTCAAATAATAGATACTGGGATGAGAAGTGGATTATTATACAGTTTTCTTTCATGTTTCTTCCTTTTTCTGAAAAATTTCTAGTAGTAGAAAAACTTTAGAACATCTTTAAAGCCTGAAATGTAGCACAGGAATGTGTGCGAGTGAAGTGTGACTGAATCCCTCGTCTAATATATTGCTGCTTAGCATGGTTCTCTTTCACACCTCCGGGCTCGAGTGACACATGACAAGAATTCCTCACACACGCACTAACACGTAAGCTCATTGTCTGTTCTGAAACACACGCGTGTTAAAAAAAAAAAGCTCTTTGCTGTCAAATCTGGCTCTGATTCCAGCTAAAAATACTTTTACACCTGTATGCACCCTTTCCTCCTTACCCTCGTCTTTCTCTCTCCCATTCCTCCCCACTGGTTCCCACTCTGATCAGGAAGAAAAGATGGCCACTGGTGCCGTTAGCCAAACAAATCTCGATGGAGTGGGCTTTTGAACCCCCCCCTGCGGTGTCTTCAAGATCCCTCCCCAGACCCAAAGCTCTGCTTTCCATTTCCACGTATTTATTCAAAATCGACAGAGCGAAGGGAAGGTCTCAGCACCATTTCCCACATGCTCAAGGCATGTAGCTGGTTCTAGGAGCTGATGTAATGTATAAATAGAACATATGCTGAAAATCCTAAGCTATAGGTGGAGCAGTAGAAGTGGTATGCCAGCGACAAAGACCCATTTACTTACCTTGAGAAGCAGCTGGGTTCTTAAAAGTTCATGGTCAGACTGTGCACGTTTCAGCAGAAAAACGGCAGGTTAGAACAATCAGCTCCTACTGACGTGCTTTGGGAGTGCCACCAACAATGGTGAACGTTGGTTTAATTTATCCATGGACTAGATTCACCATGTAGTACACTGATCTGGTTAAAGTTAGCTTTGTCTAGGTTCTGCTAAGTATTTTCTACAAGTTCCTGTTTGCACCTGGTAACAAAGGTTTGAGGTATTATAGTTACATTTGGTATTAAAGTGTGAAGTGTGGTGTCTTTTTAACGTGTATGACTGACTTTTTTCTCCTTTAGTGTGGTTGAGATGTCAGATGATGCAATCCTATTCTCATCTACATGGTTCCACAAAAGTCCTTCTGCGAGACAATCTAAAGCCATCTTCTCAATGCATTTGGTCAGTTATTTTGAAGCCCCTTTCTAAACAAGCTCCAGTAGTTATCAGCACATAAAAAAAGACTTTAAAGGTTTGGTGACTTCTCCAAAAATAAAGTTAACGACGCATTTTTATACATATATTATGTAAAGTTACTCAAAGTTACAAAACATCATGACTTCATTGCTTGTTTAACCAGAGCGCTGAACCAGTGCCATGCTAATTCATGTTAATACAACAGACAATAAAGATAACTAATAAAAGTAACAAGATTTACTAAGCTAGCATATTCATATATGCTTGTTTGACACTGTCATGATCCTCTACTATGCGTATCACTGGCTCATATGCTCCCCAGTTTCCAGTTTATTAGCGCTTTGAGGGCAGGGACATGATATCTACCATCTTTACTGTTACTGAATTTTCCCGTGGACTTTAGAACCAGACATTTAATAGCGGACCATGCTAACACTTTCATGGCGAGAATCTATGTACATTTTTCTCTTTTCCATAGTATGTGCATATATTAATATCAGCGGTAAAGTTGTCTCCCCACTTTTACATATTAAGTGTACATGTTACGTGAATTCCAAAAAAAAAGCAAAAAACCACTCCTTAATAAATTTAATTAGGCAGAACTGAACCTCTCAACTTGGTAATAACTTGCTGTGACATTGAAAAATAGCTTTCCTGTAGTTGCACAAACCAAGAAATCATTGGGGGTATTAATTAGTCTCTTACCATCAGACTTGTTTATCCGTTTTGCAGCACTGCTCTTATTGTGGCCTTCATTGTATTCTGCAATGTTCTAATTTCCACAACTGTTTCACAATTAATCAATATGAGTGTTTACACTGAGAGTAATATTGAGTGTTTGGTTAATAAGATTCTTCCCCTGGATGCTGAACTGTTGACTCAAGATGACATGGATAGTAAATTTACAGCTCTTATGACTGTTCACTCTCTCTACTTTTAAGTTTATCTTTGGATGCTCTACAATATAAAGTACATTTACTTCACTAAGTTTACCTTCTATCTACTTCAGCATCAGTACCATGATAGTAAGAAAGCTCTGTGATAAACTTCCGTATGGTTATTTGTTCCTGGAAAACTCTCTTTGGACTTGTGAGGGTGTATTTGTGATTGTGTGAAAAATTCCTACATTCTCAGGCAGCTTAAATGTTTTGGACCCATAATGATCCAAATCCAGCAGGCCCAATAAACCAGCCAGTGAAACAAGAATAACGAGCAAAAACAAAGTTCAAGACATAAAGCTCCCTAATGAAACAGAAACCAATGTCTCATGGTTGATAAACATGATAAACATGTAACTTATTCTCTTCTGTCCTTATTCAACAGAGGACAATTATCCAAAGCCAAAAACATCTCTCCAACCTCAGAAACATCTGAGAAAACATCCGCATTTGATGCTGTGGGATGAGAACTCAGAGACATAAAAACAGACCGGGACAGTTGTTAGAACAGGCAAGATTCTTTGTAATGTTAACAACCAGAACATCCCACCTACTGCTTTTTTTTCTTGTTGTATGGATGCAGTTTTTATATATTAGTGGCCTCTTCTGTTCATTTTCAGCTCCATAATTATAATCCTTGAACTTTACTTGTGCAGCTTTGTATGAGTCATACTGCAAAATAATCCTTATTTATTCACAAAAGCATCTCCTCAGTCCGTCCCCTGTTTGAAAGAACTAATTTTAAGCCCCTCCCCTTTTAAGACTATCCTTCCTTTAAGCTTTGTCTGATTGGTTGCCCCTCACAGATATAGGGCTAGGCTTGAACAGGAAGTGGGTGGGGCTCCTGTACCTGCGGTCACCTCTCTGTGACATTACAAAGATTAGAGTAGAAAAACTGTGTTAAAGCAAGCATTTAGAGCAGTCTGCAGCCTGAGCTTTTAGCTCACAGGGATTACTGTACCTACCATCAGCCAGGGGAACAGGAGACACATGAAAGGAAGTCATGTAATATACTGCAGGCTACTGTAGCACTGAGGTTGTTGCACAGACAAAGTAAAACAAAAAGTACTTGGAGCCATTTGGTTTAAATATCCACATGTTCTGATGTTTCTTGGATAAGTGGTGCCACTAAATGAGAAAAGAAAATGCAGAGAGAGAAACAAGCCCAGCTCTGACTGGAAGAAATTAGATTTAAAGTCGCATTGACTGTCACAAAAAAACAAAAAACTAATGGATTTCATGACTTCACCAGGCTGCATTTACAGTGTTCAAAGTGCGAGGGAATCTGTTCCATCTGCTCTCTGCGCACACAGTCTGACCTGCAGTAATTTATAGGAATAGATTTAGAGCATTTTCAGAAAAAGAACAATTATAAACTTGCTGTGAGAGAAAATGAACAACAACACTATAATGTTGTGATTCTTCTGCAAAGTCATTTTCTGCTGTTGCATTTATGGATGAGTTTCTTTAATGAAGCCGAAGATGAAGAAGCAAGTAATGTGCAGCAATGTGGAATGATGAAATATCCAGCCAGTGGAAAACCTAAACACACATACGCAGACAAATATATAGTGTGGTCTTTCCTTCACACGTCATTTTCTATTCTCTCACAGGCATTCACACAGAAGTTAATTCCTCTGATTACTGATTTACACAAGAAACAACACAACCGCACAGGTGGCCCGCCCTGGGCTCTTTTACCCCCTCTCCCCTTGCTAAACCAGAGAGCGAAAAATGGAGAAGCAGAAAAGAGAGGATGAAAGTGCTAACGTGTGAAAACATAATGGAAGTCAGCCTGAAGGTAAAGACTGGGATTACAAAGTGAATCCAGGCTTGGCAACCAGCTGGAACACTTTTATTTTGCATACACACGCTCGATACGCTACCATATTGTGGTTTGTGTTCCCATTCGGGGGAAGCTCGGAGGAACGTGGGAAATGTGGCGAGTGAGATGTGTTAACTCAGACCGGGCTCGGCCGCTGAAATACACGAATGTGCAAATTTTTTAGGGTGATGACAAGGATGAAGCTGTCAGAGATAAAATAATATTTGCATGGAGGCTGTACACTGTATATAAATATGTAATCATCTTTCAATTGTGCAATCATTGATGATATTGATAATGATGATGATGATGATCTTTTCAACAACTGGCAATAAATATACTCCAAATTTACAGTAGGCAACGTTAGAAAAGTATATGTTAAGACATTTTGGGCGGGTTGGCTGAAAGTGTACTGAAGGTCACCTAACTGGGGTGTGTTTCCATCCAAATTACATTCATACTGGGTGCAAAAATAAATAAAAAATAAAAATAAAATACTGTGACTGTATTTAGTAAGTGTTCCCTTATTAGAGATCAACAGTCTACCTCAGAGAGCTGAAGGACTCTAAGATGCTTTGTCCTCCAGTGTACTTTCATTGTTCCCATAGCTAAAAGGCTAAAGGGGTTATTCAAAGAAAAGGGACATGAATTCATGCCTTTCTTTGGAGGAGATTAAATACGATTTGGACTATAGACAATAATGTATAATTTAATGATGCCTGAAAATGTATTTGCAGGACTGCAGAGAACCTTTTTATATTTTTCATTATGAAAAGTCTTTGGATATATGAGAGGAGTAGGATACAGAGAAAAGTTCACTGTTTTAAACTTTTAGAACTCTTAAGATGAGCAAAAATACAAAGTTTTTGGTACTTTGGGCCAAACACAACAAAGCTGCCATGGGTAGTTTGTTGTGTGCATTGTGCCTGATAAGTGCTAACAGGGTACATACACAATGCAATGAGTGTGGGAGGAAGGAGGTCAGTAGGAGCCCTCAGCAGATTTTGTTTTTTTGTTTTTTATTTTTTCTAGGGGCCACTTTGCCCAGACTAGAAACTATTCTATGACTCTTAATAATTGTATTTTTCAGTGGAACTACAGTGTTTTATGAGGATAGTGTTTCATATGTTATTTTTACGCAGCCATCACCACAAACAGAATCCCTTTACCTTCAGTTAAAGTAAAAAAAGAAAGGAAAAGAGAAACCTGGAACAATCATGTAATCAGTTTATATGACTGCAGTTTCTGGTAACCAACAGAGGTAGGCTAAGGAAGAAAGTGTTTCTTGGCAAATGCTGTTTTAGTATGATATAAATATAAATGATCTAGATCAGAACATGTTGGGAAAACTATGATGTCATTAACTTTTTAATCACAAAATGATGAAATGTTCTAAGACGGACGTAGCAACCATGACAACAACCATAGTTAGCCTCATCTTGAAGCATCTGACTTAGAAACTGAGACACTGCATGTAACTTATATCTGGACTTTTCCTTTTGGCAGTAATGGTACTCACCATCAATCCATCCACTACCATTTCCTGGTCCAAGCTGAGGTGTCTTGGCCTCTCTTTTTTTGGTCACCACTAGATTGACAAAGCTCTTCTTGGAGTTGGACAGATATTTTGGAGACATTTCCACCTCCTGTGGCTTTGAGGTGGCTGTGGCTTAGAAGTTAGAGCAGGTCATCTACAAATCAGAAGGTCAATGGTTCAATGCTCCAATCAAAGAATCCTTGGGTAAATTGCTCTGTGATGCGTTCATTGGCATGTGCATGAATGCTTTGAGAACTAGTCCACTTATAATTTTCTCTGGGTTGGCCACATTTGCAACGCTACCTAGGATACACACGAGGTATCCACGAGGCAGATGCCTCCACAGTTCCTCACCCTATCTTTAAGCTTCAGCTCAGACAACTTTCAGTCAAAGCCCTTTTGTAGCCTTAATCTTATTCTTTGGGTTACCACCCACAAGTCTTACTCACAGGTAAGGTTAGAAATAAAGATCTGTAAATTCCAGTAAATCAAAATCTTTGCTTTCAGATAGAGGCACCATATCCCTCAGTGAAGGCATGATCATGACCCACCAAGAATGTGGGTCACCCTCCTATTCTGGCTAAGACGTTCTGCTCATAAAAGTTACGAACAGAATCAGTGGAGAATCAACCTGATGAAGTCCAGTGCTAATTAGGAACGAGTCTGACTTTTTGCTTGCAATATGGACCGAGCTCATACTCTTGAATGTCACATCATGTTTTATACAACTTAAAACTAGTGACTGGGACCATAAACTCATCGCGAAAGTGTTTGTTGCAGTCACAGATGGAGTGGCCTCTCTGCAGCCAGTGTACTTCCTGTTTCTCCTGCTGGTCATTAGAAAGAAATCAGGTTAAAGTCCCTTCACTTTTTCTGACCTGGAAGCTCCATGCATCTTACATACGCAGACAATAAAATTCAATAAATAAATGCAGTAAAGAGTAATTAGATTATTTTATAATTTACTCTGTGAATTCTTCTAAAAATCACCAAACACAAGATGAATAAAGAACAAACATGTGACCTTGTCTTTCACTCTGGTTCATTTCTGAGATGTTAAATTTTCACAAGTGGCACACTATCTTAATGTCTATCATCTCACGCTGCCACGTGAGAGTTATGACCCTAAGTAGCTGACAACTTTCACAAAAACAATAACACAGCCTCCCACCTCCCTCTCCCTCCCACCATAACACTCTGTCTCCCATGAAGAGCCATAATATCCCTTTCTAAACAGGAAACAGACACAAAGAGAACACATGCCCTTGTGTATGCTTGGATGTATATCCCTGCGCCCCTGTGTTTGTGCACAATATGAAATGCATTACTGCTAGATTTCTGCCCGCACGGGGCATCTGCAGTCAGTGTGTCATCGCAGAAATATCCAGTTTATTGAGTTGAAAATCGACCATGAGTGAGTGCACTTAGCCTTTGTGGAGAGATGGGGGGGAGGAAATGGTCAAATGCACATTTCCCTCCATGGTTTATTTATCCTTTGGTTGCCTCTGGTGTGCTCTGCTACATTGCTAGAAGCATATATGTTAAAAACTCACGAACAAATAAACAGTCCAAGTAAACAGACCACGGCTGACCACAAATGCACAAACAATTCGTATACATGAGGACAAAGAAGAAACCACCAGGGAGCACATACTATAGGACCCACACATAAAGCCTTTGATACAGCAGCTTCAACAAATCAATGACCACATGATCTTGATTATTGATTGATTGTATTATGGCTCCAAAGTTGTTGTGTTTGTTATATTAAAACCACAAATAGGCGCTCTGACCCAAGTATTGATGCATTCAAGAGGCATTTCTAAATGCCACTTAATGAAGCTGTAATTTCTGTCTTTAATCAGACGAGTAATTGCGACCTCAAGACTCATTTTAAAAATAGGAAAAGAAAGGGAAAAAAGGGTTTAAATTGTGTATTTCTCCATTATTGTGTAGTTAATTCAGCCAATATTCAGAATGATTGCGCAGGCCGGAAGGAAGGAGACTGAGAATGTACAAACGCACGAAAGGGATGATGGATGAGGCGTGCAGAGCGACTAATTTGTGACCGGCTGTTCACACCTCTCGGCAGAGGAGGCGGCCCCGCTGTGTGAGCGTGTAAGGTTCTGATTGCACTGATGTTATTGAAGTGACGCTCTCTAACTCACAACACCTGGACCCCTCTGCACCGGCTGGCCTCCAAGCCTCGGCGCAGGCCAAGAGGACACAGCAGGGGTGGAGGCGATGGCGTCCTGGCAGGGCAGGGCTGGGCTGATATCTTGGCCAGGTCATGAACCTGCTTGCAGTTTGACATCCTCTGTTCATACTTAGAGATTTTATGAAAGGGTGCACGATGGGTAAGAATGTAGAAACTCCTCCACGTCAATGTTATTGTTCTAACTAAATGGCTGTTCCTGAGGCTGAAAAAGTATTAGAAGCATGAAAAACTGCCATCCCTCTAACGTCCACTAGAGGCTCCAACAGTAAATCATTCACCATAGGCTCCCATTTTAAAATGTCCAACTTTAAAGCCGAATTAAACATGTTTACAGCTTGATACAAAAAGACTGATTCCCCCTGCATAACAACTGTATGGGAGTAAAAGTTTAACTTTTTTAGAATGATGTTAAGGTCTATAGTTAGGGTTGCAACCTCTTTGACTGACACTTGGATGGTGGCACAGACGGCTGTAGCTGCTAGATGTCTTCTAGTCTTCACCTCAGCTAACTGGACCATGTTTGTGCTGCTAGTGCATTTTGGAGCATTTAAATTGTACTAAAAGGTGGTAAACATTAGACAACATACAGTTTTCAGCATTTTCAGCACTGGCGAGGTCAAAACTCCAGCAACAATTATAAAGAACTTGGCCACAAGTACAACATGTTTAGTTTTTGGCTTTATTGAAGCATCATGAGCCTCCTGTAGAGAGAAGTGATTCGAGAAGGAGTGAGTGTTTTGTTTTTTTCCTTGGTTGACGCATACATTTAGGTACAACTACTCAAAGAAATCTCCCTAAAACTCGTCTGACATTTTTGACCTTATTCCAAAGTCAGGAAAAATCTGAAGTCACACAAAGAGATGAAAGTGACAAATGACTGAAATGATAAACTGATTAAAATTAATTATGTCAATTAAACTTTAATTTGCTTGCCAGTGAAGCTAAGCTCTGGTTTCTTTCATTTGATGACGTGTAAGCAATGCAGTTTATCTTGATTCAGTTCCATGTGAAGCGTCCTGATGCAATAAATCAAAATGTGTTTTTTTTATGCGGCTGAAAACAGTTAATGAGGATGCCTGTGCTGGTGACTTAGGACAATACAAATTTACAGGACCCAACAGGCTTTGAGCTTCAAGTCGGGTAGAGGAAATTAATGTTGTCTGTTGTGTGAAGTTTGTTATGAGGAAGAAAATAATGCCTAGGTACAGCCTGATTATTTAAGATAAAAGTGAGAACACCAGTGAAATTAAATGTTATTGGTCTGCCAAAATATTTTCAGAAAAACTGACAGTTCCTTAAAAAATATACAGAGAGTTTCTGCCAAACACATTGACTCACCCATCCAAATCACTGAATCCAGTCGTTCCAATGACTTGTGTGGTCATAGGTATATAAAATTAAACACCTATGCATGCACACTGCTTCTACAAACATTTGTCAAAGAATGAGTCGCTCTCAGGAGGTCAGTGAATTCTAGCATGGTACTGTGATGCCACCTGTGCATCAAGTCTACTTGTGAAATTTCCTCATTCCTAACTATTCCACTGTGAACTGCTAGCGTTCTTATAGCAAAGTGGAAGCAACTGGAAACAACAGCAAATCAGACACAATGAGGTAGGTAAGAGGGAAAATCACAGAGGCACTATTGCTGAGGAGCATAGTACCCCCAGAGTAAGTCGCTATAGACTTCCAAACATCATGTGGCTTTTGGATTGGTTCAGAAGCTCTGGGTCAAGAGCATAGTGGAATTGGTTTCCATGACCAAACAGCTGCATCCAAGCCTTACATCACCAAGTGCAATGCAAAACACCAGATGCAGTGGTGTAAAGCACACCACCACTGGACTTCACAGCAGCAAAAACAAGTTTTTTGGAGTGATGAATCACATTGCTTCGTCTGGCAGTCGGATGGACAAGTCTGAGTTTGATCTTTGCCAGAAGAACAGTACTTGTCTGACTACTGTGCCAAAAACAGTGGGATTTTTCGGATGTTTTTTAAGAGTTGCACCCTTATGCTGAATCATTAAAAGTTCCGTTCAAGGTTCTTTATTTGTCACATGCATAGTTATACAAGTATAACACACAGTGAAATGTAGCCTGACACACTCCTCGACATGTGCAAAAATTGGGGGGGGGAAGAACAGAGGAAGAACATTTTCTTTATTTATATTGGGTGAATGTGCAGTAGTAGCAGGAGGCAGGTGAATTCTGTACATTAATATGAATAGACATCTGACTATTTTACAGGATAGACAATATAAACATATTTAAAATTAAAGGAATTTGGAATGTACATTGTGCCTTGGTTTAGAGTGTCTGGAAGAGTCCTGTCTCAGTCAATTATAGATGATGTGAGAGGGCGGGTGTGTGCGTTTAGGGCCCGGATGGCTTGCGGAAGCTCCTCTTGAGTCTCTCTGTCCTTGCCCGGATGATGCGGAACCTTCTACCAGATTGCAGAAGTTGGAACAGTTTGTTGCCAGGATGGGACGGGTCCTTCAGTATCTGCGCTGCTCTAGTCTGGCATCTCCTGGTGTAGGTGTCCTGAAGCGGGGGGAGAGCAATCCTGCAGCAGCGTTCTGCTGTACAGATCACTCTCTAGAGAGCTTTTTGGTCCTTCACACAGCTGTTCCCAAACCAAGATGTCATGTTCTGTGTGAGGATGCTCTCCACAGCGCCTGTAGTTCCAGTGAAACGTCTTAGTTTCACTGGAGCTAAGACATTTTGGGCAATTTGGTGCTCCCAACCTTGCAGGAAGAGTTTGTGCATTGGTGCACAGTCATGTTGGAACAAAAAGAGGTCATATTAAACCCAACAGATTAGGGATGGATGTCACTCTGTCTTCTTATGAAGCTGACTAGTGAATATTTTTGGCAATATAAATGATCTAAACAATGTAATACTTTTTTTCTCAGAAACAAAATTAGGACAAGTTTTGATAAAGTTCAACTCCTTTATACAACCAAAAAGGAAAAAAAAACCTTTGACCTTCATGACTGTTTGGACTGTACATGTGCCAGTAGTCACAGCCACCTGTGTCACTATCCACCTGTCAGTGAAAAGAAGCTGCATGTCTAAAAATGCAAACTTTAAATCATATTAGCGCTTAAACAGGTAACGTTTTTTTTAATACAGTTGTTAGGAAGGAGGAAAGTGTTAGACCAAAACAGTTTGGGGGGGGGGTTCAAGTAACCATGTTTATTTCTGCTATAAAATTGGGCATGTTAACATGGGAGACTCCTGGGACTGACTCACTGCTGGAGCTTCAAGTGCATGTTAGAAACTGTAGGGTTTAACTTCATATATCAGCACCAGGAGTTGGTCAGATGAGACTATTGTTTGCTAACTTACAGGAAAAGGCGGTGGTTAAGGGTGAGATTAAAACACATTTAAATGTAATTATATAAAGAGTAGAGCTTTTCAGGTTTGTGCATATTTCTGTGCATTTAATTTGCAGTGTAGTATGCACTGCATTAAAAACACTATCTAGGGAAACACTGAGTGTTTTAACTGGGGAAATATAAATGAATTAAAAGATGAATTACACCATCAGATCAGAGCTGGTTAATTGAACACATACTGTACACACTGCAAATTACATGCTCACTCGTGCTTCGGGGCATCCATAAAATCATAAACTAATATATGCAGTAATTAAAAACCAGGGCAAAGTATAAAGGCTAAGATTATATAATCTGACATTAAAAAAAAGTAAAGTGACATTCACACTCTACTTTTTTTTTTTTTTTTTTTTTTTACACACTGACGTATGGGTGGGTTATTGCCTAACGAAATATCCACCAGGCTTGATATCAAAGTTTCAAACTGGGCACACACTCCATCTGGCAGGAAGGAATGAAACTCCGTTCGCTTACATGTTCTGACCTGCTTCAATATAACACCACGCTGCACATTTAGCTGACCCTCTCGCACCTTTACTGAGCTATCCGTGTCATATGAAAGACAGGCCAGACCTTTCATATGTCCATAAAGTTTTAACAAGCCTCACACACAGGTGGGGGGAAAGGGGAGTAGAGACATTCTTGTCTGATGAACACGTCCACATTTAAACACCAGGAGGACATCTTGGTTAATGCCACAGGGTCAAACACAGGGATCTTATACTGGGGATGATATATGATATCTGCGTGCACTGCCAGCACAACTGCAAACACAATCTGGTTTTATCAGCTGTCTAACACCATCAATTCTCACAGACTGGACTTTTATTTAGCGTGAACACGGAAAAACAAGGCCTTTTTATTTCTGATGCTGTATATCAGCAGGAAGCCTTCATGATTCTTTTCCTAGTTCATTCCCACTTATCTTTGATCATTTGTTGTTGTTGTTGATTCCTAATCTTTCTTTCCTTTCCACAGTTCACTGTGTTAGCACCAAATAAATCTCTTAAGTTTTACAAATATTATGAACATTTATATGAATATGAAAATGTCATGATAAACTAGACTCATTTTTCAGACATTTTTAAGATGTCTAAACGGTGACTAAGGTCACAGGTCACTGCTTTCTAAGCATCCCAAAATTAAGTTTTATTAATACATTTCACACTGCCAGCAATCTCCTACAATCACTTGCCAACTAGTTGGGACATAAGTATAATTTTGCTGCAAGTTTTAAACTCACAGGTAAACTTTAAAGTTCACAAGTAAGTATACATAGTCTACTACAGGAAAATGTATTAAGGGAAGTAGTTGAATTGAGACACAGTAACAGTATCTTCATTAAAAAGTGTTTTTTTTTTTTTTTTTTTTAAATACAGGTTTTCACAGGACTCTATCTAGTCCTCTGAAAAAAATAACTGCACTCTTACTGCATCGATAGGAAGTACAAGGCCATTTGCAAACTATTTGAGGTCCATCATGCTACAGTAAAAAAATGTAACTAAGTGGAAAACATTCAAGAGAAGTGCCAGTCTTACCAGGAGTAGACATGCCAGCAAATTCACTCCAAGGTCAGGCCATGCAATGCTCAGAGAAACTGCGAAAAAACAAACAAACGACAACCCCAAAAAACCCCAAGAGCTACATCTCAGACTCTGCAGGCCTCACATAGCATTTTAAAAGTTAAAGTTGATGAAGGCAAAATTAAAAGACCAAACACGTATGGGTTGGTTGGAAGGGCTAAAAAACAACATGGCGGCTTGACTTAGGTTTGGTACAAAGAGGAGTCTGACTGACTCAGTGACTGCAAGCAAAGTATTCTAGAAAAAAATCTTTTGTAGCATCTAAGCCACTCTTCTTTTTTCTAACTGGACAATGTTTCTGATCTGGGACCTCAGTGCACATATGAACATTTGGCATACGAACAATAACAGTATGCTTTTTCCATCTGTCCTTGTTCTTGTTAAACTGCCTCTAAAACACAATATTCAGTCGCATTCCTGTGAAGGTCTGGTTGCTTTTATCTACAATTTCTTTCTGTGGACAAATGTAGCAAATAAGATAAAGATGAAAAAGGACAAAAATCACACGACAATGAGGTTCACCTTAAGGGCCAAATGTAGGATTTGGTAAGAGTGGCTTGTCTAAAACATAGAAGAGTGTGGCAGAGGTGAAGAAATAATGGTTTGACCTTAAAATGATGGTGAATTGAAGTGCACAAAGGAGACACCGGCCACAGTGCAACTTTGTCATTCAGAGATGATGAAACGGAATAATAGTTATTAATGCTCTCAAAAGAATATTGCCTGATGGTAATGATGAAGCTCGATAACAATTTCAGCTTGAGTGTACGAGGAAGAATACCTGACTTAATTAACCCAAATACAAGGGAAGATAGGCAGCTAAAATTTAACACTTCATTATTAATGCAGACTAATTACAACTGAATTTAATTAACTCCAGATCTGCAGTGCGACAGGTGTTCAGTGAAGCAAATTAAACACCAAGGAGAAAGAAAAATTTACTCCTAAATTATCCCCATTTTCAAACATAATAAATACATCTGATTTTATGTGTGGAAAAGAAGGTGCTTATCATACTATGCTTTGTTATTAACTATGCTTTGTCCAACACGTTCTCACTCCCAAAGCGTAACATTTTACGCTAGGTGCCAAATCGTCAACATATTACGTTTTCGGCTACCCACCATGTTCCTAAATGACGACCTCGGAAAAGTGAGGAAATATGACAACCGTATGGACTCAATCTACACATGTTCACTCTTTTTCTTTAAATCGCTGAGAAACATGCTATTTAACATCATTAAAGTCATGGTTAAGATCAGGAAAAAGGTTATGGGCTAGGGATAAGGTTAGGTTTAGAGCTGGAATACAGGGCTGGAACGTCTATTACCGCGGGAGCGTCATTGCACTGGATTTCAGCCATAACCCACTGCGTACCATAAGAATGCCGAAGGTCTCCTTTCGCGTTCCTCAGGAACGCCGCGGGACGTGACAAAACGTCGGCATGTTACGCCTCGGGAGTGAGAACGGGCTGGCTTTGTCCAGTAGTAACAAAAGCTGCTCACCAGCCTCTTATCAATATTATTCTTAACGCATTATATTGTATTTAATTTGGGCTGCTTACTGACCAGCTGTTTTGTTTTTTTTGTATAAATCAAATCAACAACACTACAAATCTTAGCTAGTGTCAGTTGTTAGTGCTGTTTCTACTTTTTATCCTAAGGTAGTTCCGGCAATTTATCATTTAGAATTCTAACTTTCAAAAACAAAGCTAATGAATTAATTTACTTTATGAAAAGTTTAGTAGGGTTTTTGATTTTAAACTCTAGTAAACATTCAGGTTTTGCACTGCGCTGCATCGCGCTGGGCCAATGTAGCATCTTAGCTAAAATGCAATCATGTTAGTTTCTTATCATTTTTGTCCTTTTACAATAAGCAGCTACTTTATTAGAATATTAAACGAATTAAAGTAATGTAAGGATAAGCTACATAGATCAACTACATCATGAATTTAAGCATCTGCTCTTTTAAGATAGTGTAGTTTGATTTTTGCTCATTAGCAGACAAAGCTAAAAGCATAATGGAGAAAGCACCAATCAGTGTCTTTCTGACCTGTAATTTTGCAATTTTGAACATTTTTACAATATAACACAACTTCATACAATATAAACAATTTAAATATTTGCACATTGTGAATATCTTAACATTGTGACAGTGATGCATAACTACTTGCACTTTAAAAATTTAAATACATCCTACCCTTGTGTACATAGCACTGGTTTTACTTCATTTATTATTTTCTATGCTAATAGTTAGTTAGTTGTATATTTAGTTGTGTGAAGGGAACTTGCAAAGTAAGAATTTCATTGCTCAGGTGGACCATTTGTGTTTTGTGGTGTATATGACAATAAACGTCTTGAATCTTGAAAGCTGTTCTCAGACAATAATTTGAAGCACACAAATTATTTTTGATCCCACAACAAGAAAAAACAGGTAACATTAATTTTTGCCAAAGCTCCCTTAAGCTAGCCTTAATTAGCCACAGTCCCTGCAGGCAGCTTGCACAGTGAAGTCTTGAAAACAAAAAATAAAAAAAGCACACATTCAAAAACTGACTGCAGCAAGATGGCTAAAACTGAACTGAACTGAAGCTGGTGTTGTTTAGTCAGAATGTCAACTACACTGGTTACGAAAGAGTTGTGAAGAGATGCCCAGAAAACTTTCTCACCCACAAAGACTAGTGGTATTATCACCTGCTTTTTAAAATAAAAACCAATTCAAGTTGCTTATGTTGGTGTACATGTGACTTCTATCTCAGTCATTACATGGTGTGTGTCAGCATTTACAAACCCTGTGATGTAACTGATTACGATAAGTGCGCAGTCAGTTAGCTTGGTAGGCTAAGAAGTAGGACCCAGAGAAAGTTACAAAAAGTTGTTGTAACTCTTGTGGTGCAACAAGGATGCTTAGGCGGTGTTCAACAAGTACTATTAGCTAGTGTCGAGCCAACTTGGAATCATTTTACAATCACAACTAGAGTTTAAGAAAAGACCACCAGATTGCAGTTATTCAGCAATGAAATGTTTGCTGGTATTTTTGATGGTTTAAGGCTGCGTTGTGAGGAGCTCGTCTCGTCTTTGTGTGTTTGTGCGTGTGTTCAGGTCATTATTTTGTTCTTGTCATGTTATTTGTCTCTGTGAAGGCTAGATTGTAGCGTCACAAGTTTTTGTGGTCCCCAGAAAGAATAACTGGTTGACTGATGTAGCTAATGGGGAGCTTAATAAACTAAACTAAACTAAACTTATTGTCTGGCCAGAGCACACAAACACTGGTGTCCTTGTTGCTCTCTCTCACTCTGACACAAACACATACCAAGAGTTGAGTGTCTGTTTCTCGTTGTGAGAGTTTTTCCTCCTTCTAGAGCTTCCTAGCCAATGCTGATGAGCCCTGATGCCATTAGTGTTGATTTCATGTGACAGCGATGAAACCGGATAATGAAAATCAATAAGGCAAGCTTCTCTAACCCTGCAATTGTCAACTTTTATAAATCCCTCTCTTGGCCGGGACAGACCTTCCTCGGCTGCATACAAACACAAACAGATTGTGCATGCATGCAGACAACAAAAATCCTCTCAAACGCATGCACGCACAGAGATATGCATGCTCACTGCAAGCATTTCCTGCTGCACAGAGGTCAGAATTAATGGTTTCTAAAATCAGTGGATATCGCATTAACCATGCAACATTTAAATGAATAAGTGGAGAGTCATAATTTTAATAAGTTACTCATTACGCCTGTTAAAGGTCAAACATTTTTGTTGTCTGTTTATATATGCTTTTCTTTTCTCTTAAATATGTGTTGCAGTCCCTTCTCAGGCAAAACCGCTAATCAAATGTAATTTCGGCACATTCCATTAAACCACATTTCCATGGGCTGACCTCCCTCCCTCCCCAAGGCCCTTTTGTTTCCCTGTATTTTCCAACTCTCTCTGTATTACATTCACAGACACAGATCGATTCTCGGTCTCTGCAGCCTCCAAGTTAGACAAATTGCATTTACCTGCTCCACAAATGCTTCAAATAGAGAGAACAGCGGATAATGAGAAAACTGGCAAACAAGACGCAGGAAGGCGTTAGGAAACTAGAACAACGACAAGCCTCACTGCCATTCCATCACGCTGATGCAGAGTGTGCTGTGTTGATTGTTTGCGGATTGGAGAAATGGGTGGATGCTCTCTGAGCACAATAGGCCTTGATTCGTTGGCTGAATATTCTGTCTCTCACTCACTCACTCACACACACACACACACACACACACACACACACACACACACACACACACACACACACACACACACATAAACAAAAAGAGCGAATTGACAAACTTTCTTCCAAAGATTCAGCTTTTGATCGGGAAATCACGCTTCACCTTATTTCTTTTGTTTCTTTCTGTGAACCTTCAGTCAGATGCTGCAGCTCTGAGAGGTGCACATCTGTAGCTTTCCTTCCAGCTTTCCTCTTTCCTACTCACACACTTCTGGCAGACGCTGCTGCTCTAGGGAACCGAAGGACAAGAAAAGGGCTAATGTTTGTTCATCCCACAGCGAGAAGATGTGTGTGTGCAATCACAGCGAGGGACTGATGATAGCCTGTGTTTTCAGCAGAGGGCCTTACGTCCTTTTGAGGGTGGGGAGGGGAGCACAGACTCATGAATATCTGGCACCGCAGCTGACAGTGATTGGATATTGTTGCGAGCCGTGCGGCCTTGTCTGTGCTCATTGCCCGTGCATCCGACAACAAACAGCAGCAGCCTCTCATCCCACCTCTGACGGCGGACTCGACAGTTTTAAAACCACATGGAACAAAAAGCAGTGTGGCTGTAATTGTGCACAGTGAGCTCGTATTAGTTTAATTGGGAGATGATAGCTCGCCCATCAATTTTGTCCTTGGAAAAAGGAAATCCATTCCCCGCAAGGTTCAAACAACAATAGTTCTCATGAGGTTTTGGTTGAAGGAATATTGTGTTAACCTTTAAATGCATGGGTCATTTTTCAAACACTATTACATTCCTTGGCGACTTGACTAAGGCAAATGAAGCTCATATATTTTAATCATATTCTTTCTAACCTTTTCAGAGTGTATTATAACAACAAAACACTAAATATAAAATATATGCTTTTGTTATTAATAAAATCGTTCATAGATCATCGATTGAGGTCAGGAACATGTTTGTTTTTTTCATCAATCTTGTCATCTTAAACTTTGTGCTCATGCTGTGTCTTACATTGCACACAACAGCTAACGACCTTAATAAGTAATAAAGAATGATGTCACCTGTTGATCGCTATTTTTATGGCCAAGAAAGGATGGACAACAACTTTTATGTGTTTTTTCACCTTTTAACATCAACCTTTTAACCAGCAACACTACAGTTAGGCTTTGCTTAGGACCCAAAGAGTTTTTTAATCCTGAGACATCAAAGTGATCATCAGCGATGAACCAATACGAGCCACGAACCCCAAGGAACAGCTGAGGTGGTTATAACTGTGGACAAACTAAAATGGACGACATGTACAGATTCTTCAGGTCATGTTTGGCTTTGACTGGTGAAGCTGATTCAAGGTGATTACAGCTATCTCACCTCACCTCATCACATCTGCCTGAGGTAGTACTTTCTGAAATCCATGTCATGCCCAGTTTGGGACTTTTGTCCTGTGTCTGGCACTATCCTTCCCAGCGAACCTCAGGACACGCCACTGCATTTATATTCTTTTTTTAATTTCCAGCTAAAAGAACATCCACACAGAACCTGCTTCACAGCAGGGGAGGCCAAGCAGAACCTCAGGCTCTGTAGGTAAGGGTCAACTAGATTGGATGCAGCAGAAATAAGATGCAATACTAGAGCTACTTTAGTAGTATTAGGCAGCATCTCTGACTTTAATCTGACAGTCTTGACAACCTTCATAAAAGTTTGCACTGACTCCCAATAACAGATAAGGCCTGCTACAGGAACATGAATATTTAGAAAAAAGGGTTAAGTTGAAGTTAAAAAAGCATCATCAGTGGTATCAAAAAGTCACCCACTAAATAGTTGTTATCAGTGTAAGCTGCCCTGTAAATATAAGCAGTAGGACACCTCCTATACAAGACCAGAATCCATCATTATCATTTATTTTGCTCACTGAAGTAAAACTAACCAACAGTACAGAGACTACTTCTTGCCATTGTGTGAAGAAATGAATGTTTGATGTGACCACAGAAAATGCTGTGCAGATTAAAATAACCTTACTGTAAATATGAGAAAAGCAGCGCAGAGTACATTAGAAACTGTACATCAGAATCTAGTGAGAGGTCAGGGTCTGAATCCAGAACTTGGTTTACCTGTTGCTGACTTAAAGTATACATATTTACACTTTAACCAAAAAGAGGAACTAGAGGTTTAACCCTCACATGTTAAATGAGGCAAAACCCATTAACAGAGTGTACAAATTGGTGGAGGATGCTGTTTCCTGACGAGGAGCATTAACAGCTGATATCAGCCTTTTCTTGAAAGGATAATATTGAAAACACATGCAGTAAAGACCATGGTTACAGATCATGGATTCATTTTCTGGGTTTAATGGGTTTATTTCTTGCTTACAGGAAAACAGTGTAAATCTGAGCCACGATGTTGCAACGAAACACATGGAAATGGGTTGCAGCTTTGTGTGTCCTGATGAGTGGGGCATCTGTGTTGACTTGAGATTGAGCAGATAGAAGCTGAGAGAGGAACACAGTAAAACGCTTCAGGAAATCCACAAATGAAATGCCAGACCTCCTTCCTTGTCCAATCTATTTCCTATGTAATCTCAGCTCTGCCTGTTTTCCTGATTACTGCACAGTAACAAGCCCAGCAACCATACTATGGTCCGACTCTCATCAATCAGTCATTATCACCTTCCTGCTTGGATCTAGAAACTAAATGAAAAAGACACTAATAATTGGAGGATTAGACAGCATCTGAAAATCTTTCTTCTTGCAAATAATCTTCAGTCATAGTTTTAGATGTTGGCACAGATATTTCCCTCTTTCCTCAAACTTTTCTTTGTTTTTGGCAGTTGACCTCTCTTGCTGTGACTTCCAGCAACCGGAGGCATGTTCTCCTTTTGCATGCTAATGAAATATTAGTCATCTAAGCTCATCTTGCTGAGAGCATTTTGACTAGCGTGTGTAAAAAAAAAAAAAGTTGGAGGCGTATGTTCTGCGTGCCAAGCTCATTAGACATGGTTGCAGAGTCTGACACTGTAAAACTTTGGGTGAAATTGCTTAAAAGCCTCTGTGTAAAAAGATATTACTTTTCCTTGTCAAATGGCAAATAAAGTCCAGTTAATCTCGGTAAAGCCTATGCTGGCCAAAGGGAAACATGTACAAACAAATCTATGAAAAATGAACTATATGTTTCTAGGAAATTAAATTTTAGACCGCAAATGCTCTTCCTTGCCAGCCCAGCCTCTTCTACCCTCCAGACACAAACCCTAAGGCAGCTGACATCAACGGTGTGTCCCATTTCTCTCCATCATCATCTATGTGATGTATTGGACTATAAATATTTATGCGAGATCAATCTGGTCCCATGACATTTATAGGACACAAAATATTAAAGCAAATATGCAGTATTATTCTCCAGAAACAGTGCCAGCCTACGAGGAAAAAAATGTTTGGCTCAAACTGTGCTGGCTCAGGATGATTTACAGTGTGAAGACGACAGATACAGTCATGCTACTTGCTCTAGGCAATGCTTATTCTTTGAGCTCAGTGCTAACACATTTTTAGCATGATAAACATTATTTTGTGTAGTACTTCTAGCTGGTATTTTTAGCCATGTGAACAGTTGTAGGAATGCTAATGTTGGACAATGCACCACTTGCTGCATATAGAAATGTCTATCTGATGGCTTTCTTTGGCATTCAGGCTAACAGTAGGCTAGACCCCACTCACTTAATTTATGTTTATTCTATTCTATTTCAGTGTCATTCAGAACATACACAGGTTGGCGCACATTAGAACATAATTTTGATGCATATCTTGACTTAAGTATTGGACTGAACTAAAATAATTTTGATTTCCAGACAGACTGTGTAAAAAAAAATTATAATATATAATATATATATATATATATATATATATATATATAATATATATATATATAATATGCACTGTAATATAATATAATATATATATATTAATAATTATTATATTAATATTAATATATATATATATATATATTATATATATTATGTATACTTTAAAAATAAATATTATTTAATTTATAAGCAACTATTAGTTACGCGTGGCACGGTGGTTAGCACTGTTGCCGCACAGCAAGAAGGTCCTGAGTTCAATTCCACCATCAGGCCGGGGTCTTTCTGTGTGGAGTTTGCATGTTCTCCCCGTGTTTGCGTGGGTTCTCTCCGGGTACTCCGGCTTCCTCCCACTGTCCAAAGACATGCACTTGTGGGGATAGGTTAATTGATTAATCCAAATTGCCACTAGGTGTGAATGTGCGAGTGAATGTGAGTGGAATGGTTGTCTGTCCCTGTGTGTTAGCCCTGCGACAGACTGGCGACCTGTCCAGGGTGTACCCTGCCTCTCGCCCTATGACAGCTGGGATAGGCTCCAGTGCCCCCTGCGACCCTGAAAAGGATAAGCGGAAGAGGATGGATGGATGGATATATATATATCCATCAGTGAGATCACTCACTGATTTTAAACTCAACATATTGGAGCATAAGTGTTATTGGTTGGGCTTCCATCATGTTGGTTTTTTAACCTAGGAGTTACCTTATACAGATAAAAAGTGGATTTATCAGCTAAAGCTAGCAGGCTTGCTTAGCAAGCTGTGTCTGTGAATTGTGCATGAAGCACAAACTCCTGGCACACCTACAGCAGGCCATAATAAACATCAATATAATCCACACATGGCTATGCATCTAACTCGATTATCCAGGTGATGGGCCAGGTTGGGAGCCAGCTTCAAGTGGCATCAAGAGAAAATGCAGCTGTGACACAAGCCGATCCAAAATGTGCTTTTAGAGAATTGTTAATTTTATCCAAAAGTATTTTTTATCAGTATAGTCCCTAACAAATTGAAAATACCACCTGTCATACAAAAATACCACTATTTTAGAAATTTGTCAAAAATGTGTTTAAAACAAAATTATTTTGTTATCTTTTAGTCATAGAAAAATTCTCTGAAAAGTCAGAAATGAATTAAGCATCATACAAAATCACTAAAATTATTTTTTCTGTTAAATAATGAAAGTAAATAACTGTAATTTGTTATCTTAATAAAATAAAGTGATAATAATTAGAATATTGTGCTTTAATATTTTTTTAGCTTTTCTCTAAAACAGAAAAAAATTCATGGACACCAACAATAATTATATTTTAGCATTAACTATTAAAGAGCTTGGTCATATTGGTGGATTAACCATTACAGAAACATAAATATAATAATCAGTGCTGTTAATGTAGAGCTAGTGTGACAGATGTCTTTTGGCTGGTGGTGTAATGCATTTGTTAAGCACTGTGTGTCTTCTCCTCTGTGTACTTCAACTTTTGCACTATTCATGGAAAATTATAAATGCAATGAGATGTGGAAACAAACAGTCACATTTTAATAGGCATTGTTTAAATTCGAGCACATTTTTATATCATATTTATTGATTATTTCACTGTTTGTGTCATCCTTCACATTACAGTGAACTGACTCGAAGGGACAATAACATTGAGCTTTAGCATTAAACTTGAGGATTTGAAAATATTGATTTTAACCTTATTTTATTGTTTTGTACATACAAATATAATACAGCAGTTGATTGTTTTCTGTTTATCATATCAGTTTTATCATATTTGCTGCCCATGTGGTCAACATATTTAAAAAAAAAAATGATAATAGTCCTAACATAATCCTCTCATGTCCAGTTGAGCTGATTTCTAGTATCAAGTAAGCCAAAATAAGAAAAATGCTTACATTTACTCAGAGATTAGAATAAAGACCTATAGAGACATGTGTGTACCATTAGTATTTCCTGTAGTTACATTTTATCTTCAGAGGGTGAGAAGAAAATTTGAGTCAGAGCTGAAATCTTCAGCTTTTCAGACTACAAAAACATCATTTCAACCTCCTGTCACCCACTCTGCTCTCATCTTAACCTCAGAGTTTAGAACCTTTGAGGAGATGTTGACCACACCGCCTGCAGCCGAAAGCCTCTGGTCAAAAAGAACCTCTGGTGTGGCAGCCTCCCCCTCCACTACACCGAACTCCAATATGAGCACAGAAAGACCACAGCAGGAAATCACTCAGTCGACTGCTTCACTCAATGCGGAACACAAAGAGAGACCAACCGCGGGAAGATTTTTCTATCTCAACCTTGAACTTGGATGTTAAAGCAGCAAGAAGACCTGGAAAAGATTTTTTTTCTGAAAGTTATTTTGCAGAAATGTTGCCACTTGTAAAAACTGTGTAAAGGTGAACAAGCCAGCAATGAGGGAACTTTGCCAGGAAGGGAGAAGAGTTAGATTTAGGTCCACTTATATCCCTTTTTATGGAATTTTAACCATCTGACATATTCAGCTGGAGATTGTATAACAGAAGGATTATAAGGTAGCATAGTCTAGTTTACGAATCTTGTTTACTTCGGGTAAAATAAACCTTAACCTTGCCTTTAATTGGGGACTTGGTGGAAGTTGAGAGGTTAACAGGGATGTTACAATTTTTACAAAAAAATTCTAAATGTTAGTTTAGAACCCTGAACTCTAAATTCATGTTGGGATACTTAACTTCTAAATGTGCTATTCCATCACAATCCACATCTGCATAAAAAGCATCCACACATGTATGTGGATATGAAGCCACACCCCAATGTTTTACCTTTCTAGGTAATTCTAGGTGCACAATTATGCCTAATGCGGATGGAGCAGTAAAAAGCCGGTCTGTCCATTATTGTCTTTGAGTGCCATTTACAACATTAGCAGGTTGCATGTCACCAGATGAAAGCTATTATTGATTCAAGCCCAACACTGTAATTTGGCTCTTTTTTCATTTAAATGTTGCTTCCTTCATTTTTGGTGTAAACAGAGAGCGGCAGCTTTCAGGCCGAGCAGTAAAACAACATTTATATGTGCCGTTAACGACTAAGAACAAGAAGCCAAAAGTCAGACTGGTGATTATTTGACGCATGAAGCTTTTACCTGTGCTGGTGGCAGAGCTCGAGGGATGACCTGACGCTTTGGTCTAGACCAGAACATCTCATCAAAGACTCCACCAAGTGGACGGATACTCCGACCTATTTAACATTCATTCTCTGGGGAAACGATCATTTGTTATTTGTTATCAGTTGAAAATTCTGAACATACCTTCTCACAATGTTAATAAAGTGTGACACAAATGTGCATCATTAACAGGTTAAAGTATCATGCATTCAGGGGCATCTTGTGTCTGAGGTACACAATGTGTCCTCATGCTGGAGCATCTGGATTATTTGTTCTTTTAGTGTTTTCTTCAAAGGATCTGAACACTACAACAGTCCAGTCGCTGCCACGCTTTCTCTGCCAACCAATCAGAGCCTATATCAGACTGTGGGTGGGGCTCATACTCCAATTGGCCTGAAACCTACATATGTGGTTAACATCATGTCAGGCATTTAGTGCTTTTGAACTCTTTATACGGTAAATGAACTGTGAAAATGAATAAAGTTCTTTGTGTTAGAGTTTTGACTTGCTCATTTCCCTTTATCATTCTTAATTCATGTAATATTATTATATTTTAGTTTCTGACGTTCCAATATTATCCCTCTGTGTCATGTTTGACGTGAGTTTCTGTGTTTAGTTGGTATCTTTTATACTGTTTCTCGTTTCTAGGGGTTTTTTTTCTTGTTTCTTGTTTTTGTTCTTGTTTGTCTGATTCTCTTGACTGCTTTCACCTCCGTCCAATTAATTTACCGTTTACAAATAGCAATGTCCTTACTGTCATTTTATCACCTGTTCAGTGTCCGCTCCTGCTTTTTACGTTTGTGACTTTGAAATTGTTTTGCCCGTGTTTTTTTTAATTGGATGTGAATATCTTCTCGCCTTTTGTTAGATTACTGCTGGTCTTGCGTCTTGGGTTCCCCACATCTCGACACACAGCATTTTGTGACAGTCGGGGTATATTTGAACCCAAACTGTGGCCTTTTCTCAAACTAACCTGGTTTTGGTACCTAAACTGAATGAAAAACTGGGTAAAAATGAAGTTAATTAGTAAAATAATGGCCTCACATGGGGTGTAACCTCAGTCAGCTTGGATGAAAGAATTGTGGGTTATGCCTCCACCAATGCTTGTTATGCTGCTGTTTTAAACTTCAAGGCTGGGGAGAGAAAAATAACACTAATTGAGTGTTTTTCTTTTGTTTTATAAAAACATAATTTTTGGAAAAAGGCTTGGCATTCTGAAAAATGATGTTCTGCTTCAATCGGAGAAGAAACTTCCCACATATACTCTGCACAATGAACTGCTTTTCTGCTATTCTGTGCAATTTATTCTTATTGTAATTCCAGAAGTAATGCAGATGAAAAAGCCTACCTTCTGCTGCTGCTGCCTCACTCACACTCTGGAACTGCTTTGTGTTTGCATGCATTTACTGTAGCCCTCAGCAGCCTGCCCAAAGCTAAAAATAAAATCTGACAAGTTTTTCTTTCTCTGACTGAAAATATTTCTCACAGTGTGATCTTATCGAGCTACATGATTAAGGCTTTTGTTGCCAGTTACAGAGCAAATAATCTCTTTGAAGCAATAACAGCAATAACAAGCCTCCACCGTAAATTGGACTTCAAATAGCAAACACAAGAAATTAGCTACTCAGGGAAAAATGTCTTGGTTTGGAAATGTGTAAAAGTCATCACAAATTTATGTTCTTGATTTGTTAGATTATTTGTGCCTACTGATTGTTTTCTCCTCTGAAGCTTCCAGAGAGAAAAGACGACGCTGCTGTTTTTAAAGATGTGGTGAGAAAATACTTCATGAATGAATATTCAGTGCCCACACAGCAATATCTGAAGATGTTTTTCTTTTACTATATAATCTCTCACTGTCATCAGTGCTCTGTGTCTCCTTGGTTTTGACTTCTGTACCTTGTTGTACTTCACCTTTGTTAGCTGAGTTTCCATCTTCATATTCTTTACTCTGGTGTCACAAGGGCAGTATGATTGAGTTATAACAAGTTGCATTTCTTGTGCACAATAAGTTTTTTTTTTTTTTTTAATGAAATTGTAATTGTAGTAGTTTTAATGTTAAGATGCAGTATTCAAAACACTCGCCTGATCAGTTTAGGTTCTTGGATCATTCATTTTGTAAAGTGTGGTCTGATTACAGTTGAAGGAGGGTTAAAGGTGTGCCACAGATGCTCGAGGCAGGAATCGGGTCTAACAACAAAGCAAAGCATTAATTGAAAGCCAAAACAAACTTGAGAAACAATGGCAAAATAACACGGAGATAAGCCAACAAAAAACCTAAACTGGGGAAAAACTGGATAAAGATCTAAGAGCAGGGAGCGTGGGGAAAACTACAGACCATGAACACAGAGGTGAGCAGACATGGGTAGGCGAACAGACGACCTGACAATGAACAAAGGGAGACAGAGGATTTAAATACACGGAAGGGCAATGAGGGAAGTAGAAACACAGCTGACACAAATGAAAATGAGGTCACAGGGGAAACAAAGTAGACACACAGAACACGAAACACGAGACTATCAAAATAAAACAGGAAACTCTGAGATGTAGACTGACACATGAGATTGACACAAAGGCGAATGAGAGAGCGAGTGAAGGAATACGAGACAGAGCGATGACGGGGTGGGGAACCATGGAATAAACATGACAGAAAGGGGAGACGAGATATATTTACGTTTCCATGTTGTCTTGTCGAGATAACTAAACATAGCAGCCAAAAAGATACTCAAAAATAGAAAAAAAAACCCCAAAATATTACACACAAAGAAATCACAAAACACCATTAATTCCAAAAGGCTGGGTCAAATGACCCAAGACCATGACAACAGGAGGGTCTCCTTTAGGCCAGAGCTATGTTGTATATATGTATGCAGTGTTCTTCAATGCATTGTCAGATTTGTCCCTCGCTTGTTGGGTCTGGTTTCAAAACACAGAGATGGTGAAACTTCAAAATAGAAATCCATGAATCATGCAACGTAGTTCTTGGACTCCTAGCCATGTTTATCAATTCAATTCAGTTTTGTTTATATAGCACCAAATCACAACAACAGTTGCCTCAAGGAGTTTTATATTGTAAAGTAAAGACCCTACAATAATACAGAGAAAAGAGAGAAAACCCCAACACATGACCCGTCTGAACAAGCGCCTTGAGCTCCTGAGAGCAACTCTCACAAATGTTTGCAAAAGCAGCCCGCATGCATATGTGCTTGATTTTAAACATCTGCGGCCATGGAAAGGATTGGCCAACTGAATTCAATGATTTGGATGGGTAAGTTAATACTTTTGAGAAACATTATATCAGTTTCTTACTCAGAATCAAGCCTCAGTCATTACATCCAGTTTGAAAACATGATGATGGAAATCATTTAGCTCGACGCTTGAAGACTGCACATGAATAAACACTGAGTGATGTCACTGTGGCAACATTGTGTTCTGTGCAACATCATCAGCATCTTATAGAAATACAGTATTTTGATGCCTTGGAATAATACTATGCAGGGTGAGCCGAGTATAGGCACTGCAGTGGCACAAATAATGCCAGGCTGTAATCAACAGGAAGATTTTAAGAAAAAAAAATGGCCTGCAGTTTTGTTGCCTTTGTGTTTAAATGTCAGCCTGTCTCTTCAATCCTTTTCTGACCTCCTTGCACTCTAATGTAACATGCCTAAAGACTCCTCAGTGTTTGAATTTCTTGACTCCTTTGTCTGCGTCTGGCAAGCTTTGCAATAAAGTCAGCAGAGACACAGAGCGAGAGGTCAGTTCCCATCGATTTCACACAGAAAAACTCTTGTCCTTGCCCTGTGCTTTCCTGCCGATAAAGCAACTGCAGTACGGACTCAATTTGGAGCTTCATGTTGTGAGCATGGCAACTGCAACCATACAACACACAGCCCGCTGGGCTGAAACATCAGAGCAGCGACAGACCCGACAGGCTTTCAGGTTTCTGATCCACTGCTGCTCTGTGGACTCAACTTTAACCGGTTGTTTTTCATCCTTCTTTGCTCCTCTTATCCCTGTAATTAACCACTGAGCTCACGTTAGGCTCGACAGGTTCGATGTATGAGTCAGTAAAAAATGACATTTTTAACTTTCTCCTGGGCCAAGGCAGACAAACAAGCTGTAAATAGTGAGGATTGTGGTTGTTTTGGGGCCTTCAATAAGCCGCTGTATGAGGAGAAGATGGCCGCTCTGCTCAGTGGACTGTGGCTGTCGTGAAGGCTCTCCAGTGAGGAAGTCCCTATTCTCTTTAGTGTCATTGCACGACTTTCTCTGTGTCTTTCACTCGCTCGCTGTTTTTATGTTTCTCGCCCTCCCTCCCTCTCCTTAGTGGGCGCACTTATGCTTGATGATAGTGTCTCCTGGGCCCTCTCTGTTGAACCCTGTGCTCCCTCCGCCTTTCGCTCTCCTTCAGTCTCTTTCACAGTCTGTATCTCCGTCTCCTTCGAGGACCACTTTTACCCCACTTACTTTTTACTACACGCTCACAAACCTCCCACCCCGCAGACCTTTCAATTGTTCTCCCTATCCTTTCCTTTTTTCTCTCTCCGTCTGCTCTCTCTGTGTCCTTCGGTTGCATTTACTTGTCCTTTGATGCCCAAACGTCCTCATCCCTCACTCAGCCTGGCTTTCTAAGAAGAACCATACAGGGCATGCCACCCACCAACTCATTGACAATGTCCTGCAGTTTTTGGAATACACCAAAAACTCCAATGTCTGCTTGAGGATCCAAAAGTCCAAGATGGTGACAGGTGTAAAGCTACAGCTGACAGTGGTGTCACCTGCCAAAAATACATATAATGCTTAAAAATATATCGAATACTATGTTAGGCCAGTCAATTTGATCAGTCCCAAGCATTTCCATGGTAACTAGTGGAGGTCTGTTCAAAACATAAAACATTTATTGCAAATTTACTCCAAAGGTCCAAGATATCTCCCCGTTTTAGCATGCCAAGTCAAATGTCTCAGTCATAAGTGTACCAGTCAACCTAAAGAAAGCCTTTAAAACTGGAAGTGTAGGCTGTACTGTAGACCTAAAAGTGCCAAAGTGTACAACCTCCCCTACCTTACTACTAGTGATTACTTACAAGAAACATGGTTAAACCATTAAGACTGCCTGGTTACAGATTAGTGAGGACTTTAGATACAGGCAGTACATTGGTCTGTAGTTATTGGTAAAGCATAATCACTCTTCCCTATAGCAGTTGTCCACTGTGCTGTTTTATTTGCATTAAAATATACTCTGCATTGTCACGGTTAACCAGACATAAATCTTCCTGATACTGAGCGGCTGTCAGTCTCACCATTGTAAGTACTGAGACTCGACAGATAGAAATCAGGTATTCTGTATGAACTGGTCTTTGTTTAATGGAAGACACTGTGACCTGTCAAAGCAGGAAAGCACAGGGTACACTGGGACACTTTAACAAAACACAGCACACACTGTGTGCTAATGATCACCATTAGTGTTTGTCAGTGATATGCGCCAGTACAGCCTTTTCTCTAGCAGGACCTCACATTTCAAATCTGTAAACCTGACTCTGTGAAAATAATTGGAATCATCTTTATGAGAGGTAGCAAGCTGCTATGACTAAACATCATGAAACTACATACTGAAGCACAGAATTTTAGGATACATTTTATGGAAATGTTATATTTAATGAGCAACGGATAATCTATGAAATTGGATCTAGTAGGTAACATTATCTTGTTTCTTAATATTTGTTTTTTTTTAGGATGTGGCTAGAGCAAAACCTTGCCTTAACTCTATGTCAGTGATCTGGTGGACATTAATTGATTTGAAAGCATGCAAAATTTTGAAGAGACATCAATTCATTCAGATTCGGTTTAATTTGGACTGTTTTGAGGTTCTGATAACTGAAAAGAAAATTAACATCCCTCTTGCACAAAGAGCTAATTTTCATTAAGCGAGGAGTTTAACATGATGGGCAAGATGCTTATTTTTCCACATATTTAAGTCACTTATGTCCATGACAGTGACCAGCTTTGGCTCTGCCTACATGCAGGTGCGGGGCATGTTGTGGTTGTTTCATTTAGAGATTGAGTCCGGTCCAAAGAGGATTTAGACTGCTGTTTGGTTCTGATACTGAGCTTTGGACAGTGATGTGATGTGGCGCAGGTGTAGGTTTGCAAAACTGGACGCACTGCAGAAGTCTGCCTTCGAAAACAAACGCACCCCTCCACTGAGAGGAGCTGTGGGCACATTCACATCACCAATGAGTTTTTTGATAACCACTTGAGTTTCTCACAGCTGCCACTCACAAAACCTCTTGACATCTAAGAAAACCCTTCCAGCAGCCATGGCAGAATGAAAATATGGCATTAGAGAGATGAAACAGATGCTACTGACTGGTTTATTCTGTTCAGCTCCGAGACTGGTCCAACAGAGCCAATGTTGTTCTTTATCAGGCCAGAAAGCCAAAGAAGATGGTGTGTGAGCCTGCATGTGTTGGTGATCCAGCCTCCCTTCATCGCCCTCCCAGTTGAATGAAATGCTTGTCGACTCAGACAATATGATGGATAATATGATGGATGTGTTTGAGGCTGCCTTGTGTCCAATTGAAACTGGGGAAAATATTAGCTGAGTCTCATTAAAATGAAATGAAGGGAGCACTGTTCCCCAGAGTCAGTGCATCCTACAATTTAATCAAAATAGGAGGTAGCACACAGAAGCTGTTGAGAAGCAACTGGTTTTAGAGATCACAACAGACCCAACCATCACCACCACCCTTCTGTTTTATTACAGCTGCCCTTTGAAACAGGGACTATTCAGTATACCTACTGTCATCAAAAATAAGTGTAGTTTAGATTGTACCACTTGTGCTGTGCTGTAAGAGATGCTGAGATGTGGTTCTTAATTTGGAATGCAATCTGAGATCTGCAAACACAATATCTGATGCATGCTGTACTCTGGTTTCATTTAATATTTCCACTGTCTCACTCAAATCAATTCTTATTAAAGCCTTTACACATTATTTATGGTTTATACTGAACCCTTGTTTCATTTAAATGCGCACTTAATGAATTTAATTGTCTCTGGGGATCGCTGTGTTGGTCAGTCAAGAGGTACTCGTAGGTCTGTTTAGACCCCATTTCATATCAAACTACCATAAATCTTATATAATGGTTTTTGGGTGTTGAATGATGTCATGGACCAAAGACTGGTGACTGTGGTCTAGTTTCCTGTCTAACGTCTCCTGTGTCTCCTCTTTCTCTGTCTCCTTGTCTAGTCTGTCTTTGTGAATTGTCTTGTGCTTCCTGTTTTACTTTGATAGTCTGTGTCCTATGTCAGTGTATCTTGCTTTGCTTCCCGTGTCTCATTATGTCGGATTAGCTCCCTCCTTTTTTTCCATTCCCTCATTACTCCCTGGTGTATTTTAGCCCTGTGTTTTCCTCTGTCCATTGTCACGTTGTACCCTCACTACGCTGTGTGTTTCTTCCCTCTGTGTTCCAAATCAACTCCTAGTTTTCAGTTGCTGGTTTATTTTCTAGTGTTTTAGTTAAAGTTTTCCTGCATTAAAGCTGCCGTTTTAAGTTTACTCCTCAGCTTATGAGTCCTGTATTTGGGTCCTACATTCTGCCTGCTACACACCACACCTTGCAGCTGACCT
This sequence comes from Haplochromis burtoni, assembly GCF_018398535.1. Classification (NCBI taxonomy): domain Eukaryota; kingdom Metazoa; phylum Chordata; class Actinopteri; order Cichliformes; family Cichlidae; genus Haplochromis; species Haplochromis burtoni. The sequence continues at coordinate 2,163,988 of NW_024582381.1, read as the reverse complement.
GTTTTGAATATTATCAGCTGACTTGATAAGCATTTTTAACTTTGGTTAGTTCTATTGATACTTCATATTTCTACTTTACCAACTAACAGGCTCTACTAATACTACAGATATTACCTTCTTAACTCCTGGTTGAGCCTCCTTGATGAACAAAAACATTTTGCTCAGCAAGGAGGCATTTTAAGTCCAGAAACAGGTGTTAAAATAAGTTTCATGGGTGAAATATTTTTTTGACTTCTTAATTTTAATCTTCAGGCACTGTTTTCTAAGACTCTTGTACTAAGACTATTTAGTTAGGGTCAGCGGGGGTTAAAACACATAATTGATAAATCAGATTTTTAAAAATGTGATTAATGGGTCCGGGCATCCTGGTCATGACTCTGTAGAGGTGAGAGTGACACTGTAACCACTTAGGATTGTAAATTTTCATAATAAACTACGGTATTTTTCCTCTTATTGAATAAACCCTGTAATTAGTGAAATCATAGTAATTACTTTTAGACTTAAAACTTGTTCTTGACCTTTACTGGACTGACTGATCTTTAAGTACGGTCACACTGTGATGAAACTGACTCTTATGAGTACCACCTGTTGAAAAGACAGATTTAGGTTTCATATTTAGGTATTTTAAAAACATTTTGGTTTTCTGCCTTATCATGTAGAGAAAGATTTAACCAAAGTCCTAGCTTGAAACCTCGAGCCCGATTTTACACCATCACCAAACATGACGAGTGAGGAGTGGACTGAGAGACACAGAGACGGCGCTACAGAGTCAAAGCAGCTACTTGTCAATCACCTGACCTGCCCTAAATCTTCGCCTATTTTATCATGGTTTGTGCGTCTAATAGGGTGATAATTTACAAAATAAACATCATGTTGTGCCCAATAAGACTTGAAACCAAAAACTTGAGTGAGTAGTAGGTGAGTTTACCTATCAGACTTCTTGCTGCAATCGCTAAAGTTGCCCCCTGCTGGACATCAGAAAGAACGCAAGTTGAAGGTGTTTCTGCACTGGTTCCAGTTTTCACACCATCTTTTATATACAGCTTATGATTATTACTTAATTCCATGTGTTATTTTATAGATTTAAAGTCTCAAATATAGTATATTTGTGTATAGTTATGAAAAAGCAGAAACACTGTATATGTGCAGGTACTGTATATGTATGACTTTCACACTGGTTGCATATCTGTAAATATTAGCATAGCTGCACAGTATAGTCTTGTTATCTTGCTCATCTTTATTCTTTAAACGCTCTCTCCTTGAGGCTCTGACTCCTAATCCATCACCACTCTCCTCCACATATCCCACATCCTGCTGTGCACAACCTACTGTCTTTCAGAACTCTGTCTGATAAATGACTACGCCCGTGTCTGCTCACAAACAAAGTGAGGAAGGATGGGCAGACAGAGAGACAGAGGAAAAGAGTAGGAGGAGAAATATGGATGAGACGCTCAACTTTTTGACAGTTTGAACAATGGCCTGGAGGGCTCACTGGAAAAACACGTTGACTAAAACACTCCCGTTTAGGTTTTCATTTTCACACTCTAAGTCTGCTGCTGACCCCTTCACAAACAAAGTGGGAGACCTCTGGTCTGCTTCCGAGACCAAAAGCTGTCAAAGCACGTCTCACATTTGGACAATAGGCCACAGCTTCCTTGCACAGAGGAAAGGAATCCACATCTCTGGGTTCTGTGGTACCTCGCTCACTCGATGCCTGCCTGACCACTCATCCTGGTTCACAGGCAAAGGCGAAGATATATTTCTCTGTTGTTTGGCCAGATCTCCGGCCCTAAATGCAGTCTGTGATGGAGGAAGCAGCTGCTGGTGAAAGAAATACGCCAAACCTCCATTTAAATGTATGCAATTTTGTCTGTCCTCTTGCCTATAGCTCACCACCTCCTCCCGTTTAACACCAAGCATTAGCACGGCAGCTCTTGGATGTGAACTCTGTGTTTTAGAGTTGACAAATTGATGATAGTTGATTTGCACCTAGAGGCGAAGCGGGGCGGCACAAAGAGATAAAGAGGGGGAAATTTCATGAGCGGAAGCAGAGAGTGGCGGACAAGGTCATAACTCATTGGTTATTCCTCCGAGAGAGCCGCCAGCAAACAATCAAGCACTGCAACAATAGGTGGATCGTTGCAGCGATTCTGATCTGAACCCATCCCAAGGGACAAAGGACACATTAAAAAAAAAAAGTAATGGGTTTGTAAACCTCTGTTTAGATGTGTATACTCACAGGGAAAGAAAAAAACAACACAATCACATTTCTATCAAGTTAGCGGAGTCAGAGGGGACCTGACGGCAGCCGCTCCTTCACCCTCAGAGTAACTGGAAGTGAGGATGATTGAATTATCTGCAGGCAGGGAGGAACATATTGGTACGTGTATCTTCAGACACTGAGGGGCCCGAGACACTGGAAACATAAACTCCATTCTCTAGCTCAATTGATCTCATGTTGCTCTGTAATTGTATTGGGAGAGCTGGAAAGGGAAGCAGAGGGAAATTACTACAGGCTGTATCGGGGAATAGTGGAGGTTCTGTTATGTACTCACAGTTAGTTATCTGGCATCACACAGACTGGGTTTGGTGTGGTGACTTCAGGCAAAAATTGCATTTAAACTGTAATCAAGCAAAGTGGAATAATTCTGCTTTTTCTTACTTTCTCCCATATTTCCGGTGCATGATAACATTAAATGTAAGCAAAACTTCAGATCAGTTGTTTTTCTGCTCCTGGCTCTGTGTAATGTCACATCTGGCCATCTCAGGAACAGTCCCACTCCCCTTCTGTTCACATTCTTTGTTCATGATGGGCAGCCAGTCAGCTGAAATTTCTTTTAAGCCTTAGATTTCATCCGGTTGGCTGAAGCTTGTTTTAGACAGGATGAACTGAGTAGCTCTGTTAAGGCATTCAGCAAATAAGCCTTTTTTAAGCTCAGGAATGCAAATATTGAGCTGAAAATAGGCATCACTGATGTTAAAGTGCACCATTTGTGCTCAATGGTTACATAAATAGAGGAACTTTTTCTCATTGTATCTTCATTATGAAAATGAAAATGATTGACTGCTCAAAAGAACAGAGAGAAACTCTGAAATCTGACAGGCAAATGTATCATACATATGCTTTTGTGTAGTCGTGGGAACTCTTCTGAACTCTTCTGCGCTCTGTCTGTATAGTTGTCTGGTCTCCCTGTTTGTCAAGTGAGTCAAAGTCTGAGTCTCTGTCTCAGTGTTACATTTCCTGTTCCACTTTGATAGTTTCTCGTATCATTTCAGTTATATCCAGTTTGCTTCCCCTTGTCTCATTCATTACATTCTGTTCAGCTCTGTTTCCAGGTGTCTCCAGTCTGCCATTACCTCGTATGTGTATTTGTTTGTGTTTGCTGTGGACGACTGTGGACTTATAAAGCCCTGCTTTGTCCTGAGTCCTGCAAATAGGGTCCAAAACCCACCTGTGACATCACTTCACTAGATAATATTTGTAAATAATATATTTAATATAATAGTTTGCACTCTCCATTCACTCTGTGCTATAACGAAAAACGAAAATTTTTACCACAAACCCAAAATAGAAAATGTTCCCCTTCAAAATAAAAAAAGTATCTTTTACTTTGAAGGTAAACATTTGCTTTTTTTGTCATGCTCTTTCCACATTTTCACTACTGCTTCATCAGTGTTTGCAGACAAGCCTGCATCCTCCATACATAATTCAGGTGACTGTGGCAATCTGCTAATGAAGAGCCACAACTTCCCACAACCACTCACTAACTGGTCACAAAAAAACAAAAAAACAAAAAATCGAATTTCCCAGAGGAACCCACCCGAGGGATTAATAAAGTTCTATCTAATCTAAATACTTTTCCGTAGTAACCATGTTTCCAGGAAGTCGCTGACTGGTCTCTTAACCTGTGTGAATGGGGCTTTAGCAAGCACCTGCCAGCAGTCTCCATTTTTTCACTCGTGACCGCTGGTGCCCAAATCAGCAACTGGCCTCTAAGCCTGTCTGTTTAAAAGTGATACTTTTAACACTCTTTTGTTAAAGCAAAAAGACTTAACTAACCTTTAAATGGAGTACCACGTCTGGCTGGTTGTTCAAGACACAATCGGGTAAGAGCAGTTTTCCTTTTAGCTAGCCAAGCCCTGAAACATAGACACCATGCTAATAGTGCTGACTGAGATCTTCTGGGTGAACTGGCAGGAGAGAAATTGTACTGAATTGATATTCATTGTCTTTAGCCTCAATCTGACACACACTGAGCTCTAAAGAAAGATCCCATTACTGCAAGTTTCTTGAAATGTCTCCAGCCACTTCAAAGTGCTGTGTATATAGCTTGCATTCACTTTTGTAACACATCTCTTTGCATTGCTCTTTATGTGAATACTGGCTCTTTACACCCACTTATTACAGATCACAACTAAAGCCTGAATGTTCCCGTCTGATTATAGAGATACTTGTTTGGATGTGTGTATGATAAAGACTGAAATAAACTGTAACCGTAGCCTTTTTGTGCTCAAGAATTTCTATTCACTGTAGGAATTCAAATCAATATTGGGTACAAAGGTCAGAGTGGCACCTCAACACAGTTGAGTCTTTAAAGAAATTATATCAATATTCTGATAAATGTGTTTGAATTTATTAAGAGATGAGCTTCTCCCTGCTGACCATACAATAAAATAATTATTCAGCTCACAAAAGACTTTCTGTCTGAGCTTGTTAATGCGATGCAGCGTTCCTGATATGGCTAAACTCCAACTGGATTTAAGAGAAAACAATGAAAGGACCTGAAATGACCTTTTTGTCAGCCAGATTGTGTTAGAGAAAGATTTCTGCCGTTGGTGATGTTTCCAACAGGCAGTGTTCGACATGCTCGATGTGTGATGGCCCCCAGGCTTCTACATCCACCTGCTGGTTTTTATGGCTGCTTGGATCAGGACAGTGGCTCAGATATATATGAGCCTGAGCACTCAGCTGTTCTCAGTCTCCTACGGGATGTAATGGTGTTATTGACTTTGGTTGCTTTATTTTTCTTTTGGTTTACACACCACACACATTAAGTATCATCTCACTCGATAAGGTAATTTTTTGCCCTTAAATAAATATATTTTTCTTATTTTCTTATTTGTGGTGAAAAGTGGAAAATGACAGTGTGTTTTCATCCTGTAATTTTAAGTCAAATTATATGTGTTAAATTATAGCAGTGTTTCCCACCATCAAAAAAACCTGTAAGAGCTTTAAATTGACTGGGATGATGGAAAGTGGCACTGCCATTCAGACATGGTTTTCACTTGCTGGTTATATTCTGGTTATATTCAGGAAAAAAATGGTGCTTTCGGATAAAATGTGTCACAACTCTTCTTATGGAAAAGTGCTGAGTAATCAGCATTTCCACCATTTCCACCCTACCAATGAAAACCAAATGCTCAGGTCACACATGATGATTTATACAAAAGGTTTGGGTGTTTTGTGACCTCTAATCACTATTTAGATCATTATTTGACGGATTATTGAAATCAAAAACTTAGACATAAACAATGCATGTATAAAAATCTATCAAATCTGATTTTAAGGAGAAGAAAGGAGAAGCTTCCGTAATTTGTGACTTTGGAACAGAAAAGAAAGCAGAACTAAAGCATTGAGGGGTAAAAAGCTTTTATAAACCTTATTTTCTTCATTTCTCTCAAATTAAATTTAGGCTTCTTTGAGTTCATGTCTTTCTTTTAATGTCTCTGGGTAAACTTAGGGGGAAAAAACAGTTATTGGTATGCAGTCATTAAGACCTCCTAATACCTCAAAAGCTTACTCCTGGGTGGGCTTTATGTTCTTAATGGACGCTTTTTTTCCTAATGAGGCTTTACAACTAAGATGTGAGGATTTATTTATTTAGTGCACGTGAATCTGTGTATAGTTACTGTGCATGTGTATAAGGTACAGAAAGGTCAAGGGGAGTCAGTGTTATTGATCAGTGCTGGTTCAGGGTCAGGGCTGAAGGTTCAGGGCTTAATGCCACAGGAAGGGAAATGTAATCATAAGAACGTCCTAATAATGATACCCTCAGGTTGTGTATGTGCAGGTCAGTCAGCCATGTGACACTGGACTGATACTGACCCCACACAGAGACACCCCCCACCCCCCAAACGAGCAGGGAAGGCAGATTTACTGAGGCTTTAACAGCCGCTATGTCCGGTCACACTTTCCTTCAGAAATAAGACTGAACTAAGACTATTTTTTCCCCTTCATAAGTTTAACACATTAATCTCAGCAAATATTCAAGTTTCTTTTTATCATAACCCACTTTAATCCTAGTTTAACACTTGAGAAAATATTAGACATTCTTAGATATTAAGGAGATAAATTTATGAGAAATAAACAGTGTTCTCCAACATTAAAGTAGTAAATTCAAGAGAAGAAACTGAGTTAGTTCCCAAATATTTTGATGGAAATGGGAAAAATGTGGATATTCACTCAAATCAATTTTCCATTTAACTTTTGATAATTAACTCCTTTAACACCTTGTTGAATTTCCTAGCATGGGCCTAATAAACTTTTTAAAAGTGCATTGGTTTGATTTCACAAGTATAAAAGTCTTTAAACTATATTTGCCCCACTGAAGAACTTTTAAGAGGAAGAAAAAAATTATTTGCTAAAAAAATGTATCCTTTAAATGAAGCCACCTGTGGTCAACACCTGCCTGACACTGAAGACAACAAAGGGCTCGCAGACACTATCAGGGTTTGTGTCTCACTGCAGTAATCACCTCTTTAATCTGCTGCCTTGCAGCAGTACACACAGGGACAGCAGATTTAGGAGCAGCTTCTTCCTCAGGGCCAGCGCTCTAATTGAGAGCTATGCACATAAACTGCATCCCTCCGCTTCCTCCCATCACATCCCATTCTTCTGGCTTACTCTGCATGCACTCTGAACAAACACACCTCTCAGGGAGTGAAATGTATCTGTGCACACGGAGATTAAAAGGCACAGAGATCAAGTGCACTTCCATACCTACTAGGAACATACTTTTGGTAGAGGTCCCTTTATTTTTTTAAGTACATTTTAATGAAAAACTTTCATTATATTTACAGTATATGTCAGTGGTATTTTACTCTGATTATTTAACTCTTCCTGTGCTGGGCTGTATCATGTATGGGCCTCTACAGAGCTCTTTATTAGTCTATAATGAAGGAAATATTACAACATTACAAACACGAATGCCACTAGCTTTAAAACAAATTAATCTACTTTTTCTGAAATTAAAAAGTAAAAAGTGAAGCTAGTCAACTTTTTAGAATCTAATCAATAGCTAGTTGTTGTCAGGCTGTGATCCACACTTTAATCAGAGGAGATGCTGCCACATCTTCTTTATTAACATTTTGTAATTTAGCTCAATAGCTACACAGCTGTTGTTAGTTCAGTTTCTTTTTGATAAACCACCATATCACAGCACTCTGTAATGTCAGGCACAAACTTGACAACATTATAGACACCCAAACATTTAATGATTCTGTGAGAACAGCAAGAAATACCCTGCAGATCCACGCCCAGAGAGGAGAAACCATTATGAAGAGGGGGAGAGGAAAAGAACAGTGATGGGTATATCATAACTGGTACATTTATTCATCATTTAGTGGGTGGGCGCTTGAAGGCAAACCAAAGATGCAGAACCTGACATTAAATAAAAGATAACGTCTGAATGTTTGAAAAGGAAGGAGTTTTATAACACATCAGCTATATTTTCTTTAAAGTTCTGCTTTTAACTAAAGTACCTGAAGTATGCAAGTCCAGTAGTCACAGTGTTTTAGCTCAGTGTTTGGGCTCCACCGTCTTCTGCAGGGAAATATCTGCTTTCTTATAGTTGTGACGTACTTCACCTTAGAAGGGCAAGTTTAGGTGACAGATTACACCACAACCAGGTTTACAGCATATCGTTAGCTTCATAGCATAAGTGCCTAAGTCATTTTTTGGTCAAATTGAGATTTTTGCCTAACTTTACTCCCCTACCACTGCTGCATCATCCTGTCCGTCTGAAACACAAAACACAAAAAAATGACTTAGGCACTTATGCTATGAAGCTAACGATATAGACATTTTATATATTAACAGAAAGTCCTTTAATTCAATTGAACTTTATTTGAATGTCACCAAATTACAGCAGCAGTCAAAACGAAAACAACAACAAAACAAAACAGAAAAGAGGGACAGAACAAACAAATAAGCAGGTTATTTAAAGTGTTACCAGCTGGATTTTTTTCTTTGACATTTGGCCGGATGGTGTAGCTTTCAGAGGTGACAAACACGCCTTTACATCCACCAGTGTCAGCAGTTCAAAAAAAAAAAAAATACATAAAAGTCAAACTCAGTAGCTGGGTATATTTATCCCTCTGTAAGCCGCCGTAGGCAATAAGTGCCAGAGCTAATTTGAAATATGTACCGATATATTTTTGTCAGCTCGCTTTATGGTCACCAGGCTCGGTCTGGTCACTGGAACAAAGTAAAAGTGTGAACAACTTCCAACAAAACGTCAGCCTGTTTTCCAGCTCCTTCTAATTTAAAGCGAACGGCAGCATCTGGGTTTGGAGCGGAGAGACAGAGTGAAGGGCAGGAATGAGTAATACCTCCTCCCTGCACCAGAACCACTCAGCCACCATTTTACTGCCCCTCACGGCTGCCCCGTTAGAGCCTGGCACCGTCACATGGCATTAGCATCTCATGCTGTAACTCCCTGTTCTGTACTTATTATCACTGTGGGGAAAGCAGCAAACACACACACACACACTCCAAGGGAAGCAAATAACTTTGACCGTTTAGGTCATTCTTTGGCTGGGCGGGTGCAGCTGAGCTGCGGACACAATGCTGCAAGGAATGAGTGCGTTAGGAAATATGACATTGGTGGTTTAATGTTGGTTTTATAATCTGATCATAAAATCTAATCTGCAGGCCTAATTCCAATAACCACAGCAGTCCTAACAGATTAGAGTGTGGCTCGGACTTTCTTTTTCCAGAACAACCAAGGTCATTCAGCTTTGAACAATCACAGGGCAGGAAGCAACTCTTTGCAGGGAGTCCTGCCACTGCTGACGGCACCTCAGTGAATTTTAATACAGCTATAACCTGAAACCAGACCAAAGAAGAAAAGCTGTTTTTCACCAAAAGGAGAAAGAAAATCCCCATTTTGGCCAATGGAGACATTTAGGCGTACAGGACTCGAGGTGGAATAACTCTGCTGTACAGATAAGCTGCAAGGGGCTCCGTTTGCCTTCAGAGATTGCTCCAGCTTCAGTACACCTTCCTGTGCTGTGTGCTCAGACAGCCGCTTTAACAGAATGAGATTTTGCCCGCGGCCGGAGCTGCATGTCACAGCAGCACTATCTCTGCGCACCAGGCTGTTCGGGACTTTCAATCTTGTACCTCGTGCCGCTTTTAAGTGGACTCTGTCATTCAGAGCTGTCATGATGAGATCATCTGGTGAAAAGTTTACTCGCACGGCCTTGCTCTTTCTCTGGCCACTTTCCTCTGAGCTGCTGAGGAATTATTGTGTATAACTGTAAAATGAGAACATGATTGGAAAATGAAGTTCACTACATCAAATTTACACAAAAGTCAGATTATGTCATTGGAGTTACAGTAACCTAAATCAGGCTAAATAAATCTGCTCTAGTAAGCTGAGCGTACTTCCACCCCAAGCAGTGAAAAACAAACCAAATAACAGAAGCTGCAGGTCCTCTAATGTCCACTAGAGGCCCCAGCAGTTAGTCAGTCCCCAAAAACACCCATGTTAAAATATCACACTTTACACATGTAATACACATGTTCACAACCTTGATACAAAAACTGTTTTGGTGTCTGTAGCCTATTCCTACTCTAAATTATTTTAAGGTTTAACGTTTATGCTATTAGGGGCATCTTTGACAGAAGGTGGATGGCATCACAGGCGGCTATAGCTACTAGCTATCTGCTAGCCTTCACCTCAGCTAACTGGAGTCCCTGAATTGGCCCTCTGGAATGTATTTGTACTGCTGGAGGCTTTTGGAGCTTTTTAATGTAATTATCTGACCAATAAAATGGCTACTGGGCAATTATTTGTCAGACCATCCAAGAAGTCTTAGCTCCAGTTATTTGAATGTTATTTGGTGCTAATTTGCAGGTATCTGTCTCTGTATACTGTTTAAACTTATAGTTTATACATTTAGTAACTGACTAAAGATTTCTCATTAATATTGTGATACTGACAGAGGACATCTGACAAGAAACTGAATGGGTTCACTTTGGGTTATTTTGTGTTTTTATATTATGTTAAATCTCAACGATAGGCACAATAAAATATACCTTTGAGCATTTTAAGTGCTCCTTGTTCTTTGTTGATAAGTGGCACTTTTTTCTTCCCTGAACATTTTGCTCCCCGACTCCGCGACACTTCAGGATGACTGACACAGGAAAAGCTCTGCATGTAAAACTGCAAATACGCCTCTGGGGATGCACTCCGAGATCTGCAGCTTATATTCTTTGGCTTAAATTATAATGAGTTGTTATCAGTATTTAAAGTGAAAACTGACTTTGTGCAAGACAAGGGAAAAAAATCAGTTATCACCAAAAAGATATGATACAGGAAGAGTTCTGCTGCTAGGAAACTGCTAACAAAGACTCATTATCAGGTTTGATTTAATGTCTGACTTAAGCAGAAAGCAGTTTGAGTTCTTTATAAAAACGTATAAAACTTATAAAAAGAAAATATTAGAGTCACCGTGTGTAATTTGAATATAGAGAATGCAATTATTTGCAAATCTTTTAAATCCATATCTTATTCACAATAAAACATAGAAAACACATTAAATGTGTAAAACGAGACATTTTACTATTTCATGAAAATATTAGCTCATTTTGAATTTGATGGTAAGCACATCCTAAAAAAATTGGGACTGGGCTGGAGGAACATTTTGCAGCTGATCATGATAACCGGCAAGAGATCAGTAACATGACCAGGTCATAACAAAGATAATCCTATAGAGGCAGAGTTCCTCACAAGTAAAGATGAGCAAAGGTTCATCAATCTGCAAAAGGTCGTTTTCTACATCATCAAATATCATCAAAAAATTCAGAGAGTCTTAAATCTCTGCACGCAAAGGACAAGACTGTAAATCATTATTGGATGTTTGAGATCTTCTGTATGCTGCCAACCACCTGACGTGTTCTTCAGGGAAGACCTTGCCCTGTGTTTTTCAAAATTCCTTCTAAAACTTGTAACTTTTACAGACTTCCTTATTTTCTCTTGTGGTCACTGGCTGCTCTTGACTAAATCCTCTTTGTGCTGTTTATATAAGAGTATATTTTGAGGCACATACCCCCACTTTCTTTGTTCTTTGTCTAACTTAAGTCCTTCATAAACATTCATGTAACAGGAATGATGCACAGTGGTGGGATACAGCCAGCAGTGCCATCTAAATGCCTACAAAGGCATCCGAGCTAGTGAGAGGAGTAATGGATGTTTTTGGCATCCTCAGCAGTGACACCGCTAATGTGCTCCGCTACAACAAAAAAATAAAAAGCAACACATAGATGGAGAGATGGATACAAGAGCAGATAAACAGACGCAGCGGTGTATTTTTAATGCTGGAGCCTCCTCCATAGTATCACCCACCCGCCCCCACCATCCACACCCCGGCTCCAGCCTCCTCGTCACCCTGAAACTGCGCCTGAACTCGTACTGCTGCTTTGCTTCTGATCCTTTTAGTGCTGTAATCCGCTTCAGCAAACAACCCCTTACTGTTCGCTCACCGTAAGCTGTTTTCCCTCTGATGGCTTGATAACAGCAGTAAATTGGAAACTAATCCTAAAAAGGTTTTTAGTTTTCTGCCATGTTCTTTTTGCTCTCGCTTTCTTTCACCTTCGGCCCTCCGTTTCCCTCTGGCCTTCCCACCGCAGGGCACCGACAGAGCCCCGCTTCATTCATGTTTTAAGATTGGAAACTTTTTTTAGTCTTCTTCAGAACTCAAACATAGTCACAGACAAAAGAAAGTAGCTTCTCATATTTACAGTTTCTCTGTTATTTCATCCAGTCTGCCCCTTTCTTTCATACTGCATGTGGTTTTGTGATTGCATGTAGTTCAGTTTAGGATTTGGCTTTCTGAAAGCATGCGATTGCCCACGATGCATTCAGAGCCAACTCGCTTCACAGTATTTACATTGTGATGCATTTGGATGCACTTTTTGGACATTTTGCATGTGATGCATTCCACGTATGTAACTTGGCTCAATAATGTGCAAAATCGGGAGTCTACAAAAGGGATTTACTAAAAATTCAAGTACTTTAACCTCTTAACATCCACCAGGGTGAATTACGTTGTTCCCTAAATGCTAAACAAGCACAGACTCAGAAACTAGAAGATGTTTCTTTTCAAATCAAGTGTCTTTAAACCATTTCGGAGCATTTTTTATTGCAATCATCTGACCAATTAAGACCATCTAAGATGCCTGTGTTTCTGTTCTGATGAGTGAATTTTAGGATTTTATTTAAATGTTACTGAACACTAATTTGCATAATCCCCCCAGAACCAACATTTTGGCCAGAATGCTAATGTTGTGGTCTAAACCCTGAGGCTGACGTCACGCTATTGACAGAAAAACAACAAATACAAACGACAGTTGGTGAACTTAGTGATATTTAGTGTTTCATGCTGCTTTTACAAAAGTAGTCTCCTCATGAAACAATTCAGCTGCAAATCTGGCAAGGTGGAGGTGGAAAATTACACCTTCAGTGTCTTTGCTGACTAATTTATCCCTTTCCTCACTCTGTTGCTCTTTCCTCCTTTTTTTGCTTGCTAAGACATTTTTTTTCATCCATTCACTCCCACAAGAACACAACCACAGGAGGAACAAGACACACTCACACGTGCACATACACACACACACTGTGTGCGTACTGTCTCAGCTCATGAAGCAGTTAGTGAGGTGTCCCATGTGCTGGACAGATGGGTCATTACCCGTCCACTGGATCGCCCCAAATCGCCGGGCACATTCTTCAGCCGCCATGATTGTTTTAATGGATGGTGATAATATACAGTCTTCGGTGGAGAGCAGCCGGACACGGGTGGATGGATGTATTTGTCTTTGGTGGACAGGAGATGCCTGTGTTTTTATTTTAACTCTCGTCTGCGTGTGTTCGCGTTTCGCCCCAGACTTCAGCTTCAACACAACAGCATCACACAGGCAGCGTTCGAATTTATTAATCCACAGATTAGAAATGTTTACGTGTGCCCAACGGGGTTAAGTATCACTGACTGTTTTCATTTTATGTTTTTAATAAACATTGTGTTTTTTTGCTTTGATTTTATGGTTTTTACATAGCACTTTTCTACTCTACCTGAGCACCCAGTCTAATGTATACGATCCAAATGGAGACATTTAATGAAGTGATGAAGAGACTCCGGGCTTTGGAAAGATTCTGAGACTGCACCTATGTAAAGCAAAAACTGTATCCTACTTACATTTTAATGCCATCCCTGTCAGAGTGTGACCTTGTGCAGAAGTACACTGCTCTCAGTGGTTTTAGACAATACATAAATGCTTGAAAAACATAAGCCTAATTCTCAAAACATCCAAAATGGGACCAGTCCTTTTTTTGTGGTGCCATTACCTTTGGGCTGAATCTTGTCCCTGAGTTGCTCTAGAGACTCTTAGTGTCAAGATTAACATTAAAGTCCTGCTACTGGGGGGATGAGTTTATGGTTCAGAACAAATCAAAGGAAGCAAGTAGCTTCTACCTGCTTACACTCTTGATCCAATTGATCTTTGTGCTTGGATACTGGGTTCATTTAAACCTGCAATTTGGTCTCTGGGTCATAGCCAACGAGCTGGCTCTAGTCAAAAATAGGTCTTGGGTAGCTTGTTGATGAAGATCGGAAGTACAAGATTGATCAGCAACTATCTGAAAAGTTGTGGTCATGTTCACGAACAGGCCCGTGAGTGGTTGCAGAGGGACAGTTGTGGCCACTGGGTGAAATTAGTTTACAAGAGGGTGCTGCAGTGGCTTGTGATTACTTTGATCTCTTGCAGAACGCCACGGTCACCTGCAGTTTGAGTGTAAGGCATCTACTCGCCTGGAAACACCCATTAACCACCAGCAAATTAATTGATGATGATTGATGCATTCAAATTCATCATGGGCCGGCTATGTCCCGCAGGCCTTGAATGTCTCCCACTGTGTGTCCTAACATGCACTTCATAGGTGTCTAAAATAAGAAAGGGAGCTCTCCACAGCCAACATTTCTACTGCAGACCACAAAAGACCTTATCATGTAAAAGTGAGAAGCAGGCAGCACCTGACGCCCAGGATGAGAGTGTGTGGGCATGAACTCATTCGTGTGGAACAAGAAGAGTCTCTAAACTCGTTAATCACCCTTTGTGTTTACTCGAAAATGGATTCCTGACAAAGGATACTTCTGCAGTTGCCAGGGTTACCTGAGAAGATAGTAGAGCAAATTAACTCACTGGAAAAAGACTTGAATTAAAAATATAAAAACATGAACACTGACTGCATGTGTAGATTACAGGTGGGAGTGTAAATCAAGCTTTAGAGGGAAACACAAAGGGCAGGAAATATTTAAATAGGAACTGACAGATTTAGAAAATAATAATAATAAAATATGATCACCAGTTTTATTCTTTAAAAGCAGGGGAAAAAATCATCTGCACTTACACACCTGTCAGTGAAATGTCTTTGATTTGTTAAATTTGTCTTGTTTCCAGCAACTCTGTTGTCTGCTGTCTACACACAACAGATGCAGCACAGAAACACACGTACACACACACGTCGCTCACAATCAAAGCACCACACACGGCTGCATGCACATCCTCACATTTTGACACACTTACACACACACCGCAGAAGCACGCAGAGCCAAGGCTGTGACTTTAATTATCACCTTGTCTCAGCCTAAATGAGGGTGCGAGGCTGAGCTCATCTCCACATGGACTCTGTGTGAGGGAGAGAAAAAATCCCTCATTAAATCACTTCAACACTTCGACTCTCTCACGTTTTTTTTCTTCTTTCGTTCTTGTGTGACAGAATTTCTTTGTCACTGCTGATTGCAGAGCGGTCATCCGCCGCCATTCACCACCTGACCTGAAACCTCAGTCACAAACAGAATTAATCATTCTTTTCTTAAAACTAACTGCTATCCCGAGAAAACCCTCAACTCTTTTTTATCATTCACAAAGTTGTGGCTCAAAAACAGATGCATGCATACTGGAAAGGAATCGAAGGAGGGATGTGAAAAGTTATTTTTTCTTGGGTTTTTACTTTTTTTATGCAAATGCATTCCATTTCCCACCCAAATCTGTCTACAAATGAAAAAAAAGACTGTAGCATCGGGATGAGTAGATCTGTCACGTCCCTTAAAGTGACATTTCAGCACCCTGTGATGTATGATTTGATTACTATCACACATCTATGGCATTTCACTAAGCTGGAAATCAATGGGGCTCAATGGAGAGGTTGTATCAGACATAAATCATCCGAGTCTCTCTTATCTCCCCCTCTGTGTGACATTAGATGTAAAGAGGAGCACAGATAGCGCCAATGGAGGGTATAAAAGAGAGGAAAAGAAAAAGGGGATATGAGTGGATTGTGATAAGGATAACATATGCACAAAGCGAGAGAGAAGCGAGCGAAGAGATGGGAGGAGATAAGCACGGACAAAGATCACAATGGAATGATAGAAAAGAGGGGAAAATGTGAGATTAAGTTGCAGTTTGAATAAAATGATGAAATAATGAGGACAATAAAGACAGATGATGGTTGTAAAATGACAGCTCAGCCTTAGACATATTGGAGCTTTGAGCCAGCTGCTTCCTCTGGAAGATGAAAGGGCTCGAATACTGTCACTGGTGTTTGGAGCCTTGCAAATAAAAAAAAAATTAAAAACAATACCTGCACATATGCTGCAGAAGCAAGGCATCTGCGTTTAAACCTGGGACTCCACGGTGAAGCCAGCCATGCTCTTAACAGGCTGCTGGAACCGCGGGGAAAGCATCGTTGTGCAGGCATCGAGCTCATTCCAGCTGCAGCAGCTGGCTGAGGCGCTCTGCTGGGAACAGCCACAGCGACTGATTCAGCTCCTGTCGCCTGTCAAGCACAACCAGGGCCAGTCAATGTGCAGCGAGATCCAGGGGGAAACATGCATTTATAATTCATGTATAAGCTGCATTCAGATCATTTTAATCAAATTAAATACAAAGCAATTGAAACTATGATAAGAGAAATAAAGGGTTAAGCCTAAAACTCAAAACTCAGTTCCTTAACAAGCCGAGATGACATTATTCATACATCAATTCAACTACCTATTGCTCTTAAAACAACTAAGATTGGGATAGATATGAATGAAGCTTTGTAAAAAAAAAAAAAAAAGGTCACAAACTGTAGATAAAAGATGGATATAACCACAACGATTGATTTCTTGGTATCTTGAAGCCAATATGTTAGCATTTTAGCCACAACTATATTGGGTTTTAGGACTCAGAAGAGACCATATTGAGACAAGAAGATGGAGAATTAAATTTAGCAAGTTGCATCCTTAAGCTGTATGGCTGCATTACACAGACAGACAGTCTGTTCAGTATCCTCCATGAATGTTGTCTGAACACCTGGACTTTATCCGAAAAGAAACCTATTTAAAAAAAAAAAAAATCTGGATAATGTCCTTTTATCCAGCAAAAAAAAAATGAATTAAAGATCATGCAGAAAGACCAGAGAAAAAGAACGATGGGTGTAGATTAGCTTTGCATTATTCAGGGTTCATAATAATCCTTCTTTATCTGATACTGGGCTCAGTGCAGTGGTCCAGTCATCCTCAGTCTGAAATAAGACATTGTAGCTCCTACACCTTTAAGGCCACACTCCCCTTTAGAAGGCTTTCTTCTGACGGGCTGCCGGTTAACAGCAGGTGGGCGGGGCTTCTGTGCTAGAAATGACCATATTAAGGATAGCCCCTCTCAATGATATCATACAAATCCAACGGTGAAACTGAGCATTTAGAACAGTCTGAGATTTTGACTTTTGGGGATTACTTGTACATACACTGAGCTCATTATTAGAAACATATTTAATACTATTTCATATGAACATCCACCTTTGGAACAGGAGATGACAGGGAATGAAAGAAACCGGAGTAGATTTGCTTTAAGGTCATAAAAAGAGGGATGGAAATACAAGAGAGATTGAGGCAGCAGTATAGAGTAAATTATTTTGCAGTGTTCTTCCCTGGAAGCTTTTTTACTCAAACTACAAATAAAAGTTTGCCCAGATCAGTTAATAATAAAAAACAATGTCTGAATAAATGAATATGTTGAGCTGAAAGAAGAATCCATTTAGATGTTTTAAATGTCAATCACATACTGTGAGTTTCTTCTTGGTATTTTCTGGTTTTACTTCTAACTCTTCTCTGGCTAAAGTCTGAGTTGCATATTCTACAGTGGAGTTGTCAGGCAGTCACAGTGCGGGAGGAAACTTATTCAGTCTCCAAACTGCTGTGACAACAACAATGAAAAGAGTGAATCATTCAGACACTTCAACTTGGCCGTCTTTTGAAAGCTGAGTGATTCGTTTTGAGAAGTACATGATCGCACTTTTCTGCTCAAGAAGAAGTGACTTTTGATATTTTACAAAGTGTGCAGGACAGCACAATTTAAAGCTGACTTTACCTCTTTGTTTTCTTTACCGACTACTCTGTTTCCCTCTCTCAAAAGCACACACTGACACATTGACGGTGGAAAATAACCTCCCATATACAACAGGCTGTTCTTGAGGGCTTGTGTACATGCGAACACAAAGGTCATCTGTAATTTGCACAGCTGTGATATCTCCTCAATTAGCCGCAGATCTTAATAATGAGTCCCCTCACCAAACTCTCTAAACACACACACACACATGCAGGAGCTACTCCCAGATAACCAATGAAGCAGCAAAGCTGTGCCCCCTGCTGAACCTGCTCGCGGTGGAGACGGCCCGAGAGCACGTTGTTTCTTCATCCTTTAATACAATCCAAGAAATACTGATAATATCATTGCAGTGTCTTTCTTTTGGACTTTCCCTTTAGGGGTTGCCGCAGCAGTTCACCTGACAACATCTCTATCCCTAGCATCCTCCCCTGTCACAGCAACCCTCTGCATATCCATATTCACCCACTCCACGAACCTCCACTGTGATCTTTCTCTTTTCCTAATGCTGGCTGCAACATATTCAGCATGCTTTGTCCAGTATATTTACTATCTCTCGTATGCACATGTCCAAACCATCTGAGCCTCACCTTCAAATATTTAACCTGAGCTGCTCCTCATTTCTGTTCCTGGTCATGCCCAATGAAAACCTCAACATCTTCAACTCTGTCAGCTCCAGCTCCAGCTCCAGCTGACCTGTATTTTTTGCCGGTATCCACTGTCTCCAAATCATACATCGTAGCAGATCTCTCTACTATCTTGTAAACCTTCTTTTGCTCTATTGATGGTATCCTTCTGTCATAAAATCACCCCTGACACTTGTCTCTGCTATCTGTTGACTTGGATGGTAGATTCGAGGTATCCATCTCATCTACTTTCCCTACTCCTTGCATCCTCGCGTTTCTGTTTTTCTCTAATTCACTGACACGTTTTCTGTCTTTCATCCCTCTTCTCTTCAGAGAATACTTCCACTTCTCCAACTTCTTTCTACCTGCTCCCTACTCTCACTACAGATCACTATGTCATTTACAGACATCATTGTCATTGCCAAAATGTTCATCACCACTTGCAAAGAAGAAGGGACTCAGAGTTGATCCTGTTCAGGGATTACAGCTGAGCTCTGTGATGTATACCCTGACTGGGTCACCAACAAGGTTTACTATTATTACAGGGGTTTGTGCATTTGTGGGTTTTTCTTTGTTAATTTTACTAAGTCTATCTCCCAACTGTTTTCAGGTGAGAATATCTGTATGATGTCAGTATCAATCAAAATATTGAACTTTGAAAAAGTACTTGGACCAAACAGATGAACCAGCATACTGGATATCTTGAATCTGAATGGGATTAGGTGGATATGAGGTGGTTTATTGATATTTCTTCACCAGGAACCCTTCAATCAATTAAATAATCACAATTTCTCTCACATTTTGCTAGACTCGGTGCTAAGAGAGGCATCGTGTGCAAATTGTTGAAGACACCTGTGACCAAAAAAGGGGTAAGGGTAATAAAAAAAACTGCTCGGATGATTTTGTCAGTGAAAGATATTCACTCCTGATCTGTTTCCTTGCAGAAATCAATGTATAATAAAAAAATGTGAAGAGCTCAGGCACAAAGGTTCTGGGGATCAGTCTGAAGCCCAGAGAAAGAGTTCAATCAAGGAGCTGCGTAGGCAGATACAGGAAGGTCAGGGCATAGAGCAGATGAGCAGAAAGCTATGCTTAAAACAGCAGATACAAGTGAACCATAATGCTTGAGGATTAAAATAAACTTGGTTCTTCTGAGAGTCTCGACAAACAGAAGATTAGGTCTACTAATCAATTGGTGTTGGTTTTGTGATTTCCGTGAGGCCATTCTGAAGTGCTTTGGTATAGCACTTCAACACAGGACACAACACATTTCTGAATGTGTATAAGTCAATGGCGCAACTATTTAGAATGAATGTGAAATACAAGGAATGGCACTCTGATGGTCCTGTTAGAGAAGAAAACAGCTGTTTTAGTGCGCTTTTCCCCATACTGCATGAAGTATGACCTGATTCATCTAACTGAGCTTTTAAAAACTGAAGAATTAACGGGGAATATATCACAGGAGCTGAACACAGCAAAACAAAAGTGATTAGGGTTTATGATTGGAATAAAACAGAACTGAAACATGATATTAAATGATGAGTTACAAGTGCTATTTTAGCAATGAAACAAAGTGACAACCTAGAAGTAGAGGCTTTTTGCTTCTCCTCTGATCAACCCTGTCTGTTAGGGTGCCTGGGTCCTCGACCCAGTGTTTTGTGTTTTTGGTTCTTTAATTTTGTTAATTTCATTACATTCTAGCTTTGCCTTATGGGTTATAGGATTATTCTTAGTTTAGCTTCTCTGTGTGGGTTTTGTTAGAGTTTTAGTGTTCTGGTTTTCTGTCTGTGATTCATAGTTGCTGTCTCCCCTGTCTGCTTTATCCCCGTGTCAAGTCTGTGTCTCTGTGTTATGTTTCCTGTTTTACTTTGAAAGTCGATGTCTCATGTTAATGTGTCTGGTTTTGCTTCCTTTGTCTCGTTAGGCCAGATTTGCCCCAGCTGTGTTTCTCATTCCCTGATTGCCCCCTCTGTGTATATAAGCCCTGTGTTTTCATCTGTCCGTGTTGTGATCTACCATCATATAGGCTGTGTGTTCTGTATGTTTGTGTAAGTTATTTGGATTCTTAGTTTTGTTCTGTTTGAGTTCACGTTTATCTCCGGAGTCTGCACTTTGAGTCTGTTTCCTGCCTGCATACAGCCTTCACACTGTCATCCATCCATCCATCTTCTCAGATCTACTCAACCAACCGCCCTCTTTTCCCCAGACATGTCCACTTTTCACGTTCTGTCCGGGGTGTCCGAGGGGATTTTCGAGATTAGGAAAACCCGAACATTTTTATCATAGAGCGACAGAGTACCCATGTGTGTGACATCATCCCCAAACTGCTGCCTTGTGAGCACTTGCTCTGCACTCACAGACGGGACAGACAGCGTGCAGCAATGCGCCTAATGATGTTTAAAAGATCCCAAAGCGCAAGTGCATCTTTCAGACGAACAGCAAAAGAAATTTCCTTCGTACCCGGTATGCCCGATGCTGATTTTTCATTTTTATGGGCCGATGGGTTTCTTTTTTTTGTAACGGTATAAACAATTAAAGGTCGTGGATTGGCCAGATGCTGGCCGATGTGTAAAAATAACTCAGTTATTTCGACTGGTGGCTATGGCAGAGTTTCCAAAGAGGCCAGCAGGTGGATGAGGGAAAGGGGAGGCAGGAGGAGGAGAGACTCGAGGCGGCCGGCCACCTGCAGTCTTTCTGGGTCAGATATAAACCAAGTTTAGGTGTAGTTTATTTTCGTTGTGCTAACTTTTTACAATCAGTTACAATAACTCGTACTGCGTACTAGCTAGCATGATTGAGTTTCTATACAGCTGGGTGGGTGCTATGATGTTACTGATAGTGAACTTTATTTTATTCATAAGGTTAGTTAGTAGAGTTGCCAACCGTCCTGTAAAAAAATGGAATCGTCCCTCATTCGGAGAAAATATTATGCGTTTCGTATTGAGCTGAAAAGGAACACAGTTTGTCAGCTTCAATGGAAAAAGCTGGAGTTGTTCTGTGTCTTTACGCTGCACAGCTGTTTCTTCTTCTCTCATTTTCTCCCCCTCCCTCTCCTGTTTCTACTTCAATCATGAAATTAATCAGTGATCAGCTGATCAGTATTTCTGACGCAAGTCCTGTCTCTCTTGTTTATCGCCCACTTTGCGCCAGAAAGAGGAAACCAGTGAATGTCGCGCTAAACAACAGCAGCACGTTTAAGCTTGATCAGCTGTTGTTAGAATGTATTTAATATTACTTTTTAGTATCAGCTGATGTTTGCTGGAGCCACAGCTGTAAAGCTGCTGGTCATGATATCGGTTTGGATATGTGGTGAGAGGGAAACATGAAGATGAAACCAGGAGATGTCCTTACTGAATCATCAGAGCTGAACAGGTGATGGAGAAACAGGTTTACCTTTTAGGTGACATGCATAGCTGGACTGGCCATCGGGCATACCGGGCATTTGCCCGGTGGGCCGCTGGTGATTTTTTGTTTTTATGGGCCGATCGATCAATCGATTTTTTTTTTTTGGAAGGGTATAAATAATGAAAGGTGTTGGATTGGCCAATTGGTCATGATCGACCCTGGGCTGGACCAATTACAGCCGAGGAGGTCGGATGCACCCTCCCCCTTGTTTAGCAATCTTAAAGAAGAACTAAAGAAAATGGAGAATAAAAAAAGGACAGGAGGTGCAGAAAAAATTAGGGCCAAAAAGAAACAAGCCCTCCAGGCAGATGCTGCCAAATGTGTAAAAATAACTGAACTGTTTGGCGGTAGCTATGGCATAGCTTCCACAGATTTAGCAACATCAGCAAGTGGTGGAGGCCAGCAGGTGGATAAGGGAAAGGGGAGGCAAGAGGAGGAGGAGGAGGCGGCCGGCGGTCATAGTGGCAGAGGAACTAAACTTCAGGTAAGAAGTTATGACCTGCTGTCTATCTGTGTCAGATATAAACCAAGTTTAGTTGTAGTTTGTTTTAGTTGTGCTGACTTTTTACAGTCGCTTAGAATAACTGGTACTGCGTACTAGCTAGCATGACGGAGTTTATATACTGCTGGGCGGGTGCTATGAAGTTACTGATAGTAAATTTTATTTTATGCTTAAGATTAGTTTCTCAAACTCCTCAATATCTTAACAAATTCTGCCAATCCTTACATGTTGCACCAGGCTGATTTATCATCAAAAGTGGAGAAGTCTGTGACAGAGGAGACAGAAGAGCAGCAGAGAGAGATGGAGCAAGAGAGAGAAATAAAAGAGCAGGAGAGAGAGATGGAGATGGAGAGATGACTTTATGTCATCCATGAGGGATGCATTTGACATATGTTTCACATATTATAGCCCAACAAGTTACTTATAGCAATTTAAATACGAGCAATCAGTTTTTGGCAGACAATCACCTTTTGGCACAACACCGGCTATTGCAGGTAATAATACAACAGCTTCTTGCCATTTTTTGTGTTTCTTTTTATCGCTGTGTAACTGAGTTCAATTGAAAGCCTGCATGCGCTAGTATTTCTTGCCACAAGTTCCCAGAATCCTTTGCGGTTTTACCCCTGAATGACGTCACATTTTTGGTGGGCCGGTCTCTAGTCAAAATGCCCGGGCCGATTTTTTGTCCCAGTCCAGCCCTGGTGACATGAATGAGTTGAAGGGAAGTTAAGAACTGTTTGTGAGAGACAAATGACACCAGGATCCTTTTGTAAGTAAGCTGGTAACTGTGCAGGGGTGGGTCTAGCAAAGCTTTGCCAGGGGGGCAGGTAGTGCATTAACAGGGAAAGGGGGGCACAAAGAAATACTTTACTTTCTTATTCTCATTTAAAATGTCTGTCTGTAATTAAATAATTATCTGAATCTTACAACCAAAGTTTTTATCTGATGTAAAATCTATAGAAATCATACCTATACCAACAAGACTGTGTACATCACTGTCACAACAGCGTTTGTTGTCATTCAAAGGCTTTATGGCTTTTCCTATAATATCTGGTGGGCCGATTTTTCAGAACTGGTACCGACCCAGTACTGGTAATTTTTCTTATGCAGATGAGGCATTATTTCTGTATGAAGCATTATTTCTGTACCATCATTTAATTCCAGAGGCTTTTAAGTTATTTTTTTGCACTTGTTGACTTGTAAAAGCCAATATGACATATTTTATTTCACAATTCATTAACCGCCCAGAGAAGGCATTGTTTAAATATATTAAATATGTTTCTTTAAGCAAGTTCTTCATGACTGAGCCAAGTGTCCTCTTTTTTGGGAATCAAAATATGATCCACCCTAACCTAGAGCCTATTTGACTGACAGAAGGTGAAAAGCATGGTACCTACAAGTCCACTACACACTCTCACATTTGCACGCACAAAACACATTTCGGAATTGCAGATTAACCTAACAAGATCATTTTCTACAGAAGGAAACTGGCATATCTAGAGTAAACCTCTACATGGGAAGATAAAAACACTAAAACACTGTTTCTGAGCTTTTTCAGTATCAATATAGTAACCTCTGCCTCTTTCTTCTCCTTCACCTGCTCTGCTTCTCTTTATTAGAGCAGAAAGAAAAGCGAGGCACCTTCCAAGATTCCTGCAGAGCGTTGCGCCTAAATGAGTCTGCCTTCTGTTTCACATAGACTCTCATTTCAGACTGAAAAACAAACTGTTCGAGATAAAGATGTGCAAGCTGTCTGCAGAATTGAGTGCTTTTCTTGGGCATCATTTCCTGTTTTTTTTTCTCAAAAAACACATTTTCTAAAAACATTTATAATTTTATAGCAGTACATTCTAAAGTAAGAAGACTATTCGTCATTCATTACCGTACATTATGCAGCTTTTTAGGTTTTAAATCTACCATCTGCCATCAAACAACAAAACTCCATTTGTTTAGGACTATTTTGAGTAGGCTAGATTGTTCCTCTCTTGTTCAGCTCTTTCTTCTTTTTGCATTACTCTACTCCATTATTCTCCATTCCTAATAAGATTAGATTATGGTCATAAGAGCCCAACAAGCGAGCACCACATGATAAAAGTGATTTACATGCCTAGCCTCCAATAAAACAAGTGGATACCCACTACCTCTGTCAGACTGCACAGATTCTTTTTTTTATTGACTTGTTTTCGCTTTTCTTAGCCTACACTTCATAATATATATATGGACATCAGTAAGGGGATGGTTAAGTGGCTGAGTGACCCTCTTGTAATGGCCTTTATCTGACTGAATTAACTACAAGCCATTACGGTACACCGTATCAGATAGAGGATTAGGTTTTCGTAGTGCATATAGATGTGTATCACAGAAACCTGATAGGCATGCAGTTCCCGCTGGTATGTGTTTGGTCTGAATTTACTCTCATACACACATAGTTTCTGTCCAACAAAGTTAAGCGTGCAGCAGCAGATCTATAGAAAATTATTTTGAGCTTCCATATGTGCATAAGTGCCACCTTTTTCAATAAGCTGTTGATTATTACCAACTGGTGAGTTTGAAGCATATTCTGCCGATCACTCATTGCATGCTGAGATAAATCATGCACAAGGTACAAGGGCTAAAAGAAATTAAACCAGTGCAGAAGTACCAAAACCTGCAGTTTCTGTAATCTTCACCAAGTGGTGCTAACTTTTTGATGCTTTTCTTGAATTCTGTTATCTTAATGAATTGCTTTTTTGTGAGACACTTGTTAATGTGACCTTTTGCACACTTGTACTGTTTTGGCATGTAAAGCGCTTTTCAATTTTAACAGCATTTGGTTGCAAAAATAACATCTGTAGTAAATCCATCTGACAATCCATCTGGAAATAAGTCCATGTTTTTTATATAAGTCTAAGAATGAGGTCATGTTCACCAAACGTATACAATGCACCTGTATAATTGTATAATTTGGAAGTATAAAGATGATTGGCCAAGTAAAATGATATCATCACAGTTTGTATGGTAGTCCTAAATTTCTCATCTATAACAGTGTCTTGATGCATGTTCAATCATCCAGGTAAGAAAATCTCAAAACGTTGATTCTGTTCATCTGGACGTAGTGTCCAGAAGAACAGAATCAACTCTTTTGGACATCCATAACAGTATTCTTCAAATAATATACTCGCTCTTACTTTTGCATGATTGTTGAGCTCCTCTGCTTCTACCACTGCTTTCAGCGTGTGTCATTGGCTCTTGGGGAATGAAGGGTTCATCTCTTTTTCTGACATTGAATTACCCTATACGTGATTTATAAGAAATGTGAGCACAGGCAGCCCTGATGGAGACATAATGGAGTGCAGCGCACTGACACACAAGTTCCAGGAAGAGCAGACTGTCACATTTACAGTCTGTTTCTCTCTTCTTAACAGCCCACTCAGTCCACTTCACATGAATGCAGGACACAGTCTATCCAAAGTACTTTGAAAAGAACAGCCCAGAAACTCAAACATCAAGCAAAGGCACCTTTCGTGTTTCCACTGGTGTCATATACAGTTGGCTATACTGACTTCATCCCTGAGCCTCACTATGCAGCAGTTTGATAACTTCTGCGTTGGACTTCTGCACTCTGCCTCTGCACAAAAGGTTTGATGTATTACTATCCCTGACACTAAAGTGCAACCTGAATGTCAGGACTGCAGTCGCTAACACTGTCCATATATAAGAAATCCACCTATAAATCCAGTCATGATTAATGTTTCTCAGTGAATATATCATTGGATAGGTTTCTAATATTTTTCAATGTATACATTTGTAGTCTGTGACAGTGATTAGCTAAAATCTTTTCCTTGTTCTCTTTGGGTACTCTGACTTCTTCCCACAGTCCAAAAACATGCATGTCAGGCTGGTGATTCTAAATTGTACCGAAATGTGAATGTAAACACAAATGGTTGCACGTCTCTGTGTTAGCCCTGCAAAAGACTGGCAACCTGGCTAGGGTGTACCCCAGCTCTCAGCCGATGACAGATAGGATTGACTACAGCCTTCCCTGAATTGGAAAAGTGGATGGATGGATATACCAAAAGAAGAACTCGTTAGAGTCGAATCCTATGACCAATTTGTGTCCCTCCACCATCTAGCAGTGACACAATTACCGCTGTAGCAAGTCACAACAACAGTGGATTGTTCATAGTACATACAGTATATGTGTAGTACTGTTGGCAGTGACAACTACATGGAAAACTGGATTACTAATGTTATACAGCACCCCCAGCTACTCTTTTTGATGCTAACATTAGTCTTTTATATAATGTCATTAGGTTTCCCTTTGACAGCATATAAAAAACTGACCTAGTCAACAGGACATCACCCATCAGTCACATTTTGATGCCTATTAGAAGCATATTAGCTGCTGCCATCTTGGTGTTCCTACTATAAAGAACAAAAGAGAGCAATCCTAAGTTATGCTAGCTCAGCTAATGCTAGCAAACTGCCTCCATAAACAAAGTGCATCACAGAGACATGGATATCTGTTAACCGGTGGCAAAAAAGAAACTAATACAACCCTAATACAATTTCACTAATCAAAACTAGAGAATAGAATTAACTACACAGCAGCTATAACATGTGTCAGATATATGCTTTAAAAGGCTCCAATACAACAAACAGAGGTCCAGTTCACGGACTCCAGTTAACTGAGTTGAAGCCTATCCAATACCTAGCTATAGCTAGCTACAGTCGCCTGTATTGTCATCTCCTCCAACAACAATTGGGCTTATATTGGCTATAAAATTCAACATTTTAACATGAGTCTACGGGGATTGACTTGCTTTAGGAGCCCCGTGTGGTCATTAGAGGGACTAATTTGATGATTCATTTTTCACCGGCAGAGGTTTCCACTTGAAATTTAACTGCACTCTCTATGAGTGAGTGGGGTGTAAACATCCGGTAACAGCCAGTGTCATTACAATGAATCCTCTGGAGACCATGAAAAAGTGTTGTCGAGATGTCTCTTCAGCCTGACAGACACACACTGCATTTAGTGCCGTACCATCTTCAGGCCATAATTATCCAATGTTTAAGTGCTTTTCCATCAGCCTCAGCCCCACTTTTAGTGCTAATTAGCTAATGTTAGCATGCTGACTACAGTAAACATTACACAAGATTGCTGAGCATACTATTTGGCCCTTCACCTTAAATCACAATCACTGTACCATAACTGAGGCTTTATTGGAACTTTATGACGAATGAAAGCAACAATAGCAAGAGCAACAATGCATCACTTACATTGTTCAGTATGAAGAAAACTAGAACAGCAGCTTTGGCCTGTAAAGCCAGGTGACCTTACCATAGTGAAGATGCCATTCAACAAAAAGCAGTATCAAGCAATTAAATGGGAGCCACTTAGGGCTTTAATAACAGGGAAGCAAAATGTATTGTTGCAGCATCCATTTTCTATATTGACATTACTCAACTCAATACACCATGTCTAATGTCACTGCTGCTCTCTGAAACTATATCACATTACTGGTGGCTAATTATCAAAGCTGTATGACTGTATGCTTTAAATGATATTTGGCCCTGGGTCTTTCTGCTGCTAAGATGTACCATTATAAAAGAAAAAGAAAAAATGCATTCAAGGTTGTTGGCATGGTTACTGCTGACTATACTCTTATCAGAGATCTTATGATTAGTCACGTCTTCCATTAGCTTTCTGCACCAGCCTCTTCTTTTCCATCTCTCTCTCTCTGGGAAGGATGTTATGGGCAAGGCTGACTCGATAAGGGCAGCATGTCCCCGAGCCTAAAAGAAAAAAAAAGTCCTGTCATGTTATGTACCATCTGTCCTTTTCTGGGCCAGAACCAATACCCCCTCTACCCCCCTCCACATCCATCCTCTTCCTCTCACTGGTCTTGATGAATTTCGCTGCTCCCCTTCCAACCTTCTGGTCCCTGGAGGTCCTCTGCCCCCCCACTGTTGTCTCATTCCCATGCCTCCCTCCCTCCTCCTCCTCATGCTTACTGCCCCCATCTCCCACATTTCCCCTTGCTCTGTCCCCTCCTGCCCACCACCTCCCTCCTCCTCTCCCTAGGGCGCTGCAGGGTTGGCATGCACCCAGAGTCCCTCCATTTCCTTCACATTAGATATAATCAGGACAGAAAAGAGCTGAGAACATTCTTTTCCCATGATTCTTAAGTGGCACCAGGGGCACTCTGGGCCGGCGGACTGGCTGGTTGGTTGGTTGGCCCACTGGCTGGTTGGATGACTTGCTGGCCCTGAAAACAGAGACCTGAAGCGCATAACTTAGCTGGATTAGCCATTGGCCTCTCTTCTCTGCTTGCACCAAAACACTTATCTGTGATTTTAACATTTGGGCCTTTGTAAAAAGTCATCTGCAAGGAATAATGGCAGAAAAAAAAGCTTAATGCAACGCATCTTTCTTCTGATTTTGTAGTCTGCATTATCCACACAAAAATCAATGTCTGCTATTCATTTCTGTTCTATTTTTCTGCTCTTATTTCAGCGGATACATGCTGTGACCATTGAGCCATTATTCACGGGATGCGGCATCTACTGCTTTACACTATATATTGGATTACTGCTAAGGCTATGTAGCAATGTCCTTCACTAATTCATATTTTAATTCAAGGAGCTTCATCATATCTTTCACATTTCTATTGATGAGAGTTTGAACATCTTCAGTTCAAGATATTCAACTCAACTCAAACGGCTACTAAAAAGAATTTAACCAACTAATTCAGAAGACATTCAGAGACAGGTGAACACGGGTTACAGTTTTGTATCTAAGGTTTACAAGTACCAATGGGGCAGTCATAAAATGATTGTTTTAAAAGAGGACAGATATCTGCTTTTTAACTCTGATGTTATTAGTCATGGCTGGATAAACCGTCAGTAAAATGATCATTTTGGCTATTTTTTGAAGCTACGACAAAGTCCATGAAAAGAGTGATTTACAAGTTTTAGAAAACTTAGATGTTTGCAGGGTGTTAGCTAGCAAATTTCGGGATAATATAATATAAGATAATATACCATGTTCTGACTCAACATGGTGTATAATACAATACGGATTCACTTTGAACATAACATTTGGAGAATTTTTGAAGTTAGCACTTATCATGTGCTACCAGGTGGTCAGTTCCAGATCTTTGGTTAGGTTCCTGGTATTTTCTTAATGAAAGTTCATGTTGAGGATCCCTAATGGACAGAGACAGACACCCAAGAGATGACCCATCCACAACTAACAAGAGGTTAGTCGTTAGTATGTTGCTATATTAACGACTAATATAGCAACATGCTACAAAAAGTCCTGATACTGAGCTTAATGGTCACACTGAAATCTCAACTACAGAGTGATCTTTTTATGAAGTTTTCAAATATTTGGTCTCAGCTGCAGTTAGACTGTGATTTTTTTAAAAACTTAAAGAGGTGCTGCACATTTTAATAAAACCCCAAAGAGACTAAGGGTTTTATCTGAATAGTTCTTAGAGCTTTTAGTTTATTCAAAAAGTCACTAACATACCAGTTTTGCCAAAATATGAGACACGTTAATCCATGCTCTGCACTGGCCCAGCTCAGATCGCCAACAACACATTGAGCAAGTTTAAAGTTGATTACAAGAAGTAGTTTTAAAGATAGGTGGAAAATAAGCTGACTGCAGCACTTAAGGCCTAATTCAGAATGAATAATAAACATGACAAAACATAAACTCTGGGAGAGAGTAGACAAAAGTTAATGACATGCAATGACATATAAACCTAAAAGTCCCATTTATCTGATGAAGGATACCTTGGGAGCTCTAAGATCGGGTCATCTACTCCACTTTATTGCACATCTGTTGTTTTAACAGCGACATCATGATGACACAAACTCCAGTGCTTAAACAACCAATTTCTGTGCCAAGTCACATAGTGATGTTAAGTCAGGACCTGCATGCATCACATTGCAGCATTTTTGTGTCATTGTTCAATGTGCAAATCAGTCTGTCACCATGACTTAAACTTTTCTGTAGTCTTCTCCATTTAACTTTAGGCAAAGGTTTAACACACAAAGGGAGACGGCAAACGCAACCATAAGCAAGAAAGGGGTGAAGCAAAGGGCAGAGACCTAAACTATTCAGAAAAAGCAGAACATGCAGGAACAATAATCTGGTAGTCAGAAACAGCTGGAAAACTTTGCTGAAAGTCCTAATGCACACTCAAGTCAATGTTTGCTGTGATTAAGAACAATAAAAAACAACAATAATAATTTATTAAATAAACAATAGTGTAAAAATGTAAAATGATAATAGAAAATATTTTAAAAAGAAAAATAATAATAAAAAAAGATACAATGGTAAAAATGACACAGTCATTACTCTGAAACTAATCTGTCTAAGCTCTAATGAGAGTCTAAAGAGAATGTTAATGAGATAAAGAAGAAGACTGTTAGTAAAGAAGATGACCTAATCTGAAGAGGGAAATGACTCTGAGTTTTGAGGTGAATATAACAGTTTTTAGTCACCTGTAAAAGCCAATAACAAATTTGAAGTCACTAGAAGCTGCTGATCAGTGGATCTAAGTGAGAAAATATCTGCTACATAATCTTAAGTGATCCCATGCAAGCATTTATATGTGAACAACAGCATTTTGAAATTGATCCTGTACTTAACAGGAAGCCAGTACAATGATTTAACAGCAGATGAAATATGATCACACTTAAGTGTAACTATCAGAAGTCAGGAGCAGCAGCCTTTTAAACCAGCTGTAAAAGAAATATTCATGTTTTAGTCAGTCATACATACAACAAATTGCAGTAATACAGTCTAGATGTGATGACATTCTCTAGGTTGTTGATAGAAAGAAATGGTTTAACTTCAGTTGAAAGTCTTAATTGGAGAAGATTTGTTTTAACAACTGATTTGATCTGAAAGTCAAATTAATATATATAATCTATTATTATTTATATATATATATATCTATATATAGATTATATATATAGTATATAATATGTTTTATATATATATATATAGTTATATATATAGTATATATAGTATATATATATATATATTTGTTATTATATACTAAGATCCAGTAATACAAATATAGCAGAGTCACCCACATCAATAAAACAAAAAACAATAATTTCTTAAAAGAACAGATTCTGTTCTGTGAAGAAGTTTAAAGTCTAAACGCGGAATGCTGTGTTTTAACCACAACTTGGGAAACAAATAGAAAAAACAAAAATCCACCTTTATTTAAAAATCCAATAGAAAGGAAAGGAAGGAACAAAACCAGGAAGTAAAACCAAAGTGAGAAGGTTAGGTTTTACTCTGAAAACCTAACCTTCAGAGTAAAACAGGAAGTAAGATTAAATGTGTTGAACACAGGAATAACACAAAAAATGTCCAAAAACTTTCTGGAAACAACAGGAATCATCACGCCTACAGCTTAAAGCTCAGGTTGGTGAATTTAAAAAAAAAAAAAAAGGATTCATTTGAGCTGTTAATATTGCAAAGCTACTGTTAAAATTAGATCAAGAAGTCACTGTAATGCTCTCAGTAACCGCCCCCAATGATGCTGGTGATGATTGAGAGTTTAAATCTGTGTCACGCTGAGCTGTTGTGCTGTTGGATTCCTGTCGTGTGCTGCCTTTTATTTTTTTGGCTGTTTTTTTTTTTTTTTTTTGGCACCAGGTCGTCCTGCTGCACTCGACTCTCACCCTCCTTCCTCACACTTGTCTGTCTGACACTTTTGTTGGACTCGGAGCATTGGATGGCGAGCTACGCTCCCATGACAACACGATACTGTTAGCGTCAGGCAGAATCAGAGTCAGGCCGGGATCTGAAAACGACCTCCTCCACTGCTGTTTCCACACCATCCCCTAATGTTTGCCGCCCCGGGGGAGCTTTCTGCTTCCCTCTGTCCCTTCTCCCTCTCAGCCTGTCTCATCTCCTCGCCACTGACAGAACCTGTTCACAGAGAGGAGCCTTTCGGACTTCTCCTTTCCCACAATTATGCATGCATACAGCAGCCTGTCATGGTGGAAACACTTTGAAGCCAAATCTTTCAGCGCCCTGTGCAAGATGGACAAAGAGACAGAGGAAGAAAAGGAATGAGGGACGGAGAGAAGTAGAGGAAGATCGAAGAGGAGGGAGGTGATGCAAGGGCTGGGTTTGAGGTGGCATTGGCCCAGGACATCAGCCTTGGTGACAGCAGGGACAGAAGAGGTGCCAGCCTCTGACAGAAAAAAAGCAACCCAGGTCCTATTCAAAGCTGCACCGCCTGGTGTTTGGCAGGGAGTGGGGGCACCGTCACATCGGGGGGGGGGGGGGGGACGTATTCCGATTTCTGTGTAGAGACATGGGACGAAAAGAGGTTGAAGAGAGAGTGAGTGGATGAGCGTGTGTGTGTGTTTGTGTGTGTCTCTGAGGAGGATGGAGATGAGCCACTGACTTCCTGGGCTCGAGGCCAGGATGAAACCATTCAGCTCTGATGTACACAGACTGTACAACAGAGGGGATTAGCACAGCCAGCGCCTGCAATAGAAATATAATGGATAATATTTCCACCCTTTTCCTTTTTTTTTTGCAAAGGTATGAGGAGGATTATGCTATTGTCTGAAATGATTCTGGCAGGGAACAATATTTGTAGAATATTACTTTGCATTGTCTTGGAAACAAAAGGTACCAAGAGCGGAAGGAAAAATAAATTTCATAGTAATTCACTTTATCGGAAATTGGAAAATTTAGGCATCCACAAAGCCCAGATGCAACTTTCTAATCCCCGTTCTTCCGACAATCAGCAGAGAACTGAAGGAGAGTTTTGATTAAGTGAATTAAGACGAGGCACAGCTCTGGCACACGGCACAGACGTTTAGTCGGGGAGAAAGGGACTTCCTGGCACCAACAACGGCAAAAACAACAACAGTTCTCTGCTGCTGCTCATGCAGCGTTTGATTCCAGATCAGCTGCAGGTTGGTGGTCTGGAGCATTTACATATATCTTCCTTTTAATTAAAACCATCGAATAAGAAACACACTCGCTCCCAAAGTGGGGATGTGATCGCTCATTTAGTGGATTTTGAGCGAGCAGACCGACAGCACGCTGAGAGGACATTTGTGATCCTCTCCTTACAGGCCCTGATAGATGGGCGCGCTCCCAGCGCATCGTCCCAGGAGGGGACATTTGTTATCTTTCATTCAAACATGCTTCCTTATTAAACAGGAAAGTGGCAAGACATCATGTATAAGCTGAATCATGCTGCAGTGCTTGGAGCTCCACTAAAGGCCTCGCTCAAAACTCTGGAATTAAAATCGAGGAAGATAAGGTCCACACATGTTTGATTTCCAAAAGATTTTCTGTAGCTTCTCAATGTGTTTAAGACTTGTATAAAAAAATAAATAAAATAAAAGTCTTGAGATGTAAAGGGTTTCCAGCTTCATGGATTTGTTCCCTGGAACTAGAAGCTAAATACCTGGGGACTCAATTCACAGGAACAGGGGATAAAATTTCAAGGATCTTTGCCATTAAAGTAGTAACCTTACAAGAGCTTACACAAGTTTGAATACAATACCTTCATCTTGCGTCTCTAAGGACTGACACAAGTCTGTTAAGTTTTATTGTCTTAGACTGAATGAAGACTTGACTGTGACTGCTAAATTCTGAGTGCTGTTTTGGTGTCAAAGCCACTTTAATAGTGCAAATGATTCCATTTTATAGATATATCGATGAAGTTAATTTGAGGTGGTGTGGCTGTGCAGAAGCTTTCTTTCATTTTAAATGTCATGACTCTGGAGCTCCGCCTAAGAGTGGGTATTTCACAGTCCCTGTGGCAGAATCGGCACTTCAGAAAACCACTTTCTTTGCTCCATTTCCTACGTTAATATTTAATATGAAGGTAAACCTGTTTATGAGAGACGTTAATGACTGAGGCAAGACAGTACTTAACGAGTAATAAAGAGCATTTTCTTCCCTCATTGCCATTTGTTTGTGTCAAACGCAGGAGTGGGACTGTAAACACAACCCGTCTTCAGCTCATGAATGATTCAGCCTCAACGTAAAAGATGCAAACAGCTGGATGCCTGTGACAGAGATGCAGACGGGAAGAGCTTGGTAAGTTGGTGGCTGGGTCTGTTTGTGGCAGTGTGGATTTTTAAGTGGACCTCACAGGAGCTGCAGTGCTGCAGGAGTGACAGCAGGTGTTAATATTTTATGGGTGGGTGGTAGGCAGGCAGCGTATGGACTGAATGCGCAGCATTATGTCAGCCTGTGAGGACTTTTAATGTGGTACAAAGCTTAATTGGTGGGCTGCCGTGCAGAGGCTCGTAAAAAAAACCTGCTATAAAAGTGATAATGGCTTAGAGGAGGGCGAATTAACAAAGAAGGTGAATCGATGAGACAACACAATATTCTGTTGCTGCTCAAAGTATAAAATAAGCAGATTTACACCGAATAGATTAGCTGCATTTAAAATGCAAACCCCAAAATGTATCAAAACCTCAGCTGTGGTCTCAAAAATGATAAAAGCTTTACGGACGCTTTGCTTGGTAAGTCTGCATGAATGGAAATGAACACAGGTGCCTGTCCTTCAGCAATGAATGAACCCACAGGTGGTTTGCGCAAGCCCTTACTACAACTTCTGTTAATGCCACAGTGTGACAGCTACAAAGAAAAGACTGATTCAGCCACTGTGATGTCACCCATAATAAAGTCCTGTTTTGAACCCCTGACTTTAGCATTTTTGCAGTTGCTATGTTGAATTTTTGAGCCAGGAGTGACTATATTTGGACCAAAGGATGGAGTAATAAGTCACCAGCATGCTCTTCCCACAGACTGTATGGGTTAAACACACAGACAAACACCTGCTTTCATCCCACTACCCTCAGCCATGTCGAGCTACAGGTCGTGACAGCCACAATTTGTGGAAATGAGTTTCCTCTGAAGGGTGTCTGGGCTCAGCCTTAGAGGAGCTTGGTCATTCAAGAAGAGCTCAGTATAGAGATGGCGATTCACCATCTGACTTGGACACTTTCTGAGTGCTGAGTTGAGGTGAGCTGTTTTGGGCATATCTAACACTGAATGTCTCAGTGTCCTGCTGGAAGAGCTGGATTAGGTGGCCTGGGAGAGGAAGATTTGGGCATTGGGTCATGAAGATGGCAGTTAAATAGCAAATATTAATAACTGGTAGAAAATGGATGGATTGCATCAAAAACGCTCCAGAAAACTACACCAGAACAAACATTGTTCAGAGGATGTCCCTAATAATGCAAATGCACATTTAAATAAGTGGCTTGTAAATAAAAATAATCGTGTACACATGTTTATTTGTGCTGTAAAGTAAAAGGATTTATTAACATAGGAGATTGACTCACTGTTGGAGCCCCAAGTGGCCACTAGAGGAACTGCAGCGTTATTGTCCAGGACTGAAAGTTGATGCTTGATATTAATTAGTAGATGCTATAGAGATGCTTTCAGTAAGAGGTACAGCTCAGTCTTACGGAGCCCCTCTGATGACATGGTCCAAAAAATAAATAAATTGTGGCCACAAAATACTACTTCGTGGGCACAAAATAGGTATAACGTGGCAACGATTACGCATTTGTGGCCACGAAATAGATAGCGTGCGCACATCATATTGATACAATTCCTGGACAGCTGCGTAGAGACATAAGCATAAGAGTAGGCTAAACCTATACACCATGGACAGAGACAGTATGACTGAGTTTTATTTTAGGCTGGGAATGAGCTACAAATGCATTTTGAAAAGCCTGGCAATGCAAGGAACCATTATTACGGAGAGACATTTAAACAGGATATTGAGAGCCAAGTTGCTTTACAGACCTAAGTACGACCTGGATGCCGGGGTAGATTTTATTGTCAACCAACTGCAAGGGCCGATAACGGTTATCGGTCAAGTGTTTCGTGGCTACAAATCAGCATTTCGTGCGCACGTTATACCTATTTCGTGCCCTCGAAATAGTATTTCGTGGGCACGTAATACCGATTTTGTGCTTCCAAAGTAGTATTTTGTGGCCACAGTTTATTTATTTATTTTTTGGACCATGTCATCAGAGGGTCTCCGTACAGTCTAACTTGGATGGGCTTGCTTTAAAAAAGTCTTCTATCATTGGTATAAACATTGTAAATGGCTTTTAGATATTAATTATCTCTTTTATATTTACTCAGAAGCCATGATTTCATTGGATGTCATCACTTTTGCTGAAGTGCTCTGAGCGACCCCAGGCAAGCACAGTAAAACCACATTGTGTGCAGACACAAAAAGAGGAAATTAAATTTCTTTTTAATTTAATTTCTTTTTTTTGTCAACTCCACAGCCAACTAAACAAACAGGTTGGGCTGTGTGGTTGTGAACACGTATAAAACACAGTGTGAACGTTAGTTTCAGAGAAAAACCCAAGCAGTGTCAGCCACCCCTGCGTCTCTCGCCGATGCTGGAAGAGCTCTCTGACGTTTCCGACACTTTTCTCAGACATGTTGAAAATTTGGTGTTAGAATACATCAAACTCCCAATTATCAAACTCACGCAGACAAGCCAAGGAAACGTGGGGGTCGGCGCGACTGACAGTTAATTGGTGGGATTACAGTGTTTGCTCATTATCACATCCGAACACAGCTGATGAAAAGCAGAGCTGAAGTAAAGCTGTGCTGGGGAACTTGTTGTCTCTCAAACTGACTGTGATAGAATGTCAATGGCGTCTTTCAAGTTGGCTCCGTCAGCCTCATCGCTCTCAAGCATCATGTTCAACGCATCTTTTCGGTCACGCTTCATTTACGCGGTTTCAGACTGGATCTGCGTACTCTTGCTGGTATCTTTTCCCTCTTTTTACATCATTGTGTCCACGCTGAGGTGTTTCATATCGTCTGCTCTCGCTGAGTAACTTCTCATTTTACTATTTCATCAAGTACAGCATGCTTTATTCACCATACAATTTCAGCTTACACTCGTCTTCTGCTGTTGGCCCACCACAGCTGAGGGGCTCAGAGGAAAGATTGTCCAGTAAGCCTCTATCCCAAGCTCTGTATCTCAGGTTTTTACTATGTACAATATGCTGTTAAGGGACAACAAACAAATTGATTTGAAGCATTACTAATGTAAGCAGAGTCTTAAATCTAATAAGTGGTTGTAATTTCAGTGTTAGACCTTCTAATAGAAACAGATTTTTTTAAGTCTCATGTGAATGTGAATTCAAATGAACAAGTCAAACCTGAATAGTTTCAGTCTCTCAGAGTTTCGAGCCTGCCTCTTTTTCACATAATTGAATCATTTTTGACTCTTTCAAACTTTTACTTTGTGTCACCTCAGCTCTTCATCCATCCTCTGGGTGTTTTACAGCAACATTCAAACTTTAAAATAGCTTAAACTAGCTTTACTTGTAGCAAACAAGTTAGCATAACTCGCCTCTCTTACACAGAAGTTAATTTATTTTTTGAGCTTGTTGCATCATTCTTTTCAGTATTTTTAAGGAGGATAAGTCATACACAGGTAACAGCAAAATCAAAGAAAAACAGCTTTAAATACACTTTTTTAGAAATTTCAAGAAAGAGAGATCATTTGGAAGAACTTAGCATGAATTATTATAACACAGAAATTAGTTCATCTTTTTGGTGATAAAACTTAGATGACCCATTATGTCAGATCGGAATTTCGGCTGTGATAGGATTTAGTAAAGGACTGCCCGGTCTTTTGTCCTTTGTATTGACTTTGACTTCCCTTGTCTTGTTATTACTGATTTGTTCCTGCTGTGTTTCCCAACTGTTTCCTCTCCGCTCTGATGTGTACTTGTTGTTTTCCCATCTCCGTAGTTATATCCTCCCTAACAGATGTGCATTTCCCCGCTCCATGTTTTCAAGTTTTCTGCTTTCCTTCTTCTTTCTCTTCTCCTGCCTCCAAAGTCCTGCATTTGGATCTACACTCTGTCTGCTATACAGACGTTTTATAACACTTGATAACAGTGGAAAGAAAAAAAAAACCTTTTGACAGGAAGAAACTGGAAGTCTTAGGTTTTTAAAAACAGACAGACCACTGTTTTCAGAAGTCAAAATTCAGTTCACATTGGTAGTAATTAATGATGTCTATCTACTGCTTAGCTATCCTTCAGCCTTTTTACCATGTTTAATAATCTAAAGAATCCACAGACTCATTTGTGCCCCCAGGACTGCAAGACAGACTCAACACTAAAAGAATGCTTATTTTCAGCCAAGACAGTGAAGTGTAACTTCTAAGGAGGAAAAAAAACAGTTATAAACTCTCTTAAACTTTATTTTGAAGCAAATCAAGTCAAGCTTTGAAGTACCATATAGTATCAGATTGTTGATACTATATGTAGTCCCATCGCAATTAATTTAGATAATGTTTCAAAATAACTTTACAAATAAGTGCATGGGGATGTTTCAAGATGGCTGCAGAGTGGCAAGACGTACTTCTAGAAGGATAGTTGGTACAGACTGATGTGGAGATGAAGTCACCTGTAATTGATAGCTGCCAGGTTGCCGGAGAATTGAGGAAAACATCATTTCCCAGAGTCTCTACAAGAGAAAGGTGACAAGTGCAAAACGAGGATGATACTCAAACTGCCAGTTCATCACCACTCAGAAGTATTTCTGGGGGAATAATTGCCTCTACCATTCAATATAGTGTAAAACAAGTTATCTACAGTCATTCTAAAAGGCAGATGTGACTGCTATAACTCAGCAGCACAGAGGAGGAGTAAGCTTGTCAGACTGAAATAATGCTTATATCAGTGGAAATATCTCATGTGAAAGTAATGCCATTACCACTAACATGAGCATACTGTTGTTTAAAATGGAAAAAACAAGCTGTAAACTCAGGAAAGCAGAGCTAGCTTTGAAGGCTGGATTTGTTTACATTTGTAGTACAAAAAGTACACCAATTATTAATTATTTCATTTCCTGTGGATGCAAATACATATCTGTTGATTGTTTTAATGAAACTTAAAAACCTGATGACTCTGAAGCAAGTTCTTTCTTTTATCTGTCATTTCTAAGCATATTTAGGGACATGTTAGATATCCTCAGAAAAAGCTTGTCAGACTGAATTCTAAAGATAATAGTTGTCTTGTCTGTGTACAATATGACTGAGTTAGGACTCAGAGCTAATGTGCAGGGGTGTCATTTTGACGCAAAGCGCTCCATGAACTGTTTTTTTAAGAGCTGCAGCTACACCCAGCAGAGGCAAATTAATCTACATGCCAGAAAAACAAGCAACTCAACTGAGTTCATTGCGAAAGACGTGACCTCTCATAGGCAAACCATAAAGTCCCCTAACACTGACCCTACAGCTGACCTTCCTGCAGTTACAAGAACTCTGGAAGTTTTTAAAAAGAACACTGTGATTAAAAACTCCAAGGAGTTCAGGGGTTTTATCCCCGAAACTATGTTTATTACAGTGTGAGGCTGTTGCAGTGAGGAGCGCTGAAGAGTGAGCAGAGAGACGAGGTTCCCCGAACAAGGGTTTGTGCACTACAGTAT
The DNA here is from genome assembly GCF_018398535.1 of Haplochromis burtoni. NCBI lineage: Eukaryota > Metazoa > Chordata > Actinopteri > Cichliformes > Cichlidae > Haplochromis > Haplochromis burtoni. The sequence continues at coordinate 2,124,272 of NW_024582381.1, read as the reverse complement.
GAGGAGCAGGGAAGTGCAACGCAACAAAGTGATCTGAACCATTACTAATGTAAACAGGCTGGAAACAATTAATAAATGGTTGTTATGCAGCATCGGTCCATCTGCTAAAGGCACTGTAATATTTCTTTTTCTTTTTAGGCCTAGAAGTCAAACCTGAACACACACTCAGCTTTCAGATCTTCCAGCCCGCCCTTTATCAGACCACTGAATTTGTCTCTTTTACCTCCTTCATCTCTGTTTTTTAAAGTCTTAAATCATTTGCAGCTCTCCGTACTTCATGGTTTACTCTCACATCTTGAGCTGCTTCTTCTGTTCCATCTCCTCATCCTTTCATCCACCTGCTGGGAATATTAAAGTCTTACTGCAACATTCAGATTCAGTGCCAGAGTAGATTAGAGCAGATAAATTGGCTTTACTTAAAAGAAACAAGTTAGTATAACTTGACTCTCTTAAGTTGAGGTTAATTTATTTGTTTTGAGGGAACTTGTTGCATCATGTGAGTTTTAAATAGGATTGTTCACATTAACACCAGACCAAACAAACATAACTTTAAATATGTGTTTAGTTTAGCAGTTTTTCTTCTAGCTAAATATGGAATATATGAATAATTTTACTGTTTCATGTAGAAAGATAAGAACCAAATATTTATTTTACATGTTAGTAGACTGATCTCACTTTTTGCAGAGTTACAGCCTTTAAAGGACCACATTGAACTTCTGAAAGCACATATTATTGATTTCGGATTTTTAGTCAGTTTGTAATTTTAACAGCTAAATCTTCAGACTTTTGCCCACACAAACACCGGAAACGACACTATGCATCTGCAAGAATCAAAGTCTAAACACAAGGATTTGCAAAACTGAGGAGCACCGGTAAGCTGATGAGCTCGTCTTTATATACAGTACTGCAGGTGAGATGTTAGGTTATCCAGCTTGAACCAATGAGTGGACACACTTCTGAGGGCACCTCAAACATAAAACAAACCAATTTTATTAACCCTTTGAGACCTACCATAGAACCAAGTCCGCCAGAGCTTATATTATATTTTTACATGCTGTAGTGCCATTTTTGGGAGCATTTCAAGTTGCTATACATCAATACAACCATTATAGCCCAAATTTTAATAATATGTATGCATTAAGTGCATAGTAATTACATAAAATGCAAAAAAGTGCAATAAACTACAAAAAAATTGAAAATCATTTTTGTTTTTTTAACATATATTTCTAGTTTGAGAAATTTAAGACCCTTATCCCTCAAAACTGTAAATACAAAAAAGTTGCACAAAATAGTTTCCTACCACAAGAAATTTATTTTGAGTGTCTTCATAGTCTTATTTTTGAAATACACCAATTTTTATATACTGCAGGAAAAATGAAAATAAATCTTATAATGCAAATTTGCAAAAAAACAGCATATGCATCAAAATAAACTATTTCCAGCAGTGCAATTTGAGTTCTAAGCATCCCAAAAACAATACCGAAAGTCATAAAGTCAAACATAACTTATAGCTCATAAGGCCCTGAAGGTAAAAAAACCCAGACATTTCTGCGAAAATGACGTCACAAGGCGATAGTTCGAGTTGATGTCTATTCCAACGTAGGAAGTGTTACGAACAATGAATGCGATGGTGTTGTGTTTAGTATGTTGCTTTGGTTTTTTTTGCTTGTTTTCTATTCTTTCTCTCTCAACAGGTGATCCAGGAGATTTTATTTTTTTCCCCTTTCTCACTGTCCCTCTCCCCTTCTGTTTTTCTTTTCCTTCCTCTTTCTTTCTCCCTTTCCCATCCCTCACTCATGTCTGTCCCGTCTGTAACAACTGAAAATAAAATAAAATAAATAATAAAAAGAAAGGTTGATCAAATGGACCAATACGGCAATGCCACGATGATCCATTTGGCAAAATAAATCCATTGGGTATCCTTGTTGGTCTTCAGACAACAATTCTGATGGCTAAAGAACCAAATGGGACAGGCAAAAAGAAAAAAAAAAAAAAGGAAGTGTTACGAACAGCTGATCGGATCGGCAAAGCGTGTTTCTGGAATATTATGTTTTTGTTGCTGCAAGTGGTTTTTATGCAATTTTTGCAAAGCTATATGTGGAAAGAAACTGTGACCTAGGACAAGCTGATGGCATAAGATGTAAGTACAACTCCTCCGGTTTCATATGCAAAAAAAATTATTGCGCTAGCTTACGTGGTTGCAGTGCCACCGGGATTTAAAAATACCTACGCAAAACGGAGCGTGCCCACTCCGACCGGCTTTAAAGGGTTAATAAAGATATTGCACAAAATATCCACGATAGTATGAATACCATAATAGTTCCATGATTTTTGGATTTAGAGTTTAGTTTATGTAACTTCCATAAGTTTTTAAGCAAACAGACAAACCGAATCAATCAAATGACCAGCTTGAAGGAGACAATAATGACGAAAGAAGGAATTAATTGATTGGTTTCACCTGACCGTGTCATTAGCTTCTTAATCCGTTTGTATTACAGATTAGTTTGTTGCACAAAGTTTTAATTAAGTGTCAGTTGTTTGTCAGTCGTTTCCTGGCATCAGTCTGCAAAGCTGCACTACTGCTAACCATCGTCCAGCCCAGCTGAATGGTGTGCAATGCTTTTCTTTTCTAACAGGACACAACAGGAGGAACTATTATGCTTTTTGAAACTTTAATGGCTTAAACGATTAAATGAATTTAAATGAATATTACAGAGGTGTAATCTAATTCAGCAGTGGCAGCCTAATCGGCAACAATAATGTGTCCTTTCAGCAGCGCACAATTGGCGGCTGCAAAGACTTTGCACATGAATGAAAACTCGGATCAAACCCATTCATATCAGAGGTCATCGGCATCGGACTGAAACAATGTAGAGAATTAATATTAATGATCTCAGGTCAGCACCCGTGTAACAATTACACTCTGCACATTAGACCACACTTTGCCCGTGCTCCCACTTGAAACCTATTTGCATGCATAATGAGGGGATTTGAATACCAGGTCATCATTTATTAATGCTGTCATTTATATTTATGATCAGTGTGCTTTTGGAGTACAGGCATGCTGTCAAAGAGCTCAGGATGAGCACTGGGTGTCTGATCGGGTCTTCGACGCGCCCGAGCGAGGAGCAGTGCGTCTTCCTTTTGCATGGACCGACTGCAAAATAGGTGCTCACTGCACCAATGGAAGCATTTTACAATAAGACTATGTATGTGTACAATAGTATTGATTTTAAAACATCAGAGTAAAGGGATTTGTAAATGCAGTGTGCTCATAAATGTATTTAAACTTGTTCTGCAAAAAAGCCTCTGAACTTGCAGCATCGTGATGTAGACCTGGAGTGTCCAACTCCAGTCCTCGCGAGCTACTGTCCTGCAGCTTTTAAATGCATCCTTGTTCCATGTTACCAGGCCTTTACCAAACTTGATGGCATGCTGAAGAGGTAAGCTAATCATTTTATTCAGCTGTGTTGGAGTAGGGATGCATGTAAAAGCTGCAGAACAATATAAATTATTCTCATTTCTTATACTTTGTAAACTTTGTAAAATATTGTGTTATTTAATTTAGTTCAGTCTGTTACAGTTAGTGTCTTGGAGCAACTGTAGCCACATAATTTCCTCAGGGATTATTAAAGCATTCTGATTCTGGATCTGCAGCTCGTATTGCTTCATCTCAGCTGGGTATGTCTGCAGCTTTCAGCCCAAGTGCTAAACAGCCTTGAGAAGGACTTTGAAACCAAACGGCCCTAACCAACAATAACACAGCCAAGGTCTCAGAAGTATCCAGGAGCTGGACTACTGCTCAACATATTCGATGCATGCTGCTTTTAGTTCAAGGTTCTCAGACGAACAGCACAGGAAAATATGAAAATAGCAAAGAAACATGGGAAAAGCTTTGTTTTTTCTTAATTTTGTCCATTTTACAAACTCCATACTGACTTCAGTTTATTAACAAATAAGTCAAACTGTTAAATGACAGAAACTGCTGTTGTTGTGGAGCAGTTCACTCTGTCTGAAACAAGCTCTTTTAGCTCCTCCTCCTTCAAAACAACTTTCTTCTGATTGGCTGCTCCTAGTAAAAAAAATGTTAATCAACAGATGGGAAAAGTTTCTGCGGTGACCATATAAGGATATCCAGATCTAAACTGTGTGAAACTGAGTGTTCAGAGCAGTTTGAGAGTTTGTCTCTGAGGGATTACTTGTACATACACGGACTTCATTATTTGAACCATGTTTACTGTGAACATCCACCAAAAGATATATGACAGAAAATAAGGAGAACGTGAATAAATCTTATCCATCACATTCACCAAGACTACAAGCCTCAGCTTGCAAAATAACAGTGAGTTGATTTAGTATTTTTTAAGTTGTTTTAATAAAGTGACAGATTTAGTCTCGCTTAATTATATCACTGGAGCTGTTATAAATTACTGACTGATGGCTGGTAATAAATGTTTGGCACTGTCTGGTGAGGAAATGAAGCCGAAGATGATGTAGCTCTGAAATAGTTGGAAATAATGACATCTCATATTCACAGCCCTCGCAGCGCCTGAGGAACTCACTGGTGGGATGAAATATTGGGCAAAGGATTGAGACACAAAGCCATCTGCTTTGACTGTATTTCTGTCATGCTCTGTCTTACTTCATTCATCACAAAAAAATACAGACACCCGAAAGAGGATCGGGGAAAGAGAGAGCCAGCGATATCATGCTGAGTTAAAGTTTGTTTATTTATCATGGCCTGTCAGAAAGAAAATAAATAAATAAAACAAAGTCTTGTTTTAACCGAGAGGCGGTTTTCCACCATCGACTGTCATCAACACCCGCGGCGAGTTTCTGCACTGAATCGCACAGGTGGAGCTCGCTGAAGCAAATGCATTCACATTCTGCCACCACGGCGTGCCTGATGGAGTTATCGGGCGCCGACAGAAATCGCAGTCTGAAGGAGAACCTGAAGTGTTTGAAATCCAGCATTCTTGGTGTTTGACTGATATCGAGTCCTTCCCGGGACAAAGGTCTGCAGGAAAGAAGGGATTCATTGTGCAGTCTGGAACTAAATCCATACAGTTCAGGAGGCACACAAGTATTACATACATCCAGACCCTTTTGAAAGTCTCTCACTGTTCACTTTTTTAACACCTGCTGGATATTTGGTCTATTTAAAGCCTTGTTCGAAATATCACACGGTAAGTGCTTCACTTGCTTAAGTGCTTTGCTGCTCTGCAATCTTCTCTGCTGCAGAGAAAAATGTGCTTTTCTTAATACAGAAGTGGTTCATTGTCATTATGTTGCTGCCATCTGTCTGCTTGCAGACGAGAAGAAAGGGCTCATTAACGCCGGCTGGAGACGGCGGCACCGTCTGAGCTGACCCCGTGTCAGGAGGGAACATTGAAAAAGTGAAATGACGAGTTTGGACACAGTCGAATGCACCGGTGAGGACGGGTCGAAGAGGAGGCGAGGGAAGGAGAGACGGGAAGAAGTGGAGGCTGTTCGGAGCGTGAGTGGGAGAAGTGTGACTTTCCTCCGGCCGATGGCGACTCAGCCGCCCACGCTCTCCGGCCGTCGCGGCGTCTCTGCTGCTGGTAACAGAGGGCTCGACATGATCTTGTCCTCCTCGCGGCTCCAGAGCTGCGGATTCGTCTCACATACAGCATGTTCCTGGCAGCACTGGCCTTTAACAGATTTGGCTTTTGTGCAGTCTTAGCCAAGATGGACATGCACTCATGCATACCCTTTGTAAACCCAAGTATGATATCCAAATCCACCTTAGATATTAGTTTCCTTTCACACTGAGCATGCTCGGTTTGATGAAAACCCTTTGGGGAGGAGATCTGGGTGGATCGTTGCTCAACCTTACCTGTCCTGTAAGTGTCAGTATCATCATACTATTTTATATAATCACTGTGTTTTGCTGTGATTTCTTCTTGAAGATGATGACTCCTCCCAGGAAACATAAGTACCCCAGGAAAAAGGAACTGAGCCTCAGGCATGAGGACTAAGAGCCCACTAACATTTGCCATACGCATCTACAAATATCAAAAGATTGCACTGATAGATGCTGTTAGCCTTTGAAATAGCAGTTTACTTTATTCCATGTTTATCTGAGATTACTGAGATTACCTCAAATTAGCAAACGACATGAAATCATATCTTGGCGGTCGTGTATTGGGCGGTAGAGCAACTGAGTAGTAAGTGCAGGGTGGCTGGCCTTGCTTGCGTTTTGGCACCTCTTCGCTTGTGACAGTCTTCTGGCGCCACTGGTGTTGGGAGGATGTGCTGGAACAAGTGTGATCCACAATGGTTCCAACTCTTAACTCGCAGAATTTAAAGGATCTGCTGCTAATGTTTTGAAGCCAGATCCCATGGGGTAACCTTCTGAGGTCTCAGAGTTTAAACCTCAGTGGGTTGGAGCTATTTTGGCGCCATGTAAAGGGGTAACAGCATTTAAGGCAGGGCTGGTCAGCGTATCCTGGCTATTGCTAGGACATTCATGTAGCACGTTAGTTTTGATCAAAGACATGACGGAGTGTTTATGCCAACTAACCGGTCCGATTGCAAGGTGACAGCCCACACTGGGCCTTTATCCAACCCCAGCTGAGAAGAAAGTGCTTAAGAAGGAGCAAAACAAGAAATGAGAAGAATAAAAGTGTTGAGCTGGAAATTTTTAACAAGACATTTCTTCTAATCTTAAAATATAATTAAAATGAAATCCAGTGGAAGTGAACAGGATATTCCAGCGATGTCAGCCACAGGCGGGGTGAGGAGAACATGAGGACAGGCAACCAACTTTGTCAGGTGGAGCGTGGGTGAGGGCATTAGATCCCTATACTTTGTTTTATTAAAGAAAAAACTATGACCAAGAGGCATACATGCATCCTGTTAATGTTTATACTTGCCCATCAAACAGAGGTTATGACCTTGGATGCACAGTACAAAAACTGTTAAAGCTACATTAAAACCTACACTGTAAGAGGCAGTGATATACACATAAGAAACCTTTAAACTGGGCCACCTGTACAGGTCACACAACAAATTCAAGGATAAGCAATCAACTGTAAACACACAAAATAAACCACACAGAAAAACATAACCAACAACACAAAGGGGTCCTATGTCGTAGCATAGTGTACTCAGCAGGAGGGACATTTTGTCGCAGCGCATAAGAAGATAAACTCACCACAGACTGGGACAGTTGGAGTCACTTACTGTGAATTCGTTTGCAGTTTTTGACTGAGCTAGAGTGAAATAACTTTTAGTTTAAAACGTACTTAAACTAAATCCTAAAGATACTTAAAAAATACTTTACATGGTCTGATTTGCACAGACCCATCCTCTCCAGATTCCTCACAGATCTTGCTCATCATCTGGAAGGCCATCACCTTCCAAATGACATATTTTTATTCTCATTACCAAAAGGTATGACTTCATTTTAGTTTTATACAAGTAGTCTTCAGCTGAGGGGGCACTTCTTGGATGGGCAAGGGCGTTAGAGAGCCTTGGCAATCTGTAGACAAAGGCAGCTGCAGCTTCGACAGGATCACCTCCAGACAGCTTTATTTAAGAAAGAACAAGTGAGAGCTTTGATTTGGAAATAAATACAAAAAAGTAATTATTTTATCCCTGTTATCTTATTTTTTTTTAATTAAAAATATAAGCAGATTAATTGCTCAGCCCTACTTGACTCCCAAGTCAGCTTCATCGACACTAACATTGGAGCATATGGCAAAAGCGCCGTGCTGCAGCGAGCGCCTTTACATTTTCATGAGTTTACTTGAGCTCCAGCTTTCAGGAGAGAGCCGTAGACTTCTATGAGATCACTGCAACAGATGGGCAAGTCATCCACTCGCTGCAAACAGGGTTATTTATAATGTGTTTCAGAGTGCAAATTCACACAAAAACACCACCCCTGAGAAAGCGAAGAAACATGGTGTGAAGCAGCAAAAAATTTTGCACCCTTACAAAGACGTGTCATCCCGTAGATGAGACATGGTTTCTGTGCAGAGAGAGGGGAGCATGAAGTTATATTCTCCAAAATAAACCGGGAGAGGGTGGGGGAGAAAAAAAAAGCAGCTTTCACATGACCTCGGTGAGAGCCAAGCAGATTCGCTACCATCTGTTTGTAGCTTGACAATGATAGGAATGGAGTTTTTAATATCGCAAAGGAGGCCAGCAGCGCTGTGACATCCAAATGAGAAGCAGTGAGAAGATGTCTGTTCATATTACAGTGAGCTGGGAACGGTTTGTGTTTGTGAGTGCTGGCCTTTGTATGTGTGCATAAAGGAGTCAAAGAGGGAGACGATGTTTTCAGAGTGTGTGTGTGTGTGTGTGTGTGTGTGTGTGTGTGTGTGCAGAGTGTGTGTGTGTGTGTGTGTGTGTGTGTGTGTGTGTGTGTGTGTGTGTGTGTGTGTGTGTGTGTGAGGAGACATTCTTCAGCCTCAGGAGTGCAGGAAGGTAGGAGATGAAAGGGAGAGCGAAGCCATCTTCCAGAGTAGAAACGACAAACACCTTCTCACTGAAACATCCCTTCATATTCAAAGCTTCACATCTCATGAGAGCTCACCTCCGCAAGACAAACAAGCTGCGTTTCATGACAAGGAGGAATTTCGCATGGTGAGAGCTCAAACGCCGTTTCACACACAGCATCTTTTTAACATCCTCTTGCTCTATTATTGAGGACACTAAGCATTTTAAGGGCTGGTATTAGTCTTGCTGGTTCTTTAAGAAGGCCATTTCTGTCAGCCAGCTGAAACCCTGTGCCATTCACTAATTAACTAATGGTAATAAGATAATAGATTGATAATTTAAGCATAACCATATTTAAAATGAGGTGATTTGCATGCTGATATACAGCCATGGCCAGAAATTTGAATTTTTTTTTTTACGAACTTCTCATGAAGAATAATCACGAACACTTCAGAAGCTTTAGGCTGCCATCTGCAAATAAATCACATTTATGCATAGAGTCAGTCAGTGTTTACAGTGCTGACCTGTCTTCTTTGTAACGCCTGACTTCTCTGTGTCATGCTGGAGATCAGCTTCTGATCCAAATCTTGATTGATAGAGATCCATTCCTGCTTTATTGGAGCTCCAAGTTTATTACAGTTTGTGGCCTTCTCCTGACCATAAATTCTCCATCAGATTAAGATCTTTGGACTTTCCTTACCACAGAATTTGATTATCTCCAAGCCACTTGGATCCATTATAACATGGAGCTCCATCATGCTGTAAAATTCACAGATTGTCAACAAGTTGCTCCAGGATTGTTAGAAGAAGCTGATTAGCATGCATCCATTTTCTCGGCCCCTCATTAATGATCTTCTTATGGCCTCTGACAGTGGACTCATCTCTGTGCTTGTGCTGCTAGACCTTAGTGCAGCGTTCGATACTGTCGACCATAATATCCTATTAGAGCGATTAGAACATGCTTGTAGGTATTACAGGTACTGTGCTGCAGTGGTTTGTATCATATCTATCTAACAGACTCCAATTTGTACATGTAAATGGAAAGTCCTCGTCACACACTGAGGTTAATTATGGAGTTCCACAGGGTTTGGTGTTAGGACCTATTCTGTTTACATTATACATGCTTCCCTTAGGCAGTATCATTAGAAGACATTAGAAGACATAGCATACATTTACACTGCTATACAGATGACACCCAGCTCTATCTGTCCATGAAGCCAGATAACACACACCAATGAGTTAAACTGCAGGAATGTCTTAAAGACATAAAGACCTGGATGGCCGCTAACTTTCTGCTTCTTAATTCAGATCAAACTGAGGTTATTGTACTCGGCCCTGAAAAGCTTAGAAATATGGTATCTAACCAGATTCTTACTCTGGATGGCATTACCTTGGCCTCCAGTAACGCTGTGAGGAACCTTGGAGTCATTTTTGACCAGGACATGTCCTTCAACGCACATATTAAACAAATATGTAAGACTGCGTTCTTCCATTTGCGCAACATCTCTAAAATTAGAAATATCCTGTCTCAGAGTGACGCTGAAAAACTAGTTCATGCATTTATTACTTCCAGGCTGGACTACTGTAATTCATTATTATCAGGATGTCCAAAAAACTCGCTGAAAAGCCTTCAGCTAATCCAAAATGCTGCAGCAAGAGTCCTGACAGGGACTAGAAAGAGAGAGCATATTTCTCCTGTTTTGGCTTCCCTTCATTGGCTTCCTGTTAAATCCAGAATTGAATTCAAAATCCTGCTCCTCACATACAAGGTCTTAAATAATCAGGCCCCATCTTATCTTAATGACCTTGTAGTACCATATCACCCTATTAGAGCACTTCGCTCTCGCTCTGCAGGCCTACTTGTTGTTCCTAGAGTATTTAAAAGTAGAATGAATCTCACGGGCGCGTCACTGCAACTCCCCCTGGCTTCTGCTCCGCGGCTGCTGAGTGAGCCCTCATCTGGGACTCTCCTCAGCTCTTTCTGGGACAGTGGCGCAGCTGCCCCTCTGTTGGTCTTCCTTGGTCTCTTGTGTTCTGGGGGCCTCTGGATGTCTGGAGTTTTGATCTCCTCCATACCTGCTTCATGCCCTGGAGGACGGGGCTGTGGCCCCCCCACACCCTCTAGCAGATCATTACATGAAGGAACCTTTTAAAAAACAAGCGCGTCCATGCTCACAGGTGTACACACGGGTGATCACACCCACAAACTACACCCTTTTTGGCTCCTACCTCAAAGCACACTGTGTTCTGTTGATCTTATGTGCTGCACAATAATGTTTAATATTTAGTATTTACTGTCATATTCCCATATATCATTGTGATGTTGTTTATTCTATTACTCTTGTTCTCTTCTGCTTGTTTTCTTTTTTCTTTCTCAGCAGGTGATCCAGGTGATTGATATATGCATTTTTTTTTCTCTGCCCGTTCTGTTGGTTTTTGTCTTTTGCCCTTCTCCCCCGTCCCTCTTCTCAGCTGTTTCTCTTTCCCTCTTTCTTTCTCCCCTTCTTTCCCCCAGTCAAGTCTGTCCCGTATTCAGTAAGTGAAAATAAAATAAACAATAAAAGGTGAATCAAATGGACCATTACGGCAAGGCTGGGATGGTCAATTTGGTAAAGTAAATCCGTTGGGCATCTTTCTTTGCCTTTAGACAACAATTCTGATGGCAAAAGAGCCAAACGGGACAGGCAAAAAAAAAAAAAGAAATGAATCATAGGGGGTCATATGATTGTTGGGCTTCTCTCTGTATCTACTGTACAATACAAAGCACCTTGAGGCAACTTTTGTTGTGATTTGGCGCTATATAAATAAAATTGAATTGAATTGAATTAAGTTGAGAGACCTTGGAGGGCTGCAGCCTGTCCCGGGTGTGGTAGGGTGGGTGGTAGGATACATCCTGTACAGGCTGCCAGTCTGTGGCTGGGCTAACACAAATAAAGGCCAGAGAACCATTCACAGTTATCCATTCACACCTACCATTCACCATGAAGTCATGCCAGAACCATGGCAGAACCCAGAACCATGGTGATCTAATGAGCACTGTGCAGCACCATGAGGCCCCTGAGCAAACTAATACTGAAACTAATAAAAACTAAGCACTTTTAAAGAATGAAAACTAAACTATGAAGTGCACAACAAAAGCTCTGGAAACGAAACATCTTATTCACCAGGATACTATAATTAGGGGCCTTGCCCCTTTGACTGATAGGTGGATGATGACACAGGCGGCTGTTGCTGCTAGCTGTCTGCTAGACTTCATCTTAGCTAATTCGGGTCCCGAACTGGACCTCTGGACCATGTTTGTTATGTTATTCATGTTATTCAAAATATCTGACTAATAATGTGTCTGCTGTGCAGTTAATTGTACTAACAGACCATCCAAGAAGTCTGACCTCGAGTTTTAGTGGAACATCTGAGATTTCATTTGTTACTAATCACTAATGAGCATGTATCTGTGTCTGTGTATTTCAGCTGGCATGGTTAACATGCTAGTTAACATGCTAGCATGCTGGCTAGCATTCGCCAATAAATTAGCTCTTCACCCTCTCAACCAAAACACTGAGGCTCCAAAATTGGTAGTTCAAAGCCAATATCCTTCAAGTTCCTGGACCTGTTCAGTTCAGTTCATTTTTATTTCAAACACGTGCCTTCACAATCATTACAAAATATCATTCCATTCTTTTGTTTGAAAGGGAGTAGGCAGAAGCATACACTTATTAGTCCCTACCCCCTCAACTTTTACCTCTCATTGATTTATTTTTCTTTTAGCCTTAAATTAAACAAACAACATAAGAAGCAAAAGTAAAGCAAAGACAAAACAAACAAATAAACAAATAAACAAGTCCCACCACAGTATAGTTACTTTCATTTAAATAAGGACTGAGTGGTAACGTTTGCAGATTCACTAATTATGAGATAAACAAACTAAAACGCTATTACAAACAACATTAACACCCTGGGTTAACTCTGTTTTCTTCATTCTTATATTTGTTAAAAATGTGTTTTTTGTATTTCATTTTAAACTGGTTTATGTTGTTACTTTTTAAAGTTTCTTCTGTTAGACTGTTCCATAATTTAACTCCTGCTATAGACCCAGCAGGAGGGTCTATAGAACTGTTTTAAGTTTTAGTCTATTCGGGTGTTGATGTTTATGTTTAAGTTCTTTAGGTTAGCTACAGTAAGTTCATTTGTTTATTAGATTCCCTTTGTGTTTTTCTACCCCTGTATTTAAGTTTCCCTCACCCTTTATGTGTTTCATGCTGTGTGTCTTATGTTGTCAAGTTCGTATTGCCATGTCTGTGTGTCATGTTTCCCGTTTTATTTTGAAGATCTGTGTCCTATGACAGTGTAGTCGGCTTTGCTTCCTTTGTCTCTTTATGTCAGATTAGTGTCAGCTGTTCCCCATGTGTTTCCACTTCCCCTATCACCCTTGTGTGTATTTAATCTGTGTGTTTCTGTTCATTGATGGTCAGGTCGTCTGTTGTTCTTTGTGCCATGTTTAAGATATTGCTGTATCCACGTCAGGTTTCATGTTTTGGTTTTTTTATGTCTATATTTAGTTTCCCCAGTTTAGGTTATTGTTTAGCTTCATCTCTGCCTTTTATATTGTAATATTTTACCAGCCTTAATAAACGGCTCACTTTCTGTAAACATTCAAGTTTTGTTCCACATTCATTCGTGTCTGCATTTTGGGTCCTCTTTGTCATTCCATACAGTCTGCCTCTGCCAGACTGTGACAACATGTTACTAGTCTATGGTCTCCACAAACCTCTGAAGCAAACTGATCAATTCTTATTTGCTATGTGCACGGTCATATCTACAAAACAGTCTCTGATTTCATTAGCCTGCTGCTATGTTGCAGAGATGTTGTGAGGGGGATTACTAGAACTTTTTCTTTGTTGTTGTAGCTAACAAGTTGGAAATAAAGTTGATGATCAGTTTAAGAAAAGAGGCATTGCAGAGCACTGTAGGACACCCTGAGTGATTCCCTTCATATCAGTTAAGGATGACTGTCATTTAAATTCATTGTTTAATATATTCAACGAGAACTGAATAGCCATTAAGTACATTAATATGAAAAGCTAAGCTCTCCTGTTATTGAGATGTACAGCAAACATATGGTTTGGGATGCACTGAATATTATACAGGATAAACAGCAGCTTGATAAGCATACCAAAGCCTGTTTATTATGCCAGGCAGTGATTAATAAGGTGATGTGTTTCGACTGTAATTGACCCAGTTAATGAGACCCTTGTTTTGTGGTTTCCTCCCCCGTAACCAACTGTGAGGGTGCTCAAAACAAGTGCCAAAAACTCCCATCTCTGCCAAATGAAATTGGCTTATTAATTCCAATTATACTGATCATTGAACACTCAAATGAAAAATGAAGACGTTTCAACTTGACTAATTGGCCCCAGGAGTGAGCGTATGTTAGGGTATCTGTGTGTGTCTATATGTATACGTGTGTATATGCGTGTGTTTTGTTGGGGTGAGGGTGAATGCGAGGGAGGAAGAAAGATATAAATGACTGTAGGACAGAGAGGGAACTTTTCAGTTGCTGGATTACAGCAGAGATTACAGTAGAGATGGTGCTGGGAGCAGGGAGTGTTTGAATGGGACTCTCATCCAACCTCTTAATAAAATCATTAAACTAATCAGGCTATTCATTAAACTCAGGGTCAGTGTTTTCAAACCACAGTTCCTCTGATCTCCAAGCTGAAAGCGTCCATCAGGAAACAACCACTCCACAGGTGAATGGCATAATGCAGGTAAGCCAGTAAGACCTACCTGTAAGAAGAACGGACAGTCCTCACAGGGCTCAGGATTACTGTAGAAAACAGCTGCAGACAACTCTGTACAAACAAGAGGTCACACATTACTCCAGTTTTGGCTTCTATTCATTGGTTGCCTGTAAATTTTAGGGTTCATTTTAAAATTTTAGTTGTAACTTTTAGAGCTCTGCACGGTGAAGCTCCCCAGTATATCTCTGACCTGTTGAAACCTCATGCTTCATCCCGAGCACTTAGGTCTTCAGGTCAGAGGCTACTGGTGGTCCCACGTACTAGGTTTAAAACACATGGGGATTGGGCTTTTCAGGCACTGGCACCTAGGCTGTGGAACTCTCTGCTGTTTTCTTTACGCTGTCTAGACTCTACTGACTCCTTTAAAAAGCAGCTGAAGACATTTTTATACAAACGGGCTTTTAATTAATTTTAACTTGTATGTCTGATCTTATTGTAAAGCACTTTGTGATTTTTATCTGTGAAATGTGCTATATAACTAAATTTTAATTACTTACTTACTTACTCTTCTGTCTCCAGTCTCCTTTAGAGTTTTAAAGAGAAACACTCTCCAGGTTCTTTGATTCACTTATAGTCCCTACACAAAATATCAAAATGTTGGCCATCTCATCAAAGTTACAAGTCTTCTAGGATAAAAAATGATTGGAAAGATTAACTAAACCATATTATTTATATTTTGTGAAACTAAAGTTGCATCTGCCAGAATTAGCAGTCTCTTGTCAGATCATAACTCCATTGGCTTCTGCTTATCTAGGGCCCAAGGAGCCATTGGCACCTGACCTCAACCCCCATTATGTGTTACTTTTACACTGTTGGCCTCTCCATCACATATTAACCCCTTTTGCCTCATGTTAGGTCAAATAAAGCAGCCAAACATGAAACAGGATTACCATTAGTGCCTCAAAACTAGAAGGTTGTGCACTTGATGATGCTTTTCTGACCAGCTTCAGGTGTAGGTCTGTAATGGACTAGTGAACCATCCAGAGTTTTTGTGCGTACCTCAGCCTATTACCTGTCACTTGGATACCAATGCTAACAAAGTCATTTACATGTCCATAAAGTCTGGTCCTCAGTCCAGGGGTGTCCCAGCTAATTTGTCTTCGGGAAGGTTATCTTCTGCTGCCCTTGGTGGGCTGTATCAGCCTTCAATCTGGTCTTTGGATTGCCTCTGTATTCCTTCAGTAGCTTCTGCCAGCAGTGAAATTAATAATAGCCAGTCCTCCATAACAACAGCAGCCATGTTTGACACATGAGGTCATGTTTTGGCTCACAAGCTGTTCCTTTTTATTCTCCATACTTCCCTCTTCCCTTCATTAAGCGCTTTTACAGGAAAGATTTCTGGGGACTCCCTGAGGGTAACTGCCCACTCCACAGCTCTGAGAACTACATCCTTTCAAGTTTTTTTTGCTTTGGATTCAAACAAGGTTTGCCAAGCAAAACAACAACAACAAGACAGAAGACGGTCAATGCAGATCTATCAACGCACAGTCGGTGTGGCCTTTCATTTCCTGTTTTCCATTTCATTTTCTGTATTTTCTCTCCTCATCAATTCACTGTTGGATCAACCTAAACTGTCTTTTGTGTCTGCCTATGTTAACGTGTTAAGCTGCAGGATTATTTGAGAGGTGTCCTTGTGTTTTGCATTTTGTTTGGCTTGTTTTCCCCAACTAATCAGGAGGTCATCAGTCAGATTCCCAGCATCAGATTTTCTAATCCACATGTTGACACCTCAGTGGGAAATGTATAGAAGCTGCTCCCAATGAATACACCTGTGTGTGCGTGTGTGCACTTCAATATTCTCAAATGTCTACAGGATAAAGCATCATATGAATGAGGGGATGGGTCTTATGGTATAAAATCCCACTGGGTCCACAGTAAGAAGAAAGACAGTGTTACATAAATAGCAGCCTGTTTATTCATCGACATCACTTTTGTTGATAGACCAATTAATACCGTCTTATTTTAAATCTCTTTATGTATTGTTATTGTGAGCCATAGGTATGGTTTTGGGGTTTACACTTGAACCATATATGTTAAAGATCCCTTCCTTAAGCATCTGGGGGCCATAAGTTAGTCTGCTGGTCCCAATCTCAGGTAAATATGAGGGTTGTGTTAGAAAGTGCCTCCAGTATAAAAATCTGTCCCAGATCAAACATGGATCCATTTTCTGTGACAACCCCTTGGAAAATAAAGCAGCTGAATGTAGCTTCTTCTTCTATACATGTGACATTCACCTACATGCTTCAAGCAACTCCAAGTTGTTGTAAATTGATAATTTACCATTAAGAGATGAAAACAACACCCGAGAAAGATTGTACAGCCAAGTGTCCAAATACTTCCTTGAAATCTGAAAGCTGTTGAAGGTTGTCTCTCCCACACAGTTCTTTCTATGTTTATATAAAGTGACTTAAATTAAAGCTGAAACTTCTCACATTTAATTGAATGTGCTAGAGCACAGGGCGAAAAGGACAAAAAGTGTAAAAAGAACTTTTTTTCTTAGGTCTTTTACTAACGACTCCAATTCAGTAACACACAGTTTTACAGTCTGGGGACTCGTGATAGACGTCTTTTACTCCCCAGAGGTTTCCTACTCCAACTGTTAGATAGCATCTTCTCTCTAGGCTCTTCCTACTCTTACTCGCTGTCTTTAGTGTGGCTTTAGCACGACTTGAGAGTCTATTTTGGGATTGTTTTTTAAACTTTTGTGTGACAGAAATGAATATTAACTTATATTCAGTTAAAGTTTTCACACTGCAGATATGTGACAAGCGCTGTTTATGTTTGGAAAAACACACCATCCCGCCCGTGCTGTCGCCTCATTGTTTGATAAGACATTCACAGCGTGCGTGCTGCATTTACATGAATAAATCCTCCATCACTTCACTTCATTGTGCTCTGTTTGGGAAAAAAAGTATTAAGTAAAATGAGCTCTGAGGAGCGTGCTCTTTCACAGTTAGCAAAAATACACTGCATATTTATGTGTAATATAATTTAAAATGTTGAAGTTTACATTAGTAATATTTAAGCGGGATCCAAATAAATCATTCTAGTAGTTGGAAAAACCTTCCAGCAGGGAGAATGAAGTCAGATTTTTAATGCTGCTCCTCTTCTGCTGCACCGTCAAACTCTGCAGACCTCTGAGGTAATAAAACAGCTGTCAGGCTGCTGCCACACCTGAGTGTCTTAGCTTCAAGTAGGGTCAAACTGTACAGGGTGACCTCACTTAGTGTAATGAATGTTTGTATAGCTCGTAAAGCACTGGAGATGAGGGGATATCCAACCTCTGAGACAATTTTGCCCACATTGCACGTCTGTGATCCTGCTCTGTACTAGGGAATGGTGACTTTAGTGGTAAAATGACAATTGTAACAACACATTTTGGAGTCATACATTTCTGCTCATGTGACCAGTTTGTTCTCTCAGCTGTAGTTCAACACCCGCTGTGAACTTGTGCGGTGATTCGGGGTGCAGCGGTGGTGAAGCTTCGACCCCACAGCAAGAAACACCACAGAGAAGCTATTCACGGCGACAGACAGCGAGGCAACGTGTGGGGCTGTTTATTTAGTTTTGGGGTTGGGACACCCATGTTCACATCCATATGTGAACATAGGTAAATACACACATGCAGACCATGCTTACACAGTGCTATTGAGCCTCAGCTGCACAGTGTTTGCAGGCTGCTGTCAGAGAAAGAGGGGACTGTTTAAAGAGTTCGCCTGCACAGTGTGCATTTCTGTGATTCATTAAGTAGGCAAATTTGTCATTTTCAAATCTGAGAACTTGTGAATGAATGAGCATCCTTGAAATGTGTGTAATTGTACATTTCTGTCACCATAAAAAAATTCTTAAAAAGACAAAAACCAAAGACAAAATAGCCAAAAAATAGTGAGCTGGGCACCGGCGACAGTTGAAAAGACCTTGAAAAATTAGTGAGCCTTTTTCAGGAGCTCTGAACCATATCACATTATGTTCAGGCCTTTTACCTAGATATTTATTATTATTATTAGTAGTAGTAGTAGTAGTAGTACTATTCTGGATCATGAGGAAATCATTTTGAAATGCAAACATTCAGCATAACAGATCCCAGCTTCAACAAGGGGTCATTTTGTGTACTACCCTCTAAAATAATGGATACAGTTCTACTATGCTCACTAAAGGGCTTAATATGGTACAAACCTTTTGATGAAGTTAGTTTAGTTGCTACAGTCTCAGATTTAGGATGCAGATAATTTTTAGCTAAAGTAAGACAAACTGTCTTTTCTTAGAACTGTCAAAATGTTCTTCTCTTTTGAAAAATTGGTTACTATTTCAGTTTTTTATCTTTATAGTTATAAATATTAAATGCTCAAATCTCTGGGTTAAACTGAGTGGATGTCAACAGATTAGTTTTCACAGCAGCTACGATTAAAGAAAGTACCTTTAAAAATTTGAAATTATTAAGCTTGACAATGATGCTGTCTGAGGTGGAAATTTGGCATTGCCCTCTTTCAGTTATCCACAGGACAAAGGCTAATCAAATGTCATAAAGGTAAACTGATTAAACATTTGAAATTAATAATTAATCAAAGTTTTCAAATTGCATTTGGCTCATTTGTGTGTGGGTACAGCATTTCATCTCTCACACACACACCCACCATTAATCAGACCTGGCCAGTTCAAGATTAACTGCAGAATTTCAGGTTCATCAAATGCTGATGTTTTCGCCACGCTGGCAGAATCTCACAGACTGCTTTTCAAATCAAGCCTCATTCATGCTTTTGGGCTTTCCGGTGGCTCTGTTAAAAGATTTCCCTTTGTGTATGATAAACAGTGTTGGGAAGATTATATTTAAAATGTATTCCACTAAAGATTACAGAATACATGGCCCAAAATGTAATTGTAACGTATTTTGTTAAGTTACTCAAAGACAGTAATGTACTGTATTTCCCGCACTATAAGTCGCTCTTAAAATCATTTAATTTTCTCAAAAATCGAATAATAATCTGGTGCGTCTTATGTATGAATTCTGGTTGTGCTTACTGACATCGAACCAATTGTATGTGGTACAGGGCGCTCAAAAATCTGTCAAATGTTTTAGTACGACTTTGGTAAGCTACGAAGCCGCACTGCTTGATGGATTGTCGGAGCATTACGGATACTGTAGTCAGGAGCTTCGCAGAGTAATTTGGGTCGAAAACTGTCCGCTTCAGGTCCCAAAGTCAAACAAACACTGCCGCGTCACCGAAAGTTAAAAACTGTCTAAATTCTCTAATCTTTTTTTTTTTTGGTCCCGTTTGGATCTTTAGCCATCAGAATTGTTGTCTTAAGGCCAAGAAAGATGCCAAGCGGATTTATTTTACCAAGTGGATCATCATGGCCTTGCCATATTGGTCCATTTGATTGACCTTTATTATAAGTATGAATTTATTTTATTTTCAGTTGCTACAAACGGGACAGACATGACTGGGGGATGGACAGGGAGAAAGAATGAAAGAAAGAGAGGGAGAGAAAGAAAACCAAAGGGGAGAAGAGACGGTGAGAAGGGGGGGAAGAGAGAAAAAAAAATTCTCTAATCTTTAATAAAATGATCAGTGTTGCATCAAAGTGCTTTGGGGTCCTTGGGGACTAAGTAAAGCGCTATACAAATACAGGCCATTTACCAATCTGACTGAGAGATTTCTGAAAAAGTTCAAATGTACAGCTCTGCTATCACTTCCAACATAAATGAAGACAGAAAACTAAACAGCAGTGACTTTTGTAGGTAGGGCTGTTTGATATAACGATATATATCGGATGACGATATAAAAACCTCTATTGTTTCATTTTACGCTATCGTTTGTTTCGTGGTGTCGCAAAATAAACTGTTTACGGCAATATTTTTTCATCGTTTTGATGGTCACTGTAGTGGCTGTATTAATTTCTTAAAGTTCTCTTCTGTTATATTTAATATAACCATACTACAGACGGACAAGCGCCTGGTTTTATGCGTTGTCGTTAGCAACAACGACGGTAAACCACCGTTTGTTTTTTTGATTTTCCACATAAACCTTTCACAATAAAGCTCAAGATCCTGTTGAGACTTTTCAAAATAAACTGAATCACATGAAAGAGTATGCAGAGTATTTACGGATGAGAAGCAAAAAAGAGCCGTCATGTGCTAAACAATAAACCTTAGACTCAAACGTTAGAACAGGCTTTTCCCCGCAGCACGCTGTGTAATAAATACTCACAAAGAAAACGGCAGCCGTTACAATTTATCTCTAAAAATGTATCCTTGTAGGGTTACTGAAGTTGGGCTAGCTGGTAATATAATCATGTGCTACGTGACCACTAGCGACACAGCTATGTTAGCATAACATAAACACAGTGAAGCTGGAGGATGAATGCTAACTTTTTTCCACTCTATAAAAGTTAACATGAGGGTTCCCGATGGTTAGGGACAAATGCAATCACATGGCAGGATGCTGTAAACAGACCAAACTTCAGTTGGAAGAACAACTGAGAAAATCTGTCCACAATACGAGGTTAGTCATTAATATACTGCAACAACATGGGAATAGTATTTCGCGTAATGCACCTTATAATCCGGTGCGCCTTATGTTCTGAAAAATATGGTATTCTGAATACTTTGAATAATTTAATATTTTATCATGCTTTTTACGACTACATGAATGTACTATTGCTGCGTGATTTATTAATATCACTGAAGGCTACTCACCATAACAATACCAACGAGATTTTTAAATCTCAATATAAAATGTGTAACAGTAGGGTGGACATTAGGTAAGGCTGCACTTTTTGTAGTGATCTCATTTAGAAAATGATTATTGTCTGTTAATAATCATGTGGAACTACACATGATGGATAACATTAATAACCTATAGCTGCAAATAATCCAGTCTAAAAACAGCAGGTTAATACGTGGAGATCCTGAAGGCTTGTTCAATTGGTTCAATTCTCTTCCAAACCCCAGCTGTCTACTGCCAGTTTTGAGTCTTTACTAAAATAAAAAAAAAAGCACGAAAATTAGCTTTGAAGACGAGAAATGACTGCAAGTGATCGCAGACCTGGCCCCCTTTGAAGCAACCATTTCGTGATCACAAGTTCATTGCAAACAGTCACAGTAATCTCCACAGTCTCCAACCTCTGTTTACCCAACCGTGACTGCGGCCTAATATCACGTGAAAGGCGCCTAGCCGAGAAGTAAGGCTCAGTTTCGCATGTTTGTCCCGTCCCATCACTGGCAGTATTTGCTATGTCACATTAAAGTGGGCTTAGAACGTAACAGAGCTATGTCCTTCTGAGATCTGAGCCCAGGATCTGCTTGCTGTGAGCTAACAGTGCTACCGCTGAGCAGACGCTACCACATACTTGCCTGCTGAACCTTTATGGAGGTGTCATTTATTGCAGAACTGTTGCATCAAAACTGTTTG
This sequence comes from Haplochromis burtoni, assembly GCF_018398535.1. Lineage (NCBI taxonomy): Eukaryota > Metazoa > Chordata > Actinopteri > Cichliformes > Cichlidae > Haplochromis > Haplochromis burtoni. Next base: position 2,102,599 of record NW_024582381.1, on the reverse strand, counting down.
ACTTTGAACAGTCAGAAGCACCACAGAGAAGCTGTTCAGTTCAGTCACTGTCGGAGAAAGATTTATTTTTTTACACCACAAACTTCAAGTCTTCCAACAATAAAGACAATCTGCTGTACGAAAAAATGTCTCGTTGTGAAAATGAAACATCAGTATGACTCTCCGTGAAATCTATGCTTCTATTTAGTCCTAATGAAATCTCCTTGTTCATCTGCATACAGTGAGCCTTCATTATACGTTCAACCTGATTTGTCTCTGTTTTGTTTTCTGCATCTCTGCCCTCAGGCATCTGTTGCATCTCATTCCTCCCCCTCCTACATCAGTCAGTCCTGAAAATAATTGGCAAGTTTGATCGACAGAGCAAATAATAAACATTACTGCAACAATGATGAGGATCCTCCGCCACTACCATTAATATGATGATTCTGTTGTTCTCGCAGCCTCAGACATATAATCTTAAAGCCTCATACTGTATGTGGGTGTGTAGAATATGATTATAGGCTTTCATTATACACATAAATAGAAGAGGGAGAGCCAGAGCAAGAGGAGGAGGAAGAGGAGCGCTGCCTCAGCAGACCGCTGAATGATGAAGGAAATACCAAACAGCATTAATGCTTATAAGACCAGAAAGAGGGCCAAGAAATAGAAACAGACATATTAGCAGAGAGGCAAAGAAAAGACAGAGAGAGGGAAGAGAAGGCGTTAAGGGAGCAGTAATCCACTTGTCACATGCAGAGATGTCAACCAAAGTGACTTCTCCACACAGCTAGGGATAAATCCATTTATTCTGCTAATAGCTGCTCTTATCAACCACTGACTCACTGGAAAAGCACAATGTAATTTTCCTAATGCAGAAACAACTGCTTATACACTGTCAGCGCTGAACTTGGCCACCTCCAGACTTCATTGCTGGAGCTGGTGTGAAACTCTGGGCTGGGAACCAGTTTGAAGATGGGCACAGGCATCATTTTTTGGTAATTTGGTTTTCTAATCAAGTTTGCTTTAGTGATACATGGAAATAAGGAAAAAACTTCCAGGTTTACTATTATATCCTTCTTAGTGGTATTTAAACTACTGTTTAAGCAACTATACATGCTTTCCTGTAAGTCCGACCCTGTGTGACCTTTCAAGGAATTTGAGCTAGACAAAAAAAGAGCTTCAGTTTATAGTTAATCTCAAGAGATATAAGCTATTAATTGCTTGTTTTTACTTTTTAAAGAGAGATTGTGTTTGTGTTAGCACATTTGATACATTTCAAACTAGAAAAGGTTCAATAATTCAATGTAAAAATGTAAATGCACCTGAAATAAGTTTTTCCACCAAACAGGGTTGAGTTCATTTTATGTTGTGTTTCTCTGACAGTAACTTCTTTCTTCTGCACTTTTTGTCAATGATTAGATATTTGATGCTGCAAAGCTGGTGGATTCTGTCAGCTGTGATTGGCAGTTGCTCTGAATAAGGTAAGAAAAGACATCATGAAGTCAACTAGAACATGAACAGACTGTTTCTTTCCTGTTTTGTCATCCGTTACTGCCAAGTGGACGAGCCTCAGCTGGTGACATCAGTGTAATTACCGTCCTAGTAATGTGTGTGTAAGGCTACAATTTAGTCTTAATGCAGGACTATGAAGCAATCCTAAGAGCACAAACATAGTGTAAATACAGTATAAAAGGCAGAGGTAACTTCCTGGTGGGAAAAGTCAAGCTAACACAGCGGCAGGGGGCGACTACTCTGCTGGAGAAAACGGCCCTCAGATCCCTCAGGAAAAAGATTTCTGTTAACCTTTTGGGCTCAGTTGCTACTTTCAGGTAGTACAATTAAAACTTTAAGAATTTTTTTTAAGTTATGGTCATTCTCAGAAAGATTATCCAGGCTAAATCATGTAGCATGCACTGTCCTGAGTTTCTTGCTCATCACATCAACTTTTAAAACACCAAGATGGCAACAGTGAAAATAGTTGGATTCATCGTTGGAATCGCTGTGTGATGTGTTGGCTGGGAAAGCAGTGTACTAAAGCTGATAGGTAGATAGTTGGCGAAACACGAACAGTTCATCATATTTTCATCAGGAAATTCATAAGCATGCAGCACGCATCCACAACAACCCGCAGTCGCTGTCTACATAAGCTAAATTGGTGTGAGTTGACATTTGCTGCCATTTTCATGATTTCTCTTCACTTTGCTCAGTGGGTTGTTATCTTTGTCCTTTTATCTTTCATCATTTTAACCTCTGGCACATGTCACATATCAAAACACCTGCATTCAAACATGGTAAATGGACTTAAATAGGCCTTTCATACTCTAAGTGAGCACTCAAAGCACTTTCTATATTTGGGGTTCAATAGTTTGTTCAAGGGCACTTCAACTGAAAGAGCCATGGATCAAACCGTTGACCCTCCTATCAGCACATCAACCACTTTACCTCCTGAGCCGCAGTTGCCCGTATGAAGAACATGAAGAGACGGATACACCAGCTGACAACAAAACAATTTTGGAGTTTGGGATTTGAGATAATTCAAGACCTGTGCAGGTCACAGTTTCCATATCTTATTTTAGCAGGACACCACTGCTCAGAGTGCATCCCAGATGCTGCAGAAACTTGTTCTGAATGCCAGCTTGTTGTCCATGTTGTTTCCGCATGTACTCTGTCTTCACTCTGCTGTAAATATTCATGAAGGGGGCAAAGCTTGCTGATGAGCATGGGCTGCTCTTGCTTTTTCTCGTCAGGTTTTCTCCAGGACAGAGAAAACTCTTCGTGAATATTAAACTAGACAAGAAAATGATATTTGTAGTGTGAGTTTTTTCATTCTAATTATGCAGAAATATGAAACACTGGGAGGTGAAAAGGCTGTAAGAAGTTTAATGTGATGTCAACTTCCATTTACCTGTAGAGAAAAGAAAAACTGACCTTCACACTTTAATGAAGAACATCAGCTGTCATAGAGCATTGAGGGTATTACCTGGTGTTTTTTACCATGCAGAAGTATAACTTTGAGCTGCACAGAGGCAAAAAAAGTAAAAACTATGCACATGATTCTTTCAACAAGCACTTAATTTGAAGGAGGAATGGCTCACCACAAGTACTCTGTCATGTTTATAGTACAACGTATGAAGAGAAAAATTGTGGTTGAGCACACATCCTGAATGTCTTCAGAGGAGCCGAACAAAAGCTAAAGTCAGCAATTCAGGCATGGATTGCTGATGGATGAGCCCCATGTCAGCCTGAAAACTTTTCTCTGCCTCACTTTCTTCAATAAAGTATATTAGAGACTGGTAAATGACTATAGGGGCATTCTTTTCATGAAGCACTGTATATTTAATACAACATCATAAAGATGTGGACCGAAGCACGGCGCGAAGGCTCATCCAAACAGCATCTGTAATTAGCAAATCATACAAAGAAGCTGGTCCGTATTCTCCCAGTGAAACCAAAACTTCCTGCAATAAGTCGAGAATATTCTGGATCTTCTGGTGAGTTAGTGCTCAGAGATTTAAACAGTGGTTTGACCTGTTTAATTTTATCATCGCAAGTTTTATGTTTTGGAGGATTGATCCTAAAAAAGTGTAACTTTTTGCATTTACAAATGAAATATTCAGGAGAAACATGGATCTTAAACCTCTTCACTTCAGGCACAAATCGGTGTATCCACATAATTTATGAAGTATGTCAGTTCTGACTCTGCTGTTCCTGGACTGTTCTCCATAATGGACGTTTACCTTTGAGTGCTGCTGTGCTGCAGCTTCAACAGAGGATTTCTAACACAGACTCTGATTTCCGAGATATTTTAACCTCTCAACATCCTCCAGGTCATTCTAATTATACAGAATTAGAATGACTGAATGAATTAGAGTTTCTCTGTGAATTTCCCATTCCGTGGCAGCGTACTCAGTGCTTGCTGGGAAGTTTAGGGGGTTTTTTCGCTGTAAAAAGAAGTTTTCTTCCCACGCACTTGATGCTCGACCATCACGTGTTTGGCACCATTAGTCTGGACTTATTGGAAAAGCGAGGATGGTTATACCTGCTGTAACAAGGAAGCTTATCTCTGGTCTCCTTGACATCAAGTGAGTCCATAATATATGTGTCTAGTATATTTCATAGTATTCTAAAACTGGTCTCATCTAATTCTCACAAAACCGATGGGCGGAGGAGCCTGAACGGTTTTGCTGAATAATGCATGGTGGAATATATTTCTCAACAAGCATGAGTAAATCTTCATGAAAAAGAGGTCTCTTTAGTTTCACTGGTGGAAAGAAAGGAAGACAGTCACATAATCCAAATCTTCTTCCTACGGGCCCAAATCATCTTTCTTGTGACTTAGCACGACAGCCGCTCGCTGCCGACAGGGCCAAACACTAGAGCTGTGCAGATTATACAGCCAGCACAAAAACCCAGAGTCCCTGATCACAGCAGCCGAGTTGGACACTTTAGGGGATTGTAAAAAGCTGCAAGGGATTGTTTACCAAATATTGACACTTGGAAGATAAATTATTCAATCCTAATTGACTCCTGCTTGAATAATTGATGCTAAGAGGGAGGAGAGGTTTTGTTCTGAGGCGGGGGAAAGACATTTCACAGCTTGACCATGTGAAGCAGACTCTGCAAACTAAACTCACAGGCTGCATAACTTAATATGAGCAGACAGGTGAGTGTAGTTGGAAAATACCCCCCGTCGCTGAGCCGTCTGCCTGTCTGTCTCCACACACAATAAAGCAGGTCAGATTCGAGGCGATCTGAAATAACAAACTGTGTGCTGCAGGCTGCTGACTGAGATTGGGTTTGCTTGTTGCAGCCTCTTTCTTTAAAGTTTATTCAGCTCATTTGGTCGTGCCAGCAAATGATTGCAAAGAGCACTGTACAAGCTAAAGCAGTGTGCTTCAGCTTTTATACTAATCTGTCAGGCCTGGTACCCTAATGACCCAAAGCTCCTTTATGTTCTCAAGACTGTGCCAAGTTTAGAAGATGGAAAACAGTCTCACTTGATTGCTTTCTGCAGGGCCTGCGTATAGCACTTGTTCTAAATGGTTGAACTCTTTGTCCAAAGTCAAAGGCAGAGATAAAAGGATCTAATGGGCTCCATTGTAATTTTCGAGAGTTGCTCTGAGATGCGGTGGATTTGAAACAAAACCTCAAATGCAGTTTGGCTGAAAGCAGGTGAATTAAAGAGAACTTTTTAGGTGGAGGAGCTGTAAAAGGTCTAAATGTTCTGGATGCAGGTTCACAGCAAAATAGCATGGTTGGTCCACAGCACAAGTTGTATTAGTTTCACAGCACTGGCTGTGTTATTTGTTTCGGTGTGTTGTAGCAGTGGAAGCCAGTGAAATAGAAAACTAAAGATGCAACACTGGACAGAAAAGCAGCGTACTGGGTCTTTAGATTCAACACGTCAACCTCCCACTGCAGAAAGCTGAAAGTAATTTCAGCCTTTAGTTCTAATAAAACTAAAGGCTTAGAAATAACTACAGACTGACTGAAGACTGTTTTAGAGGAAATTGCGGAATCTGGATTTTCATTTTTACATCCTGGTAATACAAAGCAGTATGGATGTGTTACCCCATGACATTATACGCCGTGTTTACACCTACTAAAAGATAAAGAGATACGTGCACAGCAGGGAGTAAAACACTAACCAGAACCAAATGATTTTCACAGATTTCACCAAGTATAGGTTTGATTTTGATATTAAAGTTATGAACTTTTATTTTTTGTACCATGATGGAGAAATGCTTCTTAACCTCGGTGCAAAAGCTAAATGAAGCATAATCGCAGTCTTGACTACACTTGAGTCAAGACTGCGTAAATCTGGTTAAACTAGTAAAGAAACTTTGTGGTAAGTCATGTAAACAACAAAACTGTGTCCCTGGAAATATTTGAGACAAGAAAATATTCCCCTCATCTCAGTTTCTGTCAGGTCATGCATCACTCCCCCACAGTCCCCCTCCCCAGCTCCCCAGGCTGGCTGGCACAGTGATGCCATTCAAGGCGGGGAAAGATGAGAGGGTCTGCTCTATCGACCATACGGGGGAGAAGTGCGATACCTTAGCTCTCTCTCTCTCGCGCTCTCTCTCTCTCTTTCTGAGTCGCCGGCCACAATGAGGTTCCCACACACGAGGCATCGGGTTTGAGTCTCAGCCTCGCCTCCTCGCCTTTCACCATTCATCCTCAACTCTGATAAGGAGAGAAAAAGAGATGTGAAAGGGAGAGGCATTAGGGTGAAAGAGAAGCAAGACGAATGAAAGGAAACGGAGAGGCACTTGGGGGAAGAGCGAAAAAAGGTAGAAAGGAAGGGAGAGATGGAAAAAGGACGTAGCGACGAGAATATGGGAGATTAGAGTGAGGGGAGTGCCGAATGAGAGGAGTCGATGTAAAGGCAAAGAAAAGGAGGAGTGTGAGAGAAGAAAGGATGAAAGAGAGGCAGCAGAGGGCTTTTAGTGTGTGTGTGTGTGTGTGTGTGTGTGTGTGTGTGTGAGAGAGAGAGAGAGAACTCTGCTTGTGATTAAGACTAAATAAAAAACTGATTCTTTACAGGTACAGTACAGTGTTTTTAAAACTATTCACATTTCATTTGTCCAATTAGCCAAGTCTCAAAGTCAACAACCAATAAAAAAAATTACACAATAAGGCCAATGTAGGTAAAATGAATAAATACAAACTCAGGCGTATTGATATTGGTCTGTTGTGGAAAAAGAGGAGAGCTGAGTTGATGACATTCCTGCTCTCAGTGTAATCAGGAGCAGTAATAACCAACCTTTATTCTGGGGATGGATCTCAGACCTGCTCTGCAGAATGCAGGTGTTAAACCATTTCAAAGCCATATTCTTGTAGTACTGTGGTGTGATGAGGTTTATCCAGCCTTGAAAACTCAAGCCAAACAGTCCAGTTTTAATAGATCTATTAGTTTATATCGTCAGTGAATGTCCAGACTGCTTTCTCCTAAATTCAAGGATACGGTCTTAGAAAATGTGAGTTTTGTAATAATCTGACTCGAAGACAACATCGTGAATTTTAGTGAAAGTGAAAAGCTGACAGGAGTAGACAAAAATCTGCGTCTTCCTTCTGACATAAAACTGAACCAATCATTAAACACTGATTCCATTTAATAAGGCTCATTATAGGAACCAGTACGGCCTCTCAGGGTGAACCACTGAACATTTCCTGCCTTGTTTTTCTGCTGTTTCTCTGGGTGACAGCATTGCAAACACTTTTAGCAATGGAATCAGTGCATTTCTTTAAAAGGCTGGCTTCAATTCTAGAGCTGGTTTGACATGCAATTAATTTGAAAATGTCTTGTAGAAAAGAAGCAGCAGGTGAGTTTGAACCACACTGCAGTCTGGCGAACGTCCTCTCTTTGCTGCTTTTAGTGGTTTAAAAAAAACAGGAGCTGAGTGACAAGGATGCCCAGATGCAACAGAAGAAAAATGTTCATATGTCTTTTGTGCCCACAGCTGTGAAGCTAATGGCCATATGTTTTTTGTTCTTTCAGTGATATGATTGGATTGCTGACTTTTTTTCTAAAGCTGTATCATTTTGTCTTTACCAGTAGAGGAAATTCACTCAGCCAAAACAGATGAGAAGTCATGAAAATGGTATGAATGATGGGAAATTTTAGCATCTTTAGCATCTGTTCAATGACAATCGAGCTGACTCCATCTGCTGATGAAGCCCATGTGATTCACAGAATTGTTTCTGAAAGCCACAATAGTTGTGTGGCTATTCACAATACATTCAAACAAAAATCCTGTATATGAAAGAGAGTTCATGTCTTTCTAATGTCCAGCGAGGGCGACTCTCTGGGTGCAAAAAGACTTCCAACTGTATAGAAGTTGATGACAAATGGACCCTTCAGCTCACCTGATTTATGACTCCAGTAAACATTTTCCAGATGACTTCATGGTCTCAATTACAAGTTTGAAATCTTAGCGAATACACTCAAATGTTTAATTTGAAAATTATGGACTCATTAATGTAAAAGAGAACATTACTGTGTGATTGTTAGCATATACAAGTATGTTTCACAGTCAGAGCCATCACCTTGACATGTCTGGTTTCAAAACGTGAAGATGGCTCGATGCTTCACAACAACACTTTGCTAAGCAGTGAGTAAGGGTCAGGTGAGTGGAAGGAGCCTTTCTAAACAATGTTAGTGCTAAGTTTCTGAGCCTGGATATTCGTCTGTGAGCCGGATCACATTTTCCATCAGTTTTCCAGAAGCTGATGGCATTTGTTGTTTAGGATCATGTGATCAAATTTTCACTGATTTAACACCCCAGATATTTATATCCAGGGTCCTCTCTCACTTCTGTCACTGCCAAAATAAAGAGTGCAGCCTTTATGCTGCCTCCATGACACACTTGTATATTATCAGGTACTTAAAGCATTGATATCATCAGTTATATGAAACAGTGTAACACTACACTCCCACTTTAACTATGCCGAAAGCAGAAAGAGCCAATGAGTGGTTATGAGTGGCCACTATAGCTATATTGACTGAGCCACTGTCTGTTTATATATAATGTAATAGCTCTTAATAGGCACCATACTGTTGTATTTTAACTGGCACATAACCAAAAATTGTTCTGGGACTTACCCAGTTTTCTGTGCGTCTGCACGAGTCCCCTGGGTGCTCACATGCTTCAATCAGGGGATCTAATGGCAAACAAAACTTGCTGATCTGTTACTTTTTTGTTTAGCAGAAGAAAAATAAAACTAGAAGTAGAATTTAGACCTTATAGATGATTCCACCAACCATTTCAAGTCATAGTAAATATCTGTTTCTGTTTCTGAGTTATCCAACCTTAGACATCCAACCTTAGTTTAGAGTTATCCAACCTTGGACACAAAGTTTAATCATTTTACCCTTTATTAAGGAGTTCTTCTGAAATTTTGTTCAAATTATCTTATAAATTCTATAACATTCTTTGACCGCTAGATTAGAGAAAATTCATCCTTGAGTCCAAGATAAAATTGAAAAATGCCCTGAAGGCCTTCAAAAGCATTCATAGGTATAAAATGGATGGCCAGCCTGAAAAACATGTCTGCAGCCTCAGCTGTCACTAAATGCAGAAATTAAAGCACTTCACACTGTCTTTGCAGACTTTGAGTTGTTATAGTCTAAATATATCCAAACTACCAAGAGGAAAATTTGTTTAAAATACCCTGTGATTAAACTTGTTGTCTGTGGTGTTTTGCATGGTCATCAGTGTTGAATGCTAATCAGGTATTAAGACATGTGCATTCATTTGGGACAATTTTTTGCTAATACATATTTGATGTTCTAATAAATAGTAAATTTAGTCCTTCTTTGAAAAAAGGAAAAAGTGTATAAAAGTGTATTTTTATCCCTGATGTTGTTACAATTCTATGTTGTCAGCAAATTAATTAAACATGTGACCATAACAACAACAGCTATTTTTAAGCTAATATTAAGCCAGCTAACACTAGAGTCATTTGTCCTAAAAATCGTATTAATCATAACAGTCCATTAAAGTTACATCCACCTCAAAGGAAGTTTCATTAACGTAAGGTAACAGCAGCTAACAGAGGCTAACCGTGGCAGAAATAGCACTTATCCAAAGATAGTTAGGATATCCTCAAGTACTCTGGTTTATACAAACATCAGAAGTGAACTTCTCTGAGTCTTTGATTTGTATCGGACTCCTTTCACCCAGTTTTACATCCTTCTCCAGAGGAAATAGATATGGATGTTGAAAGCCGAGGCAAACAGAGGACAGACAGCTACCCAAACATGAAAAAACAGGGTCTGGAGTCACTCTGCTGTCTGAGCGTCAGCAGAGCTTTTGAGGTGTCTTAGGAGGAAAAAATGTATTTAACTGATCTTTGTTTTATTTCTGATTTTATATGATTCAAACGTGTTTTAAAATAATGTTTACATTTTTTTGGCAGCCAAACAATAGTAACTTGTTGGCTGGCTGTAATGTGGTGCAGTCTAGATTTAATGTTTTTGATCTCTGTTAGCTGACTAAACCAAGTTTATCCTACGGCAGCTACTGTAGCTAGGATTATGCATTTGAATTGAGAAGAAAACAAAATTCAGTTGTCTGAAGGTCTGGTATGTTGTGATGATAACACAGCTAAGTCACAGTCACATCAACCGTTTACACCACTTTCAAATTTTAGAAAACTTTAAATTATTAATTCTTAAAAACTTTAAAAACACATAGACGGTAACAAAGAGATGGAAGTAACTACTGTGACGTCGCCCACTGGTTTCCCAAGTCCTGCTTTGATACCTCAAGATGAGCATTTCCGCCATCGCCATCTAGTTTGCGGATGTGATGAGAAGGGGCGGGTCTTCGTGTGAAACCGCAGGCTCATTGGTGTTCCATATTCCAGTCTGGTAGAAATGGGCTTCACTACATAAAATTTGCTTGCTTGTTGCTGAATTAACAAACTTTTTTGTTGCAACATAAAGCAGAGTGTTGAAATATTTAAAAGAAATGCTGACATCTAATCTGACCACTTGATTTAGATGTCACTATAGGACTTTATAGGGAAGTAAATCTATTATGCCATTAGTTATACTCTCAGACTGAGAAACATTAAAGAGAAATGAAGTTTCAGTTCCACATAAGAGCACTTTATTCACTGAGATGAAATAGTTGTAAATAAGTAACACATAAGGAACACAGTAACACACACCCACAGACACACACAGAACACACAGAAGATAACACTCCCACACACAAACCCACCACAGAGCAGCCGTCCTGTTACTGAAGTGGATTAGCTTCCACAATGCCATCCTTTATTCCCGATGGAATGTGACTTTTTGGGAAAAGAGGACCCCCACACCATACACCCCCCTCCTCACTGCACAAGCCCTCCAGCACTACATCCACCAATCAGCTCTAACCTCCAACTATTTTCACTTTTTAAAAACAATATCATCAATCAAGGCAGGTGGGCGGCTGTCAGGGGGCAGGAACGCCCCACTTAGCTGTCACATGGCGGCGATTATTGTGCTCATCGCGGGTAGCAGGGAGGGAGGGGACGTGGGTTATGACAGAGTCTGTTGTCTGTGCTGGCAGATCGATTAAGCCGTCCACAAACAACAACACAGACGGGCTGTTTTTGTCTTTTATTGACGTTCCAATTAAAACTGTATTAACTATAAACTATGTTTTGGACATAAAGTATGAGTGGCACGACAGAGCGATCAGGAAGCTGATATTAAGATGTGCTATTGATCGGAGGAGCTAGTTTAGAGGGAAATAACGACTATGTGTCATTACAGAGCAGAGCAGGTGAGGTGGAGCAAGGAGGGTTGTTTCTAATGACCAAATTGCTCCAGTAATGGCTCGTCTAACATAAATATAGAGAAAAGGAAGTGCTTTCCAACTTTATTGGTGGACAGTTGTCTGTAGATCACCTGTGGATGTAAAGCATTTTAAAAGAGCGGATAAAGCTCCCATTGAGATTCTGCAGCAGCAGCATCAGTTTGATGCAACACACACCCCTAAAACAGGATTGAGGTCAAGTAAGCAGCAAGTGAAAGCAGTGAATCTTGTTAAAGCATTTTTAGCCTCTCTGCGCCCCTGCTGTGTGAGCAGGCTTTACCCACAATCCATCACTTTCACTTAGTTTGCGCTTTTTGCTCACATGGCGTGAGTCACAAAGAAAGGGAATAAAGAAATCATCCGTTTCACAGCCAAGAAAATGTGCCAGTTTAGCTGCAGAATATGACGTATGTGTGCGTGAGCTAGCATCCTGGATCCTACACAGATTGTGTTAGAGGGCCATTGTTGATGGGAATGTAACGTGACTCACACATAATAAAAGAGTGTGACTTTAAATAAGAGGAAAGTCACACGTTCACAGACGCAAACAGAGTTTCCATCCAAATATAGGCAAAATTGGAGGCAACAAATCAAGAAAATCAAGATCCATTTGTGTTGAAATAAAAGGAGCTGCTGTCCCTGATTTTCACTGTAGTGCCATTTATAGCTGTTGGAGAAGAACGATGATGAACTTGAAATGAAGGAGTGTTTTGGGGGCATGTTACACTTTCCCTATTGCTCAGAACTCCTTATTTAATGTATTTCCACTGCTTTTGCTTCTTTTGTTTCTTTTGGGTAGTAAGAGTTTAAAAAACACAGAAAGGAGAGTCTGACATACAGACAAGTGGCTGTTAGTCCACAGAATCAGTCAGGAGCCTCACTAGTTTAGGAAATGCTGTACGGTGTGATAATGATACTGTTAAGCTATGTAAAATAATACATGCAAAAGAAAACATGTTCTGAATCTCATTTGTTGTTGTTTTTAAGATAATCTCAACAGATATTTGGGATTCAGGCATTTTTTTGTAGTTTGATGTTGAATCATTTGTTAGCAGTGGTAGCTGCTGCTTTCCTGAAGTGCAGAGTAGGGTATGATGACCTCTGGAGAACGGCAGGGTGCTGTTTAGGGTCAGGTCCACTTTGACCTCTTTATTTGGAATCATGAAAATGAAATCTAACATTAGAAAAGTAGCATCGTCTGGTTTCTGAAACTGTTCAGAAAGATTTGATACTTTCTTAAAATTGATGATGTGCATTATCAAGTGAGCTGCTCTGAGAAGAACAGATTAGAGTCAAAGTTGGTGAAAAAAATGAAATATTACTTTATGGCTCCAAAAATGTGGATGTCATTTACATTGTGTATTTTGGGAGCCACACAGACAGAAACAAGTCAGAGTAAGCTTTGATGAATGAGTTTGTGAGTGACTGCATGAACTTCAGAGTGTATACATATGGGCTCTGTGTGTGTTTGTGTGTGCGTTTCCCCGCCACCAGCGTCCAGCAGCGGGGGATCAGTGGACCAGATGTGTGTGATTTATGGCGTGGCAGAAGCTGCGGTGGCGAGGCCTCCAACGTGTTAGACATTATGAGCCACAGATGGAGACCAACGCCGTTCGCACCATCAGGATTCGACCTGCCCTTTCTTTCATCTACACTCACAGCGCTGTTTTTGCATATGTATGTGTGTGTGTGTGGAGTCTCACCCAATGATGACCTCGCTGTTGTATTTTCAACAGCATCTTCCAAAGTGGCGCTGGTCCATATGGCTATGGAAGACGCTGGGTGTTCATATGTCATCCGTGTTTCATCCACGACCTCGGAGGGCAGATGAGCTGAGAAACAGAATGGGGAGTTAAACGGGAAGAATAAGACAAAAAAGGCTAAAATGATATTCACGCGCACCTCATTATTCCCTAGAAATCTCATAGTGTCAACTTAATGCCCCCAGATTTCTTCTAAGGAGGATGAAAGGGTGGGGTTGAGGGTTGGAGGGGCAGGATGTAGTCACTCAAACTGTCACCGGTTCTGATTAATGCTTTTTCTCCTCCAGGGCAACTTCCTCCTGAAGCTTCTCTCCATCCATGCATCTATTCCTCCACCCTGCTACCCCAGCCTCTATTTATTTGTCCTCCTCTCCATCCATCCATCCATCCATCCATCCATCTATCCTTGCTGTCATATTCATAAATCAGACCCCACATTGATTTTCCTGCCTGCCCAGAGGCAATCAAAAACTTTTCTTTTAATATGACTTAAACCATTGCGCCTTGGACTGGTGTGCAGCAAATTGATTTTCAAAGGCCTTGGCTTTTATTTTGTTAGCGAGTCGTTAACGGCAGATTTTAGAATTCAGCATAATAATCACAGATGGTGAGTTATTCAGATTTGAGCGTACTTACTTCTCTTTTTTCTCTGCTTAACACAAACAGCAGGAAAATGGTAGCAGGATGACAGCAGGGAAATAGATACTGCACAAAATTACATTCAGCATTACAGCTGCTCATATTCTGTTTAAAAAAAAAAAGAAGATATTGACCACTATGGGGCAAACTGTGAAAATGTGTTACATTTGTACTATAATTTAGACATTTTGAGCATGATTCATATAGCTAAACTGGAATTTTGTATTTTCTATTGACTTTTCTCCCCCAGAGCAAAACGGTACAGAAGTAAAAAGCCAGAGACTGTTTTTTTGTGCTTAACAGACACTGATTTTCTACTAAAAGTGATATTTAGATGAGGAATTAAGCTATGAGCTGTGGGTACATCACACAGATGCACAGAACAAGCCACCTCCACTCAAAGACACCTGAATAGAAATCAGTGGGAGAAAACTGACATGCTAAAAGATGCATGAGTGCAGCGCGATTTCACAAACATTTCAGAAGAATTGTGAAACATTTCCATGGTTTAAAATGAAAGCTGTGGCTCCCTTCCAGTTTAGAGTTACAGTAAACATCCAAGCTGGGTCCAAGATGACTCCTGCACTGAGGGGTTCAGTTCACTGACTCCAATTAGCTGAGGGGTGGAAGTCAAACGGGGAGCTAGCAGCTTCAGCCACTTGTGTTTATAAGTCTTTATATAGATTGAAAAAATTAGAGTGTTATGATTCAAAGGGGGTGAAACAGCCACAGATATTTTCTGTAAAAACTTAATATAAAAAAATAAGAAATATAATATAAGTAAAGATCTTCAGTTGTTAATGTCACATGATTATCTAATCATAAAAGTGCCACAGGGCCTTGAGAAAATAATTCTGGACCCTATTTTTTTTTATTATCATTCCTTTCATGCTGTGTTTCAGTGGTGCAATTTCCAGTCTTATTCTGTTAATCAAATTCTAACAAATGTCACAGCTGGCAGCTTTGCCCAGTTGGTAATCCAGCCTTGATGGAATTAAAGTAAATTAGAGCCTGTTCCCCTCTGCTTAGGGCCATCCTGATAGACTTCAAAATGAGTATCAGGATTCTAATCCATTCCTCAGACTGATATCCAAGCATCCTTTCACCGAGTTGTCTGACAGCGTGTCAGTCGGGTTAAATGACCACATGTTTCAGCACTGTGGCCGCCATGCAACACACCATCACTGCCACTTTGCTGTTTCCCTTCGCCCTCCTCCTCCTGACACGGTGAGGACTTGTGCATCCTAACCGTGTTAGGAGGAGGATTAAAGCCGCAGCAAGTCTGGAGCGCGAGCGAGGTAGAGGAATCGAGGAGACGCTAATACTGACTGACATAGAGGGAGGTTACAGACGAATAAAGAAAGGAAAAGAATGAGCGCATAGTCTTGTTGAACACAGAGGAAGTCGAGTGTGCGAGGGTTTAAAGGCACGGAGAAAGAGACAGATGAGGCTCAGACTCAGCTGACAGGTGTAATTGGAATCTAAATGGCAAGGAGTGACGGTGACTGACAGAAGCTTAAACCTCCACAGCGCCGCCCCTCCCTCCCAACATATCCCACCAAAAGGAAAGAACAAAAACCACACAGCAGCTCTAGGCTGTGACCCCAGTGCTTCCTCCGCCTCGCTCTGTGACCCGGCATCTGCATCTCAAATCTGCTCAGTGACTACAGAGCAATGAAATCTGTGCAGAAGAGCCTCTGAGCCTCCTGACATGTGGTCAGTTCTTCTTTTGGTTGCTTTGTCAGATAAAGACATCTATCATGACACAAAGTCTTTTCTTTACAAACATACATCTAATTTCGATCAGCATAAACGGTCTCCTAGCCTCCTGTACCAAATCAGTGCACTTTAGAAGACAGGTTTCCAGTCTCCTACAGCTAGCACCATGTTAGCAATACACTTTGATTTCTTTGACAGTCGTTTTAGAAAAGGAGAAATATGGTGTGAAATTTACATCTGTATTGGTACAGATACGTTTTTGTCAAACTCTTTTTTGCTTGGGACCAGTGCTAGCAGTACAGATGCTCGTAGAAATGTTCCTGGACATAATTTACTGGTTCAAATGGGACTAGTCAACTAGTCTAAAAGACAGAAAACACTAAAACTAATCAGTTATTGACAAGGATGAACACATTTTGTCAGGGTCCCTGTGTCTACCCGGCTGGCTCAGTGTGGCTACATGTGTTTTTGTTTTGATTTTGCGCCTGCTCTCTCTCTCCCTCCCTGTCTGTCCCTCCTGGGTGGAGCTCATCTCGGGCTCCCTGCCCTTGGCCCACGCACCTGTCTGCAATCACACACCTGAGCCTCGTTACCTGGCAGTTGTCTGGCTGCTACTTAGATGGCTGCTCAGTATCACTCCTTGCTGGACTGTTACCGGCTGTTGTTAGTAAAATCCCAGCTAGTTTTGATCTCTTGTCTTCTTTGTGATGGTAATTCTTACCTCTCCTTTGTAAATAGATTTTCTTGGACCTGCCCCTGTTTTTCTGGACTGCCGTCCGTGCGCGTGTTTGGAGTAAACTCTATTGTCTGAAGTGTGGAGCAAAAGCGGATGACTGGAATGTGTGGAGCGTTTTTTCTCTATTTCATTCTTTGGTAATCAAATTGTGTTTTAAATATTGCTGAAATGTTCCAAACTTTGTACCTGCTGCAGACACACTATGTTAGATTAGTTTGCTATGTTAGACTAACATCAACAGGGTTAGGCCATCTTTCTTGGAGGCTGGAGTCCACACTCCTCTGCTAAGTGTGATAACATTACTTTGGTTGTGTTGACAGACAAACATTTACTAAATCAAAGTCCTGCAGAATCCATCATCTGCTCACTTTCAGCTTCCTGTCACAGAGAGAGAAGACACTTCTGTCTGGATGATGAGGGATCATCCATGGTCATTGGTACCGGTCCAATCAAGGAGACATTAATCCCTAAATTTATATCATGATTAGATTCATTATAAATTGAATTAAGTCAAGTTTGTTGTTTCTTCACTTTATAACTCTTGTTCACTTTTGAAGGGTAGACACTATCAATAAACATAGGACATTGGCTTTAAGCAGTCATTCTTTTGCATTTTGTGCTCTAATGCACAGCAATAACAGCGTAATCCCCTGGCCCATCCGGTCTCACCTCACGCCACACCGTTTGGGAACTAGTTGTTCACAGCAAACTTTTTTTTCCCCACCTCAAACAGATGAAGTTGCACTGCTGTATCCTCTGATTATGAAACTGCTCAACATGTGTCCTCTCCACACATCTGCTCTGTAGTTTTAATAACTCTGCACCTGGAGAGTTGCAGCTCTTGTTAAGTAAATCCAGCCTGACCAAAAGCTAGCACCAGAAGCTGCACTGAGTCGCACATTCAAATGTAGGCGTATGAAAAGTGGCAAGTTGCTGGTGTTCTGTTAGTGGGGTAATACAGGAACACTGTTCCCATGGCAACAGCGTTAACGCACATGCAAACACACATCTATCGATTTGCCTCTCTCTCTCTCTCTCTCGCTCTCTCTCTCTCACACACACACACACACACATGCACGCACACTCACCCCATTGGATCTAATTAGCCAGAAAGCTGACAAGGAGATGCTAACGCTGCTAATGGCTGGATGCGAAAGGAACAGACGGTTTGGAAATGGCAAAGCTTCATCTTGTTGATCCGCCTCCTGTTTTTCCGCTCATCCTCCCATTTCTCTCTCGTTCATCGTCATTGTAGGCCCTCCACTTTTGTAAACATGGATGTTATGAAAGCCCTTTGAAAAGACTTAAGAGCCCAAATGTGAATTGAGGATGTGCGCTGACGTATGCCAGCCCCACTGAGTCGGCTTTCTAAAACACGCACAGGAAGCATCTCCAGTACATTAGCAGACCCGTAAGGTCCATTAGAACCTAGAAAGCAGAGGAAAATATCACTGTGTGGAAAGAATAGATATTTTCTGACTGTGCTATGAACCTGTTGAACAGCACGAGTACCGAAGACAAAATAACAAAAAGAACAGGGATCTGTACTCCATCTGTTATTTTTGGTACAGGCTGGACTTAATATTGACTTGTTAGGGCTAGCTAAAGCTCCATTCACAAATAAGTGACAAAAACAAGCCAAATTACCAGCGTTGCATAATTAACGTGCTAGCAAACGTACTACTGACAGATCTAACCAACACAAACCAATGTGAGCTAAGGTAAATTCTTACAACATCTGATGAATTTTAGTCCCCTATTCAGACTCTTTCAGGATCTGTTTTACCTTTCATAAGATCTCAAGAACTTTGAACAAGAACTCCTGCTGTGTGTGTGTGTGTGTGTGTGTGTGTGTGTGTGTGTGTGTGTGTGTGTGTGTGTGTGTGTGTGTGTATCAAAGTGTTTTGTTTTTTTTCAGTCACAGGGCCTTATATTTTGGAGACGTCAGATAAGCCAAATCTGGCTCACTTATTCAGCCATAGGTAGCTCACATATGCCCAAAAGACTCTTATCTGGAGCAAGGTGCATGTTCTTCACCAACCTGTGAGCACCGGCACTGAAATGAAAAGTGAAAAGTCGGCGGTTCCACGAATGTCATGCATATGATAAGCAGCCTATTTGAAACTTGAATTGGTGTCCACAGAAGAAGCGGCTACTCCTTCATGGTTCATGACCGTGGCCAACACTTTCCACATTACATGTAATTCAGTGACTGTAACATCCAACAAAAGTCACTTTCAGTCCTGTCATAAAACACATGGTCATGATTTACCCTTCATTTGCGCTATTATTTTATTGGGTATTTTTCCCATTTTGGTTCGTCTATACAAAAGGTATATTCGCTTATGTGAGATCACAGTTCTGGGGCATTTAGTTGAATCGTGACCAATCGTGGCCAATTTTTCCTGTTACCCCCTCAGAGCCAAGGGCAGCAGATGTCTTTGTGGACCCTCCATCTTGCACCAAAATGAGTCGGGGAGGGGGGCTTTTTCTGCATCTGCTCTGTTCTGAATTATGTCGTCCAAACTGCCTCACCTCTGACATTTTCTTTCTTTAATCCCTCCAAAGAAAAGTAGCATCGCTCATTTTCTTGGAACAGTCTTCATACAGTAATAACCATAATTAACATGCCATTGTTGCTTATTTGGGTTTGATTGCCATGGTAACTGATTCACCTAAGCTGGCTGGAGGAGGCAGCTCTGCAGACCCTTAAACTGCCGCACAGTAAGCTATGTGAAGGAGAGGGAGAATAAAAGAGAAAGAATGTATGAAGGAGGGAGAGACTGTGAGAGATGGGCAGAGAGGGGAAACATACAGGGGGGAGAGATGGAAGAGAAGAAAGAGAGAGACCGGCTAAAAAGGGAAAATGAGAGAATAGAACAGGGACCAAGAAGAAGTCCTTCACGCTCTATTCACTGGGATTAAAATAAAGATGTTGGCTGCAGGGTGGCCACAGATCCTCCTGCATGATGCACAGCCAAGCCTTGCAGTATTTCTTTAGCTTAGATATTAAATTACATAAGAATTAAATAAAGGATAGAGTATGAATGCAATGTAAAAGATTAAACATGAATATTACTGTAACGAGTAGATGAAGAAAAAGATGAAGAATGATACACAGTTAAAAATTGTGATACATAAGTAATACAAAGATACAACCTTCAGACTTCTAATGGAAATAAAAATGCACACAGTGATGCACGCTGCTGCTCCTTTTCTGCTTTTTCTTCCCTTTCAGCCACCTTTAAAGCAGCCTCACTATCAGCACAGCAGCCCTGCTGAGGAAACACTTAGCAGTCAGCTCCACAAGTTCCTGGAGGGACTTCGTATAAAAAAAAAGGCTGGTTAATGCCAATTTATTTAACCCCCCCTCCCTAAAACTCACATTTTTATTTGTGAACTTTACTAGGGTAGCTTTGCATTATTCACAGATCAAAATAACCCTTCTTTATGTTATTGTTTTGGTCTGTGGGTTTATGTGTGCTTATTTTGGGTTTGCTGGTTATTAAGAATTTTTTTTAGTTTGCTTTTCTTAGTTGTTCTTGAAATGTAGAATTGCAGGGTGAGATTTTGTTATGCTTTTTCTGATTTTTAAGGCAGTCTGAGTTTTCTTCTTTTTGTGTTTAAGCTTATTCTGGTACAAGTCTAGTCTCCTTAGTGCGTCCTTGTTGTCAAGTCCTTGTCTTTGTATTAGATGTTTCCCTGTTCGGTTTCTTTCCGTTTTATTTTGTTTGTCATCTGTTCCTTGTGCTCTGTCTTTTATTTTATTTCCTGTCTTGTTACCTTGATTAGGTTCAGGTGTTTCCAATCCCCCTGATTAGACCTATATACACTGATCAGGCATAACATCAAGACCACTGACAGGTGAAGTTAATAACAATGATTAGCTCTTCACTGTGGCACCTGTTATTGAGTGAGATATACTGGAGAGCAAGTGAACATTTTGTCCTCAAAGTTGATGTGTTTGAACCAGGAAAAAAAGGCAAGTGTAAGGATTTTGAGCGAGTTTGAAAAGGGACAATCCAAAACTGCAGCTCTTGCGAGGTGTTCTCGGTCTGCAGTGGTCATAATCTATCAAAATTGGTCCAAGGAAGGAACAGTGGTGAACTAGTGACAGGATCACGTGTAGCCATGACCATGATGGATTGCCCGTGTGGTCCAATCCAACAGGTAAGCTACTGTAACTCAAATTGCCAAAAATGCTCATGCTGTTTCTGATGGAAAGATGTCAGAATACACGGTGCATCACAGTTTGCAGCGTGTGGGTCCGCATAGTTGCAGACCAGTCAGGGTGCCCATGCTGACCCCTTCCTACTGCCAAAAGGTCCAACATGGGTACACAAGTATCAGAGCTGGAGCATGGAGCAGTGGAAGAAGGTGGCCTGGCCTGGTCTGATTAATCATGTGTTCTTTTACATCAGATGGATGGTTGGGTGTTTGTGGGGAATACCTGGCACCAGGATATTCTATGGTAAGAAGGCAAGTCAGCAGAGGCAGTGTGATGGTTTAGGCAATGGTCTGCTGGAAAACCTTGTCATGCCATCCATGTGGATGTACTTTGACACCTATCATCTACCTAAGCATTGTTCTGCCTACAGGAGGGAGGTTGAACGTCTGGTGACCTGGTGCAGCCACAACAACCTGGTGCTGAATGCCCAGAAGACAGTGGAGATTATTGTGGACTTCAGGAAGCACATAGCCCCACTCCCCCCCATCATCCTGACTGACACCCCCATCACCTCTGTGGACTCATTCCGCTTCCTGGGTACCACCATCACCCAGGACTTGAAGTGGGAGCCCACCATCACCTCCGTCATCAAGAAAGCCCAGCAGAGGATGTACTTCCTGAGGCAGCTGAAGAAATTCAACCTGCCAACACGGACGATGATGCAGTTCTACACTGCAATCATCGAGTCCATCCTCACCTCCTCCATCACCGTGTGGTACGCTGGAGCCACTATCAGGGACAAACAGAGACTGCAGCGTGTTGTGCGCTCTGCTGAGAAGGTGATTGGCTGCAAACTCCCATCTCTGCAGGACCTGTACACCTCCAGGACACTGCGGCGTGCAGCCCGGATCTCAGCTGACCCTTCTCACCCTGGACACAGTCTGTTTGACCTGCTCCCCTCAGGCAGGAGGCTCCGGTCCATTCGCACCAGAACCTCTCGCCATAAGAACAGTTTCTTCCCCTCTGCTGTTGGACACATGAACAATAACCACATGACTGTCCCCACCACTAACACATGACCCTACGCTGTGTCACTGCATCATTTCATGTTTGGCACTGATCACCACCTGCACTCATGTATATATCTTTCTACGTAGCACTCATAATTCTTATTCTCATGTATATATCTCATGTATATCTCATGCACATATCTTTCTTTCTACATAGCACTTTAATTCTTATTGTTTGCACTGAAGCACCGCAGCAATTTCCTAATGTTGTAAACCTCAACATCTGGCAATAAACCCCATTCTGATTCTGATTCTGATTCTACACCCTTTAATGGAATCGATAATCCTTGATGGCTGGAGTTTCATTCAGCAGGATAACGTGCCCTAACACTAAGCAAAAATGGTTCAGGAATGAAACAACGAGTTTGAGGTCTTGACCAAATTCCTAAGATTTTAGTCCAATTGAAAATTTGTGGTGATGTAGTGGACTAACAGGCCCAATTCATGGAGGCCCCAGCTCGTAACTTACAGTTAAAGGGCCACCTGAAACAGAGTTAAAGGATGTGTTTCTAAGATCTTGGTGCCAGATACCACAGCACACCTTCAGGGGTGTAATAACATCTGGCTACCTGTGGGTGGGACCTATTTCCCTCAGATGACTGTTTCAGAAATCACCAACATCATACAGATGGCCATGTTTAATATGGACCACTGCCACAGAAAAAGGATATATATGATAGAAATCTATGACTTATTTAACCATAGGCCTCATTTTCCTAGACCTATATTTCTCACTTTCTAAGTTCTGCTAAATACTAGATGGATCACTGTAACATAATTCTCCACATCGATCAACCAAGAGTCTACATGTAGCATTTCTCCACTACTCCATCTCTGTGCTCCATTTAATCAGAGAGCGCTAATCCAGCAGCCTGACAGTCTGTTAACCATCCAGATAGATACAAAAAGAATCATAACCGGCTTCATATCTTTGTTTTCATGTGACTGATACTGACTGTCAGGCTGCAATAAACCACCTGAATGTCTTTTTATTCTCCTTGAAGTGAAACATCTTTTGGGTTGCCAGGTTACAGCAGGCTGAAAACCCGCTGCGGTGTGTGGTAAAACTAAAGGGGAAGCCAACACAAAGAGAGGTCATAATGGAGAGTTTCTACACCAGACATGAGTTGGGTTCCACAGTTATTAAAAAACCAACTCATTATGTTATGTTATATAACCATTTCATAGGGTTAATAACAGCTGTTAACTTCCATTTAACATGAAAACATCACTGTCATTTTGTAGTCTAGAACTAAACATGCAAAGCTATATCAGAGTCCCAGAGTCAAAAATATGAAGATGGAAATGATCAGATAGGTCACCTTTAAGAATTACCAACTAAACTGGAGAGGTTATATCCTCAGCTGGATTTGGAATACCTCTGTGTCACCACAGAAAGACGAGCCGGGAGTGGCAACCCAAATACAGGACATCTGTCTGAATGTCACAAAAGTCTGAAACACTGAAAGTCTAAAAAAACAAAAAAACAAACAAAAAAAAACAAAAAACTAGAAAGACACAAAAAGCATCAAGGTCCGAAACAAGGAGGCATGTTGTACAAACCAAGGACATCTTTCCGTTGCAATCGGATGACCCGCTATGAGCAAGCAATTAGCAAGAATGGGAAGGAAAAACTCCCTTTTAAAAGAAGGAAACCATCAGCAGAACCAACCTCTGGGAGTGACAGTCATCTGCCATGACTGGTTGGGGATGAGGAATTAGATGAATTACTTAAAAAAGAAACTTAAAAAAAAAAAGGTGTATCAGCACCCAGATGGACTGGAGCTGATTCTACAGAAGATGGGTCTGATAACTGGAGGCTGTCACATACTGTCCTTTTAACCTCAAGTAAGCCAACAGACTGAGAGCAAAGTGCTCTGCTGGGGGTGACATGGTACTATGAGGTCTTTAAACCGGGAAGACAAAAGACGAGTTCACATAAGGGTTGGACAGACAGCACAAAATTTGGCTGCTACACTCTGCATGTCCTATAACCCTTTTTCTGCTGTTCATGGTCTTCACGTGCACTCGATGCACCTGCTCTCTCTCTTTCCACAAATGCATTTAAGCAAAAAGAATGTGTTTCAGAGCACAGCGCAGGGCGTGCTGCTTCATATGTGAAAGGCCCTAAAGGCACCAACACAAAGTCAAAACAAAGAGATCCAAAGACAGAGACACTAGGAAAATAATAAACTCAGAGAGATGAAAAATAATCTGAATATAATCCAAGCAGGAACCAAAATTCAAACAAGAAAGGAGGACAGGAGGAGGGGTTCGGGGAGAGAGGAGAGGGAGGTTTGGGTATTTCTAGTTAGAGCGCTGCTATGGAAACTGGACCTGGAGCAGAGAGATGGTATTAGAGATCTGAAATTAACATCTGAAATTAATAAATAATTTATAATAAGCTTGTCCCAGTTGATATTGGGCTATAAGTGGCGTTCACCCTGCACAGATCGCAGGTCCCCTACAAAGCCCACAGAAACTGTTATTTTTTTCTAAACTTTAAAAATGTTAGTGGATGCTTCTTTCCTTAACAAACACATTTTTATTTCAGCCTTTCATGACTTATGGGCTCCTGTTATTGCATTAAGTGTGATTATAGATTTAAAATCTGTGTGGTGCCAACTCGGATATTCATCTTGCTCTAACAAGGAGTTTTATACCCTTATATGTATTCGTCTAGAATCAGAAGTTTGTTTTAGTTCTTATGTTCACTAATTGTACCTCATGCTGTTTACGGGTCTGTGTGTTTTCTAATGAATCCCTTTGGACATTACAGCTTCCGTAAATCAGCTCTGAATTATAGTTTGTCTGGCTCGTGCTGGCCTTCATTGATTTTACCCAGACTGCCGCATCCTGTGTCATGAGGACAAACAAACTGAGAGGGCAGTGATGCACAGAGTAAATCCGCCATGGTCAAGTGTGTGTTTCCATTTCTGAATTTGTGTTTGAGGAGGGTCAGACGGGCCCGAGGATGTGGTGAATAAATCATGAGCTCTCTGATCGCTTCTGGAAGAACATTTATCCTGCAAAGAAGAAGCAAACTTCATCCTCGCAAATCTCCATGTTCTCACTAATTCTGTCTCGCACACTCACAGGATCACTCTGGTCTTACTGGCTGCCAGTCTCCAGCCTTTCAGTCTCATCTCACCATGACTCACTGCACAGAGGGCTGAGCATATCAGGAAAGACAAACTGAATCACACAAATGAGACCTGACACGGCCTGTATTAGATTCTGATGTGTAGGAGTGAGTGAGATGTTTGGGCTGCGGGTCATGTGTGAATGTGATCCATGTTTGGGTTTACTTTGGCCAGAGGTGTTCTGCTTTGATGTGTGCTCCTCCACGGCTCCGTTTAACCTGCACTGGTTTATTTGCCTCCAGCCAGTTTTATCTTGTTACCTCCCTTCATTCCTGTGTTAACCTGTAAGTGCGTGTGTGCATCAGAAAAGAAAAACGCAAACATCATTGTAGGGAAACAAGTCCTGAAGATGTTTTCTGTTCCTCTGCACAGGAAATGAGTGAGAATGCAGCGGTGACAGCATTTCATTGAGCATGTGAGTGAATCCGCCGCTCTCTGCTGGGGACAGCACAAGTAGCAGCAATAAGTGAAGAGGAGAGATGATGGCAAAGTGAGCAGCTCTGTTCAAACAGCCAGCATTTGGAGTGACAGCTGGAGCCTATTTACTGAGGAGTGTGAGGATGTGTTGTGTTACTGCAGAGCAAAGTGACACAGACACCAACCTAGAGACACACGAGCACGACACACGCAGCCATGCTAGCTTTAAAATGGTGGCTAATCAATCCACAAAAGTATTCTACGATTTCACTCATGAAATCAAAGATGCAGTGTTCGTGATTGATTTTACTTCACACTTTCAAACTGCAAAATTCATGCAAATAAACATACACTCAACACTATACAGACTGTATAACAATTGCAGGCTTTCACCTGGGGAAAAACAGCTAATCATGGGGTAACAAGAATGTTAAGGTCAACAAGTGGCTTGAACATAGGAACAACCAAACATAATAACCATGATGTCTCCGTTACTCCAGTAGGCATAGGTTCAAATTACACATCCTTTAGTGTATATATAAAATAACCATGCTAAGATCCTACAGGGACTTCCACATACTGATGGATAAACTGGTGAGGACTCAACCAGACATACAGTGGGGCAAAAAAGTATTTAGTCAGCCACCGATTGTGCAAGTTCCCCCACCTAAAATGATGACAGAGGTCAGTAATTTGCACCAGAGGTACACTTCAACTGTGAGAGACAGAATGTGAAAAAAAAATCCATGAATCCACATGGTAGGATTTGTAAAGAATTTATTCGTAAATCAGGGTGGAAAATAAGTATTTGGTCAATAACAAAAATACAACTCAATACTTTGTAACATAACCTTTGTTGGCAATAACAGAGGTCAAACGTTTACTATAGGTCTTTACCAGGTTTGCACACACAGTAGCTGGTATTTTGGCCCATTCCTCCATGCAGATCTTCTCGAGAGCAGTGATGTTTTGGGGCTGTCGCCGAGCAACACGGACTTTCAACTCCCGCCACAGATTTTCTATGGGGTTGAGGTCTGGAGACTGGCTAGGCCACTCCAGGACTTTCAAATGCTTCTTACGGAGCCACTCCTTTGTTGCCCGGGCGGTGTGTTTTGGATCATTGTCATGTTGGAAGACCCAGCCTCGTTTCATCTTCAAAGTTCTCACTGATGGAAGGAGGTTTTGGCTCAAAATCTCACGATACATGGCCCCATTCATTCTGTCCTTAACACGGATCAGTCGTCCTGTCCCCTTGGCAGAAAAACAGCCCCATAGCATGATGTTTCCACCCCCATGCTTCACAGTAGGTATGGTGTTCTTGGGATGCAACTCAGTATTCTTCGTCCTCCAAACACGACGAGTTGAGTTTATACCAAAAAGTTCTACTTTGGTTTCATCTGACCACATGACATTCTCCCAATCCTCTGCTGTATCATCCATGTGCTCTCTGGCAAACTTCAGACGGGCCTGGACATGCACTGGCTTCAGCAGCGGAACACGTCTGGCACTGCGGGATTTGATTCCCTGCCGTTGTAGTGTGTTACTGATGGTGACCTTTGTTACTTTGGTCCCAGCTCTCTGCAGGTCATTCACCAGGTCCCCCCGTGTGGTTCTGGGATCTTTGCTCACCGTTCTCATGATCATTTTGACCCCACGGGATGAGATCTTGCGTGGAGCCCCAGATCGAGGGAGATTATCAGTGGTCTTGTATGTCTTCCATTTTCTGATGATTGCTCCCACAGTTGATTTTTTCACACCAAGCTGCTTGCCTATTGTAGATTCACTCTTCCCAGTCTGGTGCAGGTCTACAATACTTTTCCTGGTGTCCTTCGAAAGCTCTTTGGTCTTGGCCATGGCGGAGTTTGGAGTCTGACTGTTTGAGGCTGTGGACAGGTGTCTTTTATACAGATGATGAGTTCAAACAGGTGCCATTCATACAGGTAACGAGTGGGGGACAGAAAAGCTTCTTACAGAAGACGTTACAGGTCTGTGAGAGCCAGAGATTTTCCTTGTTTGAGGTGACCAAATACTTATTTTCCACCCTAATTTACGAATAAATTCTTTACAAATCCTACCATGTGAATTCATGGATTTTTTTTTCACATTCTGTCTCTCACAGTTGAAGTGTACCTCTGATGCAAATTACTGACCTCTGTCATAATTTTAGGTGGGGGAACTTGCACAATCGGTGGCTGACTAAATACTTTTTTGCCCCACTGTACCAACCAGATCAACCAAACATAGCAGTGGTGGACAAGCGGAACAATAAGGGTGTAGTTATAGATGTAGCTATACCAAGCTATAGCAAATCAGGAAGAAGGAACACAAGAAGCTCCAGAAATGCCAGGGCCTGAGAGAGGAACTCGAGAAGATGTGGAGGGTAAAGGCAACAGGGTCACCATGGTAATGGGAGCAATTGGTGGAGTGACCCCCAAACTGGGTGACTGGCTCCAGTAGATCCCAGGAATTACATCTGAGTTCTCTGTCCAGACGAGTCCAGTCCTAGGAAAACCAAAGATACAGGACCCTCATGTCTGTGAAGGTTCTCAGTTATCCAGGTCATCGTAGTCTGAGGAGCTTGGAAAGAAAAGGTTCTGGACCTCTTTAAGTTGCTTGAAGCTTCTCTGATCCAAAGCTTCTTCAGTTATAGGGTCAAATGACCTTAGAACTGAAGAAGCTTCTCGGATGAGAGGTGAAATGTCTTCAAGCACCCTAAAGGAGTCCAGACGCTTTTCTTTCCAAGCTCCTTAGAATACATGACCCTCAAGCTCCCAGGCCTCTGGTACAGGACTCAAGCTTGAAGGATAAAAATCGTCTGCAGGCCGAGTGGGGAATTTTATACATATTGTCAGTAATATGAGTCCAGAGGTCCAGTTCAAGGACTCCAATTAGCTGAGATAAATCCTGGCAGACAGCTTGCCACTGCAGCCACCTGTATCGCCACTGACCTGTCAGTCAATGAGCCACACCCCTAATAATAGAAATGTTGAACATGAGGTGAATTATTTAAAAAAGTTAACTTTTCTGTCAGTTAGGACATATGATGATGTATGGTCAAGGGAAGAAGCCCCTCTAGAAGCCTGTACTATTCAAACACTCACCAGCAAATGTCTGAGCGGCAGCGAAATTGTTAAAGCCGTGACACACATGGAAACGGAGACCATTGAAATTGGTTGGGTGAGCGCTGAGACACAACTTTCCAGCAACCAAAGCAATCACTATAATGTGTTTGGTGTAGCACCTTCTTTGTGACCTCCAGCAACGCCCAGGAACCACTTACTAACCAGTTGGGGAATATAGATTTTCCCCTGGCGACCAGTGACTATATTATCCAGTATGGTGGACAACTCTCAAGCTATGTGCACATGACGTCATGTAAGATACCTCTATTGAAACCAGAGTATTTTTGTACCTACCAGTAGCATTTGCTATAAAGTTTGACATTTTTATGTATTTTCTGGGCATTTTTAGCCTTTATTGGACAGTAAAGTCAGAGGTGTGTGTGAGGAGAACACACAGGAGATGTTCTGGAGTGGACTCCAGCCTCAACCCTTTTATGGCAAATATGTGGACTGCTTAATGAGGTGATCTGTATCAGTGCCCGAGCTTGACATTTTAACATCTCGTCTATGGGGACTCTCAAAACAGCCAAACACCATGACAGAGGTCTGTCCATAACTATAAAACAGTCTAGAACAAATAATAAATAATAAAGGCACACATTAAAAAAAGATTAGCGTCAGAGGACATCATTAGATAATGATGAGCCATCCAGAAAAAGCCACATCGCCCTTTGAAGGGTAGTCAAAAACAATCTAGCATAACATGAGAATAGAAGCACGAATCGTGTGTTACGTGTTAGGAGCTGGAAATTTAAAAACAATGGTGAAATTACAGATGACTGACACCTACTTCCTTCCACTCCATGACTCCACTGCCAGTTTATACATCAGGGAAAAACGAGAAAACTTCACTCGACACAAAGATGGAAAAGAGCCACTCTCTTCTATTCACTTTAGTTTGCTCTGAGATCCAAAGTGCTTCTTGATTCAGAGTCAGCTGTCTAAAAGAACATTTCCACTAACATCTAGTTTTAATGTTTTAATGCCACCGGAGCCATAAATACAATGAAGTGCCTTCAGCTAAAAGCCCAGTATTTATTAATCCGACTGTGCTGTGCAAAGGAGTTCTCCAAAAGAAAGAAATGTGAGTTCAATTGCTGTACGAGAGCAGCTATCAGCACACAGTATATCTTTGTAAATTACTCGAGCAATTAACATTAGCAAAAATGCTAGCATTGATTAGAGCAGCTTCCACTTTCCTGCAGGCAGACAAGTCGCCGGTTGTGCTTTGAGCCTGTTGTACGGCGTCTCTGCAGCTCAATGTGTTTCTGCTGATTTGCGTCTGTCAATAAAAATTACGGCTGTGCTGTGTGCAGGCAGCTAACAGAGGATGCAGAATTTAGTGAAATTAATAGAGATGGTTAATCTTTTCATGTGTAAATACGCTGATTTAAACATGAAACAAACAGCATGAATTGCATTTCACAAACACAAGGTTGAATAAGGGCATGTTAATTTGCCAGAGCTGAGCAATTAGGTGGAACACAACGCTAATTTCATCTCCCGGCTCCTTTGGGATATGCTAATGTACTATGCGGAGAAGCATTACATGGGTAGGCGCTGCACGTTCATGCTTTCATGTGACTGTTAATTATTCATTTAGCTTTTTTTTTTTCCCCACTGTGACCAAATGGGTCTATAGCCAACAACCCGCTCCCTGACCTGCAATGCCTGAGACCCAGAAACACAAAAACGCTCCATCAGTGAGAAACAAAGACAAGTGCCGCTTCATCAGATAATATATCAGGGAGTGTGTGTTTTAATTCAAACTGCGTCTCTTAGTCTCACATGTGTGCGATCCTGACCACCCAGCCTGTCTGGCTGAGATATGTGCCGGCCGGGCCCGTCACTCAGGAAGGGCTCACTACAAAAGAAACTGTGACAGAAGGATGAAAAATAGGGGAAAGGCCTGCGTGCATCACCGGTTAATGTGACGTGACCTTGTCCGACAAATAGTTATGATGACGGAGCTTAGCGCGCCAAACTAAAACACTCGGAGGGGGTGCTTTGCAAATCAGGTGGTGATGAAAACTGTCCTGACTTAAAGTGCTTTTGAAAGCCAAGGCCATGGGGTCTAAATACTGCAGCTAATATAATTAAAGCAGGTTCATGCAGGTCCTGAGCCCCAGGGCTTTGGGTCAGCCTCCCAGCCCAGAGAGTCTCTCTGTTCCCGGGTTACAGAGCAGAGCTATCACCCCAGAAAGTCCTCAGGCCCCCTCTAGGGTCGCAGATTTCCATTTAACCCAGATACCAGGCAGTTTGGCAAGGGGAGGGTGGGAGCACAGAGGCCCTTACATTGTGCAGCTAAGTGTTGTGAATTGCAGCAGTTAGGGGGGGATGTGAAGCAATCTTAGCCGGGAGGTTTCTCTGGATCAGGGCCCAGTGGCTGACCCTTTAACCTATGACCATGCAGATTAGTCCCGGGGGCTTTGGATCAACATGGATGCTAAGCAGGGGACCAAGCTGCTGTGGAGGAAGTCTCAAGATTAGGGATAGACTTTTGTAATTTTAGGAGGTGATTTAACTGAGCTGAAAGCTAGTTTAATGTTTGGAAATAGTTGCCATTGCATTCCAGTGAACTGCTCTTTTTTGTGGTTCTCAAGTTTAACCTCTTAACATCCACAAGGTGGCTGGGCAACCACTTAGGAATAGGTTTAGGTTACATGATCGCCACAGGTTATGAAGCTAGAAGATGTAACCCTTCAAATCCTGTTTTAGGTATCTTTTTTTAAAGCTTGAAACACACCCAGAGCCCACATCAAATTCTCAAAGATTTGGATTCTGGATAACTTTGTTAGGTATCCAATATATGGATGTACAATATATCCTTCTTTGCTTAATGCGTACATTTTGACAGGTGGCATTGGAACATTTGGTCGTCACTATACTACTACTGGCCAGAATTTGTAAACATACCTCTTGTTGAGCCTCTCGCCTCCAATTTAATGTGCATAAACATGAGAAATCAGCACATTACATAAAAATCAGTGGCTGTATGCTACCTTATAACCAAAGAACTGCTACTTGATTGACAATATTCATCCTACTAGTACGAAGAGATGTTTGCCTGGTGACTGTGAAAAACTTAACCATGGTGGACTACATCCTCCAAGTTCTGGTACAGCATTTTATGTAAAACACACAGATTAGCAAATGCAAGTGTGGAAGTATGCACTTGAGACATAGTAAAGGAGTCTACAGCCTGGATAAAATATGTAACATAAATACCCCCCAAAACATCTTGACGTCAGCTGATAACTGTCCCCGCCAACTTAGCCTGACTTAGTCCAGCGCTGTCACTGCAGTGTTGGAAATGAGGTAAATGTATATCGACTTATTCTATTCCTTTACATTATTATCTGCACATTTTCCCTTAATAGGGCGTCTCCATCTGACTTACTATTGACCAAGCAGAGCCTCATCAGGTGGTGTGCAAAAGAATTTCCAGAGGACTAATATCCTATTGACGTGCACTTGGCTCCCACTGATTTCCCATCCCCTGACACCCATTCCCTCATGCAGCCAGCCCACATCACACAAAGCCCACCCAGGTAGCCATTTAAACACGGCTGCTGCTTGTTAATCTGTCTGAAACCTATTGATCACATAGGAACAGTATTTTTTTTTCCGTCTACCGTCATTATCACCCCAGCCCTTCTGGTCTCTCCTCAGCCATGTGGAAGCTCTTGGAGAAAAGTGTTGATGCTTAGCACTGAAAAGTGCCATGCGGCCGGCATGATAGCAACGAGCATGGCAACGAAGGGAAAACACCAAATGAAGCAGATGAAGCTGAAATCACTTTGTGTGTCTATGTCAGTAATATTTGCACCGAGTTAGAAAAGCAAAATCTCCAGCAATCTGTGGCCTGACAAGTGGCATTATTAGGTGATAATGGAGTTCAGAGGTCAGCTTGCATATGTGTAGGAGCTCTAAGTCCCTGAATAGTAAAGCAGTCTATTAATGGCTGTTTTATGCAGACCTTGTTTGCATAATTCTTCCCCCCACTCCCACAGGAGATTTAGCTAAAGCCATGTTTGCTAACAAAAGGCTTCACTTTGCAGCTCAAACAAAAAAGGCACTGCAGCTTTTTCTGGGTGCAAGCTCAAAAGTAAACGGTCATTCAAAGAACACACACACACACACACAGTATCAGGTAACTGTCCTAACTCTCTACATAAATAAACTCATCCTGGAGGATTGTTTCAGCACAAAGTGCCTTTGTAATCGTATAAAAGTCGCTTAAATTATTGCTTCCTCTAAACACCATTGATCTGCCTCTGCGTGGGGTGCAGTGACAGCTTTCAGATGCTATGAGGCCTCCGAGTGTGCGTGTCTGCAGTGAATGATTAAAGTGAAGCAAATGAGAGAGGAAGCAGCATCAAAGCACAATTATTACCCCTAGTGGAGCTCATAAAGTGGCATTATTAGTTAGCTTGCAACTGAAATATCACAACTACTGCATGAGATCATGTTACATTTTCAACAAATATTCACAGTCTCTTCAGGATCAAACCTACTGACTGAATTCAAAGTGAATCTTCAGCTAACATATACTTTTAACATTATGAATTGGTACCATTTGTTGCAGTCAACAAACACCATAAAGGGATGATTTTTCCAATTAAAAATTTGATCCATTCTCATGTTCAGATATTCTTTATTGATCCTTCTTTATTATACTGACACAAGGTGTAATAGCTTTCATTTGTTTCTGTCTCCATTATTATAAATTTGTATAATTCTCACACGATATTTGGTGTAGAGATAAGGACCCAAATGCAGCAAACAAGAGGGGGAATTTTCCCCAAAAAAGTGAGCTTTAATAGCAGATAGCTGAGTCCATAAATAGCAAATTCTAGTTGGTAAAACAGGAATCAACAGAATCAACAGCAGGCCGAGATGATCAAGAGACAACAACCACAAACTCGGAAGTTTGTACAACCAGACATGAAAGAAATCTAACCTTCAAAGTAAAACAGGAAATAAACAGAAGAGAATTAACAGTAGAGATAAGACTCACATTAAACATGATGACAAAGGCAAGCCCGAGAGGACTATAAGCACAAGAAGAAATAATAAACTCAAAAAGGAACTTCATTTAAAACCATCAAATCAAAACAAACACTAGAACAAAAAGTAATCCCAACTGGCGGCAAAACTCAGGAACCAGCAATCAAATGACACAACAAGAACTAAAGAATGAAAATGACTTAAACACAAAATAGACAGCATTTTGCATTTTCTATTTGAAACACTGATTGATATCTGTGATGGCTGTTTAGTTTGTTAGATCTCTTTCTCCCCAGCCACCTCTTTTAGCTTATCCAGAGGAAACCGAGGCGTTCCCAGACCAGCCAAAAGATAGAATCTCTCCGGCATGTCCTGCATCTACCTTGGGACATCCTCTTGATAGGAAATGTCTGGAACACCTCACGTAGGAGGGATCACTGTCAGATGCATGAAGCACCTCAACTGTAGATTAAATTAAAATCATTTAAAGAAAAAATTGAAAGCATGACTCTTGTTAAAGTGAAAGGTGGGAAAACTTCTCATCTTTAATCGTCCATTCATGCAATAAATCTAAAATTGGTTAACACATAACAAAAACTCATCCTAGTACTTTGTGGCATCAATGCAATGTATACTGGAGGGAATTTAAAGCAAATTAACCAAAACAAAGGTAATATTGAGACTCATAGTGACCATGAGTAAAATCTGAATAGAGGATTACATTTTAAAACAGCAAACTTTACTTCTGCTGTTTGCATTTATTCCTATGTGTTCATGTTAAATATTGTTATTCTTTCTTTAAATAATTCAACAAGAACAATTTTAAGTTCAATAAATTACAGAAATTAAACTGAATTGATCGGCTATTTGTTGCCTTCCATTTTCTGCTTCTTATCCAGGTTTGGTTGGTGAGCTGTGACTTATGAATGAAGACCCAGAATTGAAGCAATGTCATTATGCCAACTTTACCATATCTCCATTGATGGAAAAAAGAGAATGTGAGTGGCTAAGATGAGTAATTAAGAGTGGCAGAGAGCCTTAAGGAGAGCGACAGAATGGACAGGAGGACTAATACTGGGCCATTTCTTCTCATCTCTCATGTAATCCGGGGAACATGAAATAATAATAAAAAGATGCAGACAGAGAGCCATAGCAGGAAATGACAGCCGATAAACAGGCTCGGCTGCTGCCTCCATTAGCCATCATTACATTGCCCACCTTAGGACAGGATATCATTTTCAAATATGCCCAGATCCGGTGAGAATAAGGAGCCCAGAATTATCACAGACGTCTCATAAATAGACGTGTCGTATCTGTCCAATCACTGTCTGGGGGGAATTTTTAAATTACCCATCTCTGGTCATTTACAGGCAAATTTCTGAATGGTCTCTTCATTCCCCCATTTTCGTTGGCTGAATGAAAAAGGAAATAGTTCCTTCTGTATCTTGATTGTGCAAAGATAGGTTGTGTAACCTCCATGGAGGTCTTACATTTACAGCCACAACATGTCATGAATTCACAGGGGATGAACTATTCTGCAGCAGCATGGTTCGTGTGGTTGAGACTTAAATCCCTGATGTCAAGAAGGAATGAATTTGAGGTGTTTTTATGTGCCTAGAAGAGCCCTGAAAGCAAGGTAAGAGTTTGACAATTTGATAAAATAAATCAAATATCGAAGATTTGTACCATGATTCTTGGGCTGCAGTCAAACAGCAGAACGAAGAAAATTCAAAAAATTGTACAACTCCTACTATGAGCAAGAACTTGGTGAGAGTAAGAAGGAAAAACTTCCTTTTAACAAAAATAAACCCCGAGTATAGCCAGACTCAGTGAGGGGCAAACTGTTGAAACCAGTTGGCATGAGAGGAGGAAGACAGGACACAAAGTTGAGAATGACCAGTGATGTGGTGCTTTTCTCCTTAACACTGTAATGGGCCCATTATGGTCACCACACTGGTTGTGTCTCACATAAGGTGATGCCACCGTAGCCCTGTCATTGTTTATACTGGGTAGGTCAGCACTGGTACACGAGTTGAACAAATTAAAATACACACTTTTATTCCAAAGAAAGTCTCATTTTTTCATGACGTTGCAACATTTTCATCTGCATAACGGGAACATCTGCACTTCTCAGCTGATATATTACTGAAAAAAAAACATCACAACCATACAATTATGTCCACCAACCACAAAACAACTCCAACACATGGCTTTCACTGGCCACGTTAGTTTTATTGTGCACCATGGTTCACTGGGGCAACAGTGTCATATACAAAAGGCCAGAAAAACGTACCATAATCGGACTAACGAGAGCATTTCAACTAAAACAATTGATTAGTTGACCATGAGGGTACAGAACTCGATAAACTTATAAACTGTAAACTTTAGCTTCATTTAACTATAGACAACAGACTATCACAGACTAAACTGATCAAACTGGCCAGTCAGTTGTACACTTCTTGTCTGATTCACTCTGACTTTGAGTAATTGTAGGATCCAGGTGGTGTTATAGTCACCATTATGCAATCGTTGACCTTGATGCATCAACTACTTGAAGAAAAAAAAAGTTAACAGGTTTGCATTGGAGGGTATCTTTTGTTAAGACTTATTAGACCAGAGATCAGATACTGCATCAGGACCTTTGTTGTTTTGCTTTGTTTTCACTCTCTGGGAAGGTGAAAGTCCCCAAAAAATACTGGATAGATTTCCACTTTGTGGACGAATAAGCGTAAAGTTAAAGTTCTTGGATGTCCAAGTCAAAGTCCAGTGACATGACCTAAAGAAGGCTTTACAGTCACAACATCCCAGATGCATTCCAACCACACCCTGGACACAGGTCAACAGCCCATTGCAGTGCAAGTTCCATAAATATGAAACACAATGAAAGTAGAACATTAGTCCTCTAACAAAACAGTTTGAGTTATTCAAGGAAATATTTGATTGAGGTTATTGTTGCTGTATGAAAACCACAATTTACTAAATACAAGAGTCCACTGGTGTTTTCCAGCCTGAGTGATTACTCAGCCTGCCGAATGAAGACATGAAATTGCTTATCTGTTATTAGTTTAGTCAACTTGTGTTTGTCTAATTATGACAGTGATGAAGCTCAAACTTAGAATCAATTAGGTATGTAGTCTCAGGGTCAACTGATCAATGGTTTTGGTCGATATGTTCTCATGCGATCAAATTCCCATTGAAAATAGTGGCTGCTTCATAAGGAAAGCAGTGCTACATATATTATGGGCAGTAGGAAGTGAAGACCACACCTACTGTGAACCACACCTGAACACGTATGCTAGAATAATCTTTATGTTTATTGAACCTTTACTCTGAATTTGCTCCAAATTAACTGCCATAGTCATGACCACAAGTCTTTGAAGTATGAGACACTTTGAAGCCACAGTTTTTATGTTTATGCTTTGTACACGTTTCTATGAAGGACAATCATAGGCATTTCATAACTTTTGAGGAGTTCTATTGGCCAATAAACACAATTCATGCAAACGTCAGTTTTTACTGTGTTGACGCTTCTTACTCGTGCAGTTATGTTTCAAATTCAAATTTCAAATTCAAATTCAAATTTTATTTGTCACACACACACAACCATACACAGTATGACATGGGGGTGAAATGCTTGTAGCTGTACAATGCCCGACCATTAAATGACAGAAGAAAAGTTTTACAATATTTACAATTTACAGTTTACTACAAAATTTACAAATTAACTTAGGAATTTACAGTAAAGAATGTGCAAATAGCAGAAGAGATTATAAAGATTATAAAGATTATAAATTATAGGAATTATAGAATTATAGGAAATGTGTGGTGGTGCGTGTGGTGATGTGTGTGAGAGTCCAGTCTTATAGTGACATGTGTGGGAGAGTCCAGTCCTACACCTGGTTCAGGGCCCGAATAGCCTGGGGGAAGAAGCTCCTCCTCATTCTCTCTGTTTTGGCCTTAAGGGAGCGGAAGCGCTTCCCAGACCTCAACAGTGAGAACAGTCCATTGTTGGGATGGGAGAGGTCCATCATAATCTTCCTAGCTTTGGACTTGCACCGCTTGGTGTAGATGGACAGCAGGTCAGGGAGCTCTGATTGAATGATGCATTCAACTGAGCGCACCGCTCTTTGCAGATCCCGTCTGTCCTGCTTATTGCTGTTCCCAAACCAGGTGGAGATGTTTGCCGTCAGGACGCTCTCGATGGTGCAGGAGTAGAAGTTCTTGAGCGCCTTCAGTGGCAGATGGAAGTCTCTAAGTCTTCTGAGGAAGAAGAGACACTGACGGGCTTTTTTAACCAGGGAGTTGATGTGGCAGGACCATGACAGGTCCTGAGTGATGTGGACACCCAGGTATCGGAAACTGGAGGTGGTGTCTGATGTGGCTACACAGTCATAAGTGTACAGTGAGTACAGCAGGGGGGCTTAAAACACAGCCCTGAGGCACTCCAGTGCTGAGTGAGATGGAGGGGGAGACTTGTTTTCCCACCCTCACTGATTGGGGTCTGTCTGTGAGGAAGTTGAGGATCCACTGACACAGTGATGAGCTGAGTCCTAGATCCGTCAACTTGGTGAAAAGCTTAGAGGGAATTATTGTGTTGAATGCTGAACTGTAGTCCACGAACAGCATCCTAACATAATTCCCTCTGCCAGTGTCCAGGTGACTCAGGGATGTGTGGAGCAGGTGAAATATGGCATCGTCTGTGGAACAATTAGTCCGGTAAGCAAACTGAAGTGAGTCGATGGTGGCAGGAAGTGAAGAAGTGATGTGATCTCTCATCAGTCTTTCAAAACACTTCATCGAAGTCAGTGCTACTGGACGGTAGTCATTGTGGCAAGCGGGCTGTTGTTTCTTTGGAACAGGGACAATAATGGACTGTTTGAAGCACGTGGGAACCACAGCTTGGGCCAGGGAGAGGTTGAAGATCTCCGTGCTAGCTGGTCAGTGCAGGCTCTAAGGACCCGGCCAGGGATTGCATCTGGTCCTGCTGCCTTCCTGGTGTTCACCCTCCTGAAGGTGTTCCTCACGGCATGCTCTGTGATGACGAATGCATTTTCTTCACTGGTGCACTCCGAGCGCGCGCAGCCGTTTGTTGTTTTAATTACTGCGGCGTCAAAGCGAGCATAAAACGTGTTCAGCTCATCAGCCAGTAAAGCATCGGCATTCATCATTGAAGAAGCTGGTCGTTTATAGTCCGTTATAGTCCGCAGTCCTTTCCAAAGGCTCCTAGAGTTGCACTGTTGTAGCTGTGACTCTAGTTTTTCCCCGTAGCTCCGCTTTACCTTTCTGACCGCGCTGCGCACGTTGTAGGACACAGCCTTGTATAGGTCCATATTACCGGAGACGAGCCCTTCATTGTAGGCAGCGGTGCGTGATCTCAGAGCGTCGCGGATGTTTTTATCCACCCACGGCTTCTGGTTGGGAAACGTTCGGATGATAGTTCTTTCTGCTGTGTTGTCCGCTAGTTTCCCGATAAATCCCACAACCGCTTCCGTAAACATGTTGATGTCATCAGAGCTGCGCCGAAACATGTCCCAGTCTGCGTCATCCAGTGCGTCCTGCAGCGCGGCCACTGATTGGTCCGTCCAACGAGCGACCTCCCTCCTGATTGGTGGTTGATGCTTTAGCCTTTGTTTGTAAGCAGGCATGAGGAAGATGGCGGCATGGTCCGATTTTCCAAAGAGATTATGGCAGATATAGCAAAAAGTGACGAAAAACTGCAAAAAGTGGAGAAGTTGGGGCAGAGCATCCAGCATGGCAGCCGACCTCACCGGCGCCATTTTTTCATTCTTAATAGACCTCTCTGCATTGATTCACATCTGTTATTAATCTCTTTCTCTCTTCCACAGCATGTCTTTCATCCTGTCTTCCTTCTCTCACCCCAACCAGTCGCAGCAGATGGCCCCCTCCCTGAGCCTGGTTCTGCCGGAGATTTCTTCCTGTTAAAAGGGAGTTTTTCCTTTCCACTGTCGCCAAAGTGCTTGCTCATAGGGGGTCATATGATTGTTGGGTTTTTCTCTGTATCTACTCTACAATACAAAGCACCTTGAGGCGACTGCCGTTGTGATTTGGCGCTATGTAAGTAAAATTGAATTGAATTGAATTGAAAGTTCTCCAAGGCATGCTAGAGATCAGCTTCTGGGCTAAATGACTAATGGAGGTCCATTCCTGCCTTATCAGACCTCCAGCTTTTGGGCTTCTGCTGGTCCACCTGCTTTTTAAAGACTGACGACACTAAAGACCAAGGTCTTTCAACCAAGTTACAGATAAGTGGTTCAGAGATTATCAAATTAACATTATGGTTCCATGGCCAGGAAACTCCTCAGGTCTTGATCTGATCCAGAATCTATGATCAGAAATCATCTAAACAATAGTCTAATGAGACTACTTGTTTAAGCAGATGGTCAAGAAGTTCTGTTGAAACTAGAGTTACTAGATTCAAGACTTTTTCTACCTTAACGGTTACTCAGTGTGTTCACTGAAGACATGAGTCATATCACTGATTCTGTGTTTTTACTTTAGTCACTCTGTTTGTATGAAATTGTGACTTAAATGAAGATCAGAGCACATTTTGAATATTTACTGCATTTTTTCTTGCAGCTGTATATATGCATTTATCTGTGTGTGCGTGTGTGTGTGTTCTGGGGTGGAGACAATGGAAATTGGTTCTCCTTTCTCACTGTAACTCTTTGTTTTGCTGAAGCTGTGCAGGGGATATGACTGTGCACTCCTTTATCGTGTCTGAAGAGGAAAGAGAAAAATCACCCCACCGAGAACAATAGCTGCTGAAAAGTGACAGAGAAAGACACAAAGAAAGGCAGAGAGGCGGTTGAAATGGCAGCCCCTGAGATGGATGACGAGAAATTCCATCTCACAGCTTGCTTTTCCTTTTTCTTGTTTTCTTCCCCTCCCCTGCCTCTGTTGGAAAATATGACCCAGCTAAAAGCCTGCACATACGCTACGCTCCTTAGCTTTTTGTTTGTGTAATTGCTTAAGTGCAGCCAATTACCATATTCTCGAAGAAGAAGAAGAGAATATAAAAATCATAATACACGTGAGTAACCCCCCCAAAAAACAAAGCACTGTAACTGTTTCTTCATTTCGAGGCGGCTCTTGTATAAAACGGTACAATTACGACCACATCTGTGCGCCAGTGAGAAGTGACAGTAACAGCCTGGGCTGTCTTTGTCTTCCACTTGAATTTAAATGCATGTTGTCTCTTCACATTTTACTTTATTCAGTCTGTCACAATGCAGGTTTAATAATTCACACCGGCTTCTCTGTCTGAAAAGTTTTGCAGGCTTGAGGGTTTATTCTCCCAAAAGTATGATTGATATTTTATTCTTTTATTACTCCTGTGGATGAAGTGTGTGTACCTCGAGTATTTTCATCTCCAAATCCACCAGAACACTTACTGCTTTATCACAGAAGCTGAACCTCAAGAATTAATGATTAATACCTTGATCCTGAACATTTATGAAAGGGGGGCTGGTTCTTTTTGAATCAGCCAGTAGAGTCTCTGGAGGAATCATTGATGAGCGAAGAAGATGATTTTTCTCACCACGTGGAGCCAGTTTTGCCTCGTCGCCTTTTGAGAATCAGCCTGCATTTTTTTAAGGTGTCAGCTTTTTAGCACCAGGTTTTGTTGTTGTTTATTGGTAGAAATGTGTGAAATCAGTTCGAGATTTGACATTTGGTATACATGTATGAATCTGTGTGGTTATGTACTGTACTTTCACAAATTCACACAAGGCCCTTTCAAAACATTGTGCTGGGAGAGTGAAACTCAATGTTTTTGATTCTTTGGAAATTGTAATTTCAGATTAAATCATGACAGATGCAGCTGATGGCAGGAAAAAGCTTTAATCACTTCATCAGCAAGGAGTCTCGGACAGCAAAATTACAAAAACCCGTCATTACACCTATGTTTAAAACCTTCACTCATAAAATCCCGATAATGACTGAAAGAGTTTTGCTGTTTAAATTTCCCTTATTGTTCTTTATTTCATGCATACACTATTTATTTGATAGTTTGGTATTAGAGGATTTTCATATAGTATATTAATGGTGTTTTTTGTAAGCTGGAATAATTTTATGATTTGTTTTGATTTCTTGTGGAGTGCTAATTTTTACTGTAACTGAAAACCCTAAAAAAAACCCCAACTTCATGGCATATGATTCCCATCCTGAACCCTAAAACCTCTTAAAAATGAGGTAAATGCTCCTTCAGTTCAGTGTTCAAGCGTTTTTCTTATATAAATTTGGAAAATCAAAATCAAAAAGTATCTAGTTGTAGTCTTACAATCAGTCTATAGGATAGGGCACTGAAAATGACTCTTTTAGGTTTAGGTTTCTGATTTGGATTCAAATCCAGCCCTTCACAATATAAACTCTGTAAGCTGAAAAATGAAACTGACCCAATGCATTTCAATGTGAACCAACGTGAGCTGGAAAATGAATCTTAACCAAAGTGAAAGACAAAAGCAAGAAAAAGGAAAACCTGAAATTAGCTTAATCTGAACTGTTTTAGCTGCTCAGTCAAACATGGAGGTCATGTGACAATAAGTCTGCATCAGGCAATATCTCACTCATCTTTAGAAACAGATGATGGCGGCAGCAGGATGAATTCAGATGTGGGGACGCATCTTGTCTGGTTATTCCTCCAATCTCACTGGATGCACCGTCATCTTGCACAAAAACAACCAAAAGTTTAATTTAAACCCATCTGAAAGGAAAGAAAACTGAAGACCGAGAGAGTTTTTACAGGCAACTGAAGGCTGTTTGTGAAATTGTAAGTTAGGTAAGAAAGTTTACAATTATAGAGGTCAAAGTATGAAACTATGATGGGATGATTTGGCCCAGAGTTATTTATTATTGCATCATAGCTTTTTTCCTGTCTGTATAAAACAATCATTATGAATGTTATAATTAATTTAATTAGTGTAAACTGAGCCTGGATAAGCAGCTGGAATGGATTAACTAATTAAAAATTATTCATTTGCTGAAGCTCAATCAACAATCCACTTCTGAAACAATCTGGCTTTTAGTTTATAGGAGTGCAATCACATAATGATAATTTATTTCTAACAAATGTAAGACTTTTGTTAATCAATTATAAGATGCTTTAAAATGCAGCCATTTTATTTTCTTAAATTTACTCAAATTTGAAGAAAAAGTAGTTAATTTCTGTTCAGAGAATGCTGATAACTTTAACGCTCTCAGATCCCCTAAGAGACCCTAACCCTGTTTCCTGGTCCACTACTCCACTACACTGATTGAGGGGGTCTAAAAGAAAATTTAATAGTGGTCATTCATCTGTGAATGACTCATTGCTCAGGCTCAACTTCTGATCATTCTTTTAAGCCTTTTTTGTCAGTTTCCACTCAGTTCTTGAATTTAATCTAATAATCCAATATGTCTTTGTGCTCCTCTAGAAATATCCCTCGGGTACATTTGCCTGTTGCTGAGAATCAGTGATTTACATAAACCGTTAGGAATGGCGTGTGTGGCCACACGATGCATATCAAAGAAATCAACCTAAAGTAGTCCATTTACATCTGAAGTTAAACTGGCAGTAGAAGCAAGAGTAGAATAATCTGACAGCTAAGGGCCATTTAACGTAAATTGAGGTCAACTTGACAAACAGCAACTAAGAACTGCGCTGAACATTCCTGACACAAAAGAGGTATTTTAAAGCGTGAGGACCCAAAAGCGTCTCCTGTGTGTTTGCAGGTTATAAAAGAGAACAAAAGTGACCTTTTATTCAACCGAGAAGCCGGGTTAGAATACGTGCAACGTAAATGCTGGAATTAGCAAACAGTTATAAAACTATGTGTGTTCCTTATTTCAAGCAATTTTAACTGGTTGTGCGTAAAAAAAGAAAACCTACGTAAAGATGCCCCCCCAACCCTCCCTGTGCATCAGCGCTCCTCTTCCCTTATTCAGCCACCCTGAATAAGGGAAACCGTTCAAATTGATGGCAGAAAGAAAAGTCAACTCAGCTGTGGCTGTGCGACACAATTGATGATAGGATTTTGTTTTACTAAGAGGTTTTCTTCTTTTGATGTCTCCTAGAGGAGGTTGGGGTGGATGGTGGGTATAGAAAGCGCTACATTAAGACTTTTTTTCTGGACTCCTGATACTGGTTTAGGTTTTGATCATGTTACCAGGATCAGGATACCTGTAAGTACATGCAGTGTGGATGGGAAGTGTTAGCAAAACAAGCTCAACAGTGAAAAAAGAGCATCTTCAATATTGTTTTTATTAGATCATTTAATATTTCATTATTGCACTGAGTCAAAACTGCATTTTCTTTTGCTCCTTTATTCTACAGAAACTCAATTTTAGTCATTATTTAAAATTAATTATTTCAAGGGGAAAGGTATATAGAAATGTATGGTCTCCACTGTACTGCCAACTACAGAGTAGAAATTATTCTTATAAACATGGAGCATGTAGAGGAACTAAGATTATTAATGAGAAAATATTTCAGTTTTAAGTGTTTGTGGAGAAAGAGAAAAAATGTCCTTGGACTGGATGCTTTTCATTTACCAGCCAGGTTTTGCATGACAAGCTTTTTTGTAGTATTCAAACAAACTATTATACTACCAAATCATATGAAAGCTGGTGAAATGCTGTACTGAAAAACTGTAACTGGTGATATTCACATGTCTGTGTGTAACATCAGTCAGCCCTTTTTGCAAATATTAGATTCATGGGAAATAAAACTGTGTGAATAATGATTGTTTTCTTGTTACAGTATGTATTCCATAGATAGATGTATTTATGTCTGTTGTTTCCATCTGCCAGTTTCTTCTTCATGACCTTGTGTTCTGCACTTCCCGGAGCCCTCAAAGACACCTTCCTGCTCTCCTGACGTTTCGAGACGAGGTAATCCCTCCGTTGTTTCAAACCAGAAGAGGGAGTACTGTTTCACTTGCAGAGTCACTGCACATCCAAGTTTGCTGACCTCCGTTATTCTTGAGCACACATTTCCTCACAAAGCCGAGCTTACCCAAAGAATACAAAGATAAACTGCTGGACTAGTGTTTTTTTTAAGATTTGCAGAGAACATGTACAGACTGGGATCTGTGGTCTATGTGCTTAAAATGAAAAGGAATTAGAGGTATGATCTGATGATCTTCACCTGCTTGTAGGGAAATTCAAGTTTTCTGCCTTTTCATATAAAGCAGTGTCACCAAATATGAGGAGCAGATATTCGACCTATCAGTACTACACACAGTACATCTGAGGTGTTTGATCCTCTGTGACCCATAAATAAACATAAGCAAATAGACTGATTTTTGACACCTCTACATGTATTTATGAAAATGACCACCAACCTGATGTTCCTTAAGGAATCCATCTCTAAGGAAAACTGCCGGTATTCCCAGCCAAACAACTGGATTTACACTTTCACAGTATCTGTGTGGTACAAACACACTCCTGTGTGCACTGTATGTCTCTCAGACCTAAATCAAAAGATTACAACCTAAGTAGATTTTTTTTTAATTTAC
The DNA here is from genome assembly GCF_018398535.1 of Haplochromis burtoni. NCBI lineage: Eukaryota > Metazoa > Chordata > Actinopteri > Cichliformes > Cichlidae > Haplochromis > Haplochromis burtoni. The sequence goes on along the minus strand of NW_024582381.1, from coordinate 2,058,005 downwards.
TTTCCCTGTTGTATCAAACATGTCGTTTTGTGCTTTTCTTTATTGTTTTTAAGAGTTTTAAGCTTTCAATCCAGGATTTGTTTATTTTATTTAAATTGCCTGTATTTAAATTTTATTGTATTTTATCTTTTATTATCTTTTTATTTATTTATAGCTATTTTGATATAGTCATATGTTTCTTATTAGACATTTTTAATGTACTTTATGTTTTTGATGTTAACTTTTTGTTAACTTTTCATTTTGTCAAATTACTTATTATTAGTTAGTATTTGTTTTGCTCTGCCTTATTATCGGCTTGTCAAACATCTAACATGCGCTTTGAACTGCTTCAGCCTGCATTCAGCAAATTACAAAAGAAAACATCTTTTAAAAACAGGAAGTATATTAGGGTGAATTTTGTATTTGTCATAGTCCTGGGCCTTTGACCCAGGTTTTTGAGTTTGTTTAGTCTTGTTGTTCATTTTTGCAGAATATTCAGATTCTGATCTTCAGTTAAAGAGAGCCTCTGAGTTCACTTACATTTCTAATTCTTAGTTCTTATTAAATTTAACTCCCTTTCAGGTCATGTCTCTTCATCTTTTTTCGGTGTGTCCTCCTCACTGTCCTCAGTGTGTAAACAGTCTTTGGCGTCTCTCTCTGTCTCCTGGCCCTGTCACGTGGGTGTTTCTTATGTTCTAGTTTGGTTATTGCTTGCTTTCATGTCTGCTCCCCTTTTCCTGTCCAGCCTGTTTTGTCTCCCCAGTTTGTCACGCATTTCCATGTCCTAGTGTCAAGTTCACGTGTCTTTGTCCGAGTCTCTGTGTGCTTGTCACTTCCTGTTTTATTTTGACAGTCTCACATGCTTTGCATTTAGTTTTGCTTCCCCTGTTTCGTTAGTCGAATCTGTTCCAGCTGTGTTTTCCACCTGTTCCTCAAACTCTCGTTATCCTGTGTATTAGTTTAGTCTTCCTCTGTTTCTCGTACGTCTCTCCCTCATGTTGTGTGTTGTGCTCCTGTCTGTTAGTCAGGGTTTGTAGTTTCAGTTAGTTTACTTCAGTTCAGCTCTGCTCGTTACATTGTACATCAGCCATTTGCCAGGCTCAGCATGTCTTTAGTTAAGTCCTGCATTTTGGGTCCTCTCTCTGCCTGCCACACAACCAGCCCATGACAGTATTACAATACACTGCAATCATTTTAAGACCAAAATCTAGATTAACGGCTGACTTTTTAATGCGTTGATAAACAACAATTTCAGCAGATGTCCTCTCAGTCTGGGTGTTTGTTCATCTGTCACTGTTTTAAACTAAATCTGAACAAACATCTGCAGAGATGTGGAACATTTCAAAGATTTTGTGCAGAAACTCAGAATATGTAGAGTAAAATGCCTGGTATTAAAACATATATTATCCTCGCCACACCATTTGACTACTTCCTGTAAAAACATTCATTTACATACTGATATGTTTCTTTGGGGCACTGCAATATTTTTAGCTAGCAGAAATTATTCCTATGATGAATTTGTCAAAAACAGCTGAGTTTACATCAGATAAACTAGTTTACAGCTTGCTACAAGGCAAAAAAAACCCCAACTTATCCTTTACATACAGGCTAAAGTTCAGGGTGGCCCAACAGAACCCGCTGTAGCTGCTACTGAACAAGACCTCTTGATAATTTGTGTTGGTGGAGCCTTTCTGCTGCATTTTTAATGGAAATAAATGTCTGCGGTATGGACCATCGAAATAGTTATGCTAGAGTTTTTAGTATTTCCTGTATCTAATTAGCAGACATTTGTCTTGGAATGAGGCTTGCTAATGAATCTGGGTAACATTAAGCAGATGTAAGCTGAGTCACCCTGTCGGCCAAATATGGTCACTTCTGGCTCCAAAGTGCTTCTTATTTCATTTTCTTATCTATAAAAGGGTGTATGAGCCTAACGCAGTGAAATGACAGTTCCTAAAGCAGTGCAGATAGTGTGGAAGTACTATTAGTGACCTCTGTGAGTCCACTGAGTCCAAGCTGCAAAACTGTGTATACAGCTTCAGAGAATTTAAGTTGAAATCAATTTAAGCTCTTTTTGTATTCTGCTCTGCTCCAAATATTTTGCCCTGCACTGCTGTTCCTGCAGAAAAAAGGGTTGGAAACTGTCTGTAAAGATGCCCCCCCCCCCAAACCCTCCCTGTGTATCAACGCTCCTCTTCTCATAGATTCACTATAGCCTTGGTGCCACAGCCATTATCTGCAGAGGACAGAAAAATAAACACAAAGGCCAGATTGTCATCGACCGTTGGTGCCAGACATGCCAGAGGCCTTGAGAAGTGAGCACAGGGAGAGGGACCGAGCTGAGGATGAAAAATCCATCCAGAGGTTGGAGAACGGAACAAGATACATGGCAAAAGTTTGTTTAAAAAATGTTACGAATAGAATTCCTGCCTTGCCAGCCATTGCAACATCCCCCCCCACCACCACCACCAATAACTCAGATGAGGCCTTTCCTAAAGCTTGTGAAAAATTGTAGACCATAAAAGAGAAACATGGCTTCTTCTTTTTCAGGCTTTGTTTACCTCGTTTCCTCGCTGGCTATAAAGCACGGAGAGTGATGTATCTGTCAATGCTCTGATGGTATGTTTGGGGAGCGCGGAGGATAGAGGTAAGGGAAAACACATCGCAACAGCAGCAGCAGGAAGTGACACGCGCTTGGAAGCACACACACACTTAGAAACACATCCTGGCTCCCTCAGACATGCATTTACTAAGTGTTCCCACACACACACACAGAGACACTTACAAACACTCAAAGCCCTGCAGGAGTGCGGCGGCGTCTGTCAGTGTGGCAGGACGCTGGGCTTAGTGTGCTCCGTGGCGTGTGACCACAGCTGCCTCAGCCACTTCGCACTGTGTTTGCAGTGCTTATCTGAAGTCAGGGGCCAGGTCGCGAGGGGTCACAGCTCTTATACGCCACGCTGATAGACTGGCTAATGAAAAAAGCTCCCGGCACAGGAGCCACACGCGCTGAGAGCAAACACTAAATAACCTGCTGCTATGCATTTTACTCCGACTCATCCACATTCCGTGAAAGCCGCTGACTTCACACATTCCTGTCGGCTGAAGGAAAATAAGGAAAAAGACTTGAGTCAAAGATGATAGTAATATCAGTTAGGTTGGGTCAAGAGGTCAAGAAAGACAAATCAGGGAGGGCTAAATCTGGTTAAATTTGATTTGGCTAAATGAGCTAGTTATTCTGATAATTTGCTAACTCATCTATTCAATGGGCCTCAAAAGGCCTTTCGGTTGATATATTCACGTCTCTTTTAGTTTTCACTTCTTTCTGTTTTCATTTTGAGCTCCTAAAAGAAATGATTACATCATTTAGTTGCTAAATGCCCCATCATGAGTGCCAATTGTTATTTCATCACAATTGTTAACTGTTTAGTTAGCTAGCCCGAACAACAAGCTAACCTGACAACTTGTTTACTTATTTTCTTAACTTGACTTCCAAGAGCTTTTTTGTCTTAAGGGCAATAAAACAAAATAAAGACAGCAGTAAGCCACCTGTAGACAGATAAATATCTGCTCCACTTTCAGCTTTGCTTTGATTTTGAACTGACAAAAATACCTGTTTGCTGCTATATGCCCAATTGCAGAGACAAGCTAGCAGCTAACATTGTTTTACAGTATAGCTGTGTCGTTTCTCATAGGGATCAATCTCCATCAATACAAATGTTTTACTTGTTAATTATATTTGCCATTATTAATTAGAAAATCTAACAGACAAATGAGGAGCAAAAAAACACAATACTTGCCCATCTAATGAGAGTTGACATAAATTAGCAGAACATCAGTCAGTAAAAGAATAATGACAAAATAAATGAAAGTCAAAATGTTGATCAGTGCAATGGCAAGCGATGGCGTCACAGAAGTGATAATTTATCAATATTACTTGATAATTCACTCAATAATTTTGAGATTATTGTCTCACCTACTCTAAATGTTTGATTTGAACTGCCTCCAACCTTCTGTCTCCTCTTTCTCTCTCTCTCTGGTCCACTGCTGTATGCAATGGGTTTAGTGGATATCCAATCCCGTGTGCGACTTGGACAAACAGCATTCCTTCGATCCCTGTGGTCCAGCTCTGGGATATGTCTGAGCCTCCTCAACCTAATCCTGGAGTCAGGCTTAACAGGCTCCTCTGCGTCCCTCTCTTTCTAGCCTACAGGTGACCTAGCTGCATCAGATGGTCGGGCCTACTGTACAAGCCGAGGACATCCACTGACCATTCAGCTACAACGCGTAAAAGGTGCAGTGTAAAACTACTGAATCAATATACATTAGAGGCCTGCAACATAGTTCAAAGTTCTCATAAACACCCGCTGATCCTCACCACAGATAACCCCACTGTCAGTATATTTTATACATGGTGCGTTGCTGATACAGTGATCCATTTGTACAGCTTGTGAATAAAATCTTGATCTATTTTCACATTTAAACCAGTATGATGGACAAACAGCTCAGTGTGGCACACATAAAGGAAAGTAAAAGCATCTCACCTGTAGGATCCTGGTCACCCTCAGTTGGCTTCTTTTAATGTGAAGGAGGAGCAGCTCTACTCCGAGCTTCTTCTTGATGATTTATGTTGTTAATATGAGATTTAGAAAATGCACAGATGCCTGATATGACAGAGCCACTCGTCTTCTCAGCACTCATTCAAAGTACAGCACACTGTCCTTTGCTAAGCTAAATGATAATTGTCTTGATTTGTACGTCTGTTTTCCCTTCACACATAATTATGGGGAGTTTTTCCACTTGAGAAGCAGCTCTGCTTGGAGTAGCAGAAGTGTTCACTTGAGGCTCTAATGAGTGAAATCCTTTTCACATGCAGTAAATGTCACATACATACACTCCAGCACACTTCTCACAAATATCTATAAATATATATATATATATCTATATCTATAAATATATATATATATATATATATATATATTTACACCCCACGCTCTATCTTTCTCCCTCCTTCTGGGAAATCTCAGCCTCTCTATCCATCACCACGCCTGTAGTGTCACTGTCTCCCCTCGCGTAAGCAATAACAGCACCAGCAGCGCCAACACGAGCCAACCAAAGCCCCAGCTCATTCAATCACTCCGATATGAATCTGCTTAAAACCCAGCCATCGAGCTCTCAGCCAAATCCATCAGCGGAGGCTTAAGATCGGCGGCACACGCGACGCTGATAAGACCGTCTCTGTGGTCAAGGCCTGCTGATGAGGAGCAGAGTAGCAGCCGGGCTGGACGGCTATCTGCAGCTCTGAGAAAGTTAAAGCAGTGCTAAAGGACGCGAGCTGTTAGAAAAACAGTTGTGTCTCTGGCTTTGGTTTGTTTTTGCTGCTGAGGGAGCCAGACGGAGAGTTTTGTATAATTGAGGGCAGTAGATTGTTTCGTGGCAGATTGGACGCCTTCCCTTCATCACTGCTGTTGCTTTTTTGTCTCTTCTTTCTTTTGCACTTTTAGTCGAACTTCTCTCCCAGCTGCATGTGTGTGCTGAGTGGGTCCATTTTATGAGGGTATATTCTGTGTGGATTAGCAATGTCAGCTGAACCCACACGGTTGTAAAAGCTGCAGAGCTCAAGGACAGGTAGCTTAGAATAGACCACTTGAATTCAGTGAACTCAAGCCTCCACAGATGGTGGAGGTCAGAGGCCTGCTGGGAGTCCAAGCCACGGGCTTGATTAAACATCACCCCCACTGCAAGGGATCCCCAGAGGAGCCACATCAAGGAGCCCTGTTCACTGTAGTTCTGCTCCATGAAAAGGGTGCAAGTGGACTTAATCCTTCTTTATCTTATGCTGTGGGCCTTGGTGCAACCCATCTGTCTAAAAAAAGGCTTAACTTTGTTTCTGATTGGCTGATGCTTGCAAACAGATGTTTGATCATCAGGTGGGTGGGGCTTCTGTGCTCACATTTCGTGCTGTGACGTGGAGCATTTTCCAAAATCTCCCACTCGGGGTCATCTTCTGGTACATATCTTCCCTGCTTTCAGCACATTAGCTGCTTCTTATATTCCCTTATATTTGTGCCTTTGCGTTGGCAACTGGATCTCCTCCAGTGCATCAGAAAGGTTATTCATCAACTTGTTTTTTAATATTCAGAATGAGCATGAAGTCACACAGAGGAAGATCAGCCAACAAGAATTGTGTTTATGTGTGCACACTCTGTGCCTGCACACCTTTAAACACAATTAGCTTCAGATAGCTGCCTCTTAACGTTCCCCCTCAGACATGTCAGAACATTTCAATAAGGAGCAATCATTTGAAAGAAATTAACACCATTTATGGTTGCAAAAAATTCAGGTAATAAACTATTTGACAATTGGACACTGATGAAGCTGCAGAGCTGAGCAGACTTTCAGCAGTGTGTAGGAAGAAGAAAATGACCCTCACAGCCCTGACAGTGGTGGTGGTGGTGGTGAAGATAAGGAAGGTTAGAATAATATTAGGCCAGATTTAAGATCTCAAAACTGAGTTTGAGGAAGAGGAAGTGATGTGAAGAGTCTACCAGCAGATTTTTCTTATTAAAGTTACGCTTAAGCTTCATTGCAGCTTCTTCACAGTGGGAGGAAGTGATGTTCATGCTGCTGGGCCTGCTCATCACTGCATTTTCTGAAGCTTTGACCATGTTTAACATAAACATCCACGACTGGAACAGGAGAAATATTCCAGAAAATAACACCTAGAACATCCTACTGTAAGATTTAAATTAGTCTCCTGTCCTCTCACGATTAAAACAGTCCAAAGTGGAGGAAAAAGGAGATCACAGGTCAGTTAAAAATAACACGAAATAAAAATGAAAATAGAAAAACTAAAAACAGCAGAGGCCCGACAAAGACCTTTTCTGTGACTCTGCAGGTCCACGGTGGACTCACGCAGAGCGGACGCAGCTGCAGCAGCGCGGCGAGAAAAGAGTGGCTTCAAAATGAGATTCCACTTCTCCTCAACACTTTGATCCAGGCAATATCTCTGCTCTGCATCTCAGCCCACAGCAGGAATGCCAGGTTTCCACCGCCACGGTGAAGATCGTAAATAAACATCCTCCCCTCTCCTGTCCTCCGCTGCATGGCCTCAAAGAAGATTAGAAATAATTCAGACTCTCATCTATCTTTCACTCCCAAAATGAATAAAGGAGCGGGGCCCATATCTGCTCTCCGTCTCTGCAGAGACATCTCCACCCCATCACATGGTTTTACTTTTCCTAATCTCTCAGCTCCGTTTTCTTTATGGCACAGCATCGCCGCTCACATTCTTCTATTGTGATAGGGCAATCTGCTTTATTTAATAATTCACCAGCCAATCTACCTGCAGAGAGGTTTGTGGACGAGCGCGCGCGGCTCAACTGAGGAATAAATACAAATAAACCTGCACTCCTGGGAGGGTAAAGAGACATTTTTAGCACAGTGTGTTATTTATTTCCATGTGAAGGATCACCCAGAGGAGAAAATTAGAGATAACACAGCTAAACAAAACATGCAGCTTTTTATCCAAAGCACACTGTGTTTCTATCACACAGGAACTCGCCACAATCAAACAGATTTGAAGCCGAGCACAATCGGCTTTGCTCAGTTTCATGTATTCTGCTTACTTGTTTTTTTTTCCTTCAGTCTAACAAGTTAAGGACTTCTTTCTCAAAGACAGGGAGCTGTAGAGCTGTGCCAAGGAAGACTAAAGCAAACCACGTAACAATTTATCCAACTGTGAAGAGGTTTTTGCAAAGAACTTAGACGATATGCTAATAGCTAATTCTGCTCAGCACATTTTCACCCCAGGTTGTTCAGGTGTAGATTTCAGGAGGCATGTAGGGGACACATCCTCCCTGATGTTTATACATGCATTTCTCCCCCAATATTTATTTATTTTTTTAAAAAAAGGCCTGGAGAGTTGGGGTAAGGTCTCAAACTATGCTATAGGATGTTACTGTAGACCAGGCTTGGACAACTCCAGGCCTCGAGGGCTGGTGTCCTGCAATTTTCAGATATCACCCTGGGTCAACATGCCTGAATCAAATGATTATTTCATTACCAGGCCTCTGGAGAACTTCAAGACATGTTGAGGAGGTCATTTAGCCATTTGAATCAGCTGTGGATCAAGGACACATATAAAACTTGCAGGACACCGGCCCTTGAGGCCTGGGTTTGGACACCACTGCTGTAGACGAATACTTCTATGATTCCTCTGTGCTCAGAGAAATCATAGACATCCTTCTCAGTCAGTAAGCTCTCTGGTGACCTGTAGTTGTACTTTGAATTTGCTTCATGTTGAAAGGGAAAAAGCATGTTCAGAATTTTCTAGATCTGAACTTGTCGTGTAATGTACAAACTGAGCTGATCCTGAAATTGTGGGTTTATCTGATTCTTGTGAGAATGCAGCAAGGAGAGAATTTCATGGTTTGGTCCAGGATGTAGCACGTCCACTTCCGTACATGTTTCAAGATGTCAATGGGGCAGTTTGATCCCACTGACCCGGAGCAGCATCTAGCTGTGTCTAAGGTAAAATAGTATTATTTTGCTGGCACACTTACTGTCAAATGCAGTGGTCAAATTTTTCAGATCTGTTTATTCACATCCAAAAAGTTTGAAAAATCAAGCTTCGTATGAAAAAAAGCATTCTGCGGATTTGTCCAGTAAAATTACGTGGTCGGTGTGAACAGCAGTAAAAACATTTGCAAAATAATAACACATGAGATAGTCTCATGGATTTTACAAATCTGCTGTAGAGAGAAACCCTCAAAAATCAGAACAACGTTAATACAGTATTTAAAAATGAAAAGATAACTATAAATTCAGGCAAGTGAGGTTTTGCTGAAAAGAATGATACCAAACAAGGCAAAGTAAATAGTTTTTAAAGGTGAAATGTAGAGAGGCAATCAAAAGTAGTTAAAAATGGCCCCAAGAGGATTAAACCTTTTTTTTTTAACGCAATAGTTATTTTTCAAGTAATTAATTGCCATTAGAATCTTGTTACTCAGTTACTAACTCAGTTACTTTTTTGAAGAAGTAACTAGTAACTATAATTAATTACTTTTTCAAAGTAACTTGCCCAACACTGCTTATATCTCATAGACGGGGGGGTGTAAGTGTTCATGATCACCTAATTATAAGCTTTATGAAAATGTAAAGTTTGAAGTTAATCTTAAAAGTAGAAAATGTATCTGTACCCTGAACCCAAACTGGGAGCTAGATCCACGGGAAGAGAGACCTGATAACCAAAAGGCGCTGCCCCCTATTCTACGTTTGGAAACTCTAGGAACCACAACAAGCCTGCAGTCTGAAAGTGTAGAGCTCTGTTAAGATAATATGATGCTATGAGATCTATAAGATATGACAGGGAGTGATTATTTGTGACTCTGTATGTGATTAGAAGCATGTTAAACACAGTTCTGGAGACAAATAAGATCCTAAATCACTTTTACATCCATGTAATCACCAAGTATGATAAAGCCAGGATAACATGCTAGAAAACAATAACACTCACTGCACTCACTGACTTCCCTCCACAGAGGAGTTACACTTACTCAAAAAAATAAAAAATCAGCTGCTGCATATAACTCACAGAAATACATTTGTTCAGTTTTTATATAGCACCAGATCTGAGGCAGCAGTAATTATACGAGTGGCTGAGACCCCAGGGGGTTATATCTTTCCCCACCGACTGATCGTGCTATATCTCGCTGTAAGAGACATAAAAACAACATAAAGCTGTCTCCGTGCAGAGGGCAGCAACAGCAGCAGCAGGAGGACCAGGTGCATGGGGCAGGTGAGGATGCAGCTACCTGAATGTGAAGTGGGCCAGCACTAAAAAAAGAACTGTGCACCATCAGCAGAAACGTCGGTGGAAAAATACAAGAACAAAAAGCACGTCTTTATTTCTGCTGCGTTTCTCTCCGCTCCCTCACATTTCCCCCGAACTCCTGCTGCGCAAAGCTTGATTGACACTTCACTGACTCCTCTGCCCCATGTGGCAATCACGGCTTTCAAATGGCGCCATTATTAGCTCTCAGAATGAGTTTAATCGAGGCAGAGAGCTATAAAAACGTTAGACATGGTTAACTATGATGGTAACGGACAGACGGGCGGGATTATGATGGGTTGGCGGTGCTTCTCCAAACCCCTTTGTGCAGTGGTTTTTCGTAATCGTTTCCCCAACATCTGCCTACCTCCTCCCTTTACAAAGTGTTTGTTAATTAGAGAATTATTTGTGTGTGTGCGTGAAGGAAATAAAAAAACACAATGGGGTGGATAATAAGCGGCCAGCTATGGGCCTCATGTGCTTGACCACATGGGGATCTGCTGAGGAGGAAATTGTTCAGTGTTGCAGTTTTCAAAGAGGAAGGAGGCGGTGCGGTGGGGGAAGACACGCAGGTGTGATCGAACAATATGTGCGCTTGAGAGAGTGTGCCGATACATTTGAGTCTTTATGCATTTTAAATAATGAAGGTTTGTCTTTGTTTTAAAGGATTTTAACATTTTAACACATATCAGATCACTGGAGACCCATCTAGGTTTAGTAAAGTGGAAAAACCTTGCTTATTTAAAGCAGTTTAGATCAGCGAGTCAGCAACAATTAACATGCCAGTATTTGTCACAGCTGTGTCTCGAGAATATTTGATGCACACAAGAGAAATGGAAGAAAATGGTAAGTCTTAACTGAAGATCCAAATGAGGTAGAAGAGTCTTAAATCCTAGATGATTGTATGAAACCGTACTTCATGGCCTCAAACAAAAGGCAGTTTAGGGACAGAAGACCAGCGGTTGAGACAGGGGTCATGTGACTGTAAAAACGATGGTTATTTACCGTTTTCATTTTTAATCATCATCGTTTTAAGACATCTTTGTATAAAAATCCAACTTTATTAATGGAGTCCCCCCGGTTATGAATTCAAATCCAAATAATGTGAATATGAATAATAACAAATATAAATAAATAGAGAATTTGACCATGCATGGTTTGTTTTGTTGGCCTTCTCTGCCAGCACTGCAGAGTCACTGGTATGCAGCTCAAACTACAGTGGCTTGCAAAAGTATTCGGCCCCCTTGAACTTTTCCACATTTTGTCACATTACAGCCACAAACATGAATCAATTTTTTTGGGAATTCCACATGAAAGACCAACACAAAGTGGTGTACACGTGGGAAGTGAAACGAAAATCATACATGATTCCAAACATTTTTTACAAATTAATTTGACTTATTTGCATAAACCAGTGGTACCCAAACTTTTGCTGGGCCCCACTTTGTTTTACAAGAACCCCCCCCCCAGCACGCACATACGCGCACATGCGCACAAACACATCCTCCAACCACACACACCTGTATTTTGCTCCATTGCGGTTTATTTCACACCTCAAACATTTAGTAAACAATTGTGGAAGTAAAAGTAATCTGCAATTAATTACAGGTAGTAATGAAACTCTTTTACGCTGCGTCCGCACCTACACGGGTATTTTTGAAAACGCAGCTGTTTCATCCACACGTAAACGGCGTTTCGAATCACCGAAAACTGAGATTTTTTTAAAGCTCCTTTTTTGCGTTTATGTGTGGACGAGGACAGAGTTCGTCACGCAACGTCAAAGGTATGTGCCTTTTTTCACGTCACGCTGTGCGCCACGTTAGATGAGTTGCAGAATGGCAGATAGAGACAAAATACTGTTAACCTGACTATCTTCAGGTTTTACACGCTTACATACACACACAGTTACTGTCCCTCCATTTAGAAAGGCAGAGGTGTCACGGTGTGATTATTTTACATGTAGTTGTTTTTTTCCTGTGTGATAATATTCAACATTGCTATCAATACATTTTTCAAAAAATGCCTCTCTGTGCAAAATGGGCTTAAAAACATAAACAGCTGTGGGATACTGTTTGTCCGTGGTTTGAACCGGGGGAACAAATCGTGGCAGGATCAGCCTGATATTATTTGTATCCCACTGTAACTGTATAAAGAGCTAACATCTCCAAAATGTCAGGAGTAGTTAGTCATTATGAGAAGTGTTTGTGAACTAAAAATCACGAATGTGGGATACTGTTTGTGCGTGATTTGAACAGCCCAGCGTGTGCTCCCGACGAAGGGAAAACCAACTATGCAGGGGAGACCTACCTTGGCACTTGTGCAGGTGAAGCCAATTCACCATATTTTCTAGTCTTTGGCTTAGAATGAAGTTGGTTTGGAAACATATTCAGCGATGCTTCATCTCCTGCTTTGCGTTTGTGTGGGCGCTGTGCTAGCAGTGTCCAAGCATTTTGTTTTTTTCCCCTTTTTCATACCGCACACACCCCCTGCGATGGCTCTCGGGCCCCACACTTTGGGAAGGTCTGGCATAAACACAGCAAGAATAAAATTGTTTCATGCGGTCCATAGAAACAATGACTTAAAGACACCTGCAGAGCTTTTTATTAGGCCTGAGTATGCTAACATATATTTCCTCCTCCACTTCATAATTGTTCCCTTCTGTTTGTAATAATTGCAACAAAAACCTGATATTAGCTCAATGAATAAAAAAGCCCACTGAGGAGCTGTGCATTGAAGAATTTTGACTATTTACACTTTAATAATGTTAACAGGCTAATTTAAACTTAAATGGCTGTGATTCTTGGGGTTGCATTAGGGCAGAGTGTTAAATTTAATGTACAGGTTAGGTTTAGTCACTGAAACTGGACAGGTGCACTAAAACTGTCTGGAGGTAAATAATTTGACAAGAATAACCTTGAACATCCACTCGGTCACTGGTGACCCATCTTGAATCACTTTTTTAAATAGATATTTTCACTGAAAGGGAAAAAATAAAGAACCTTTCTTTTGTTTTTGAAGGTAACTCGTACTACTTTCTGAAAAGCTTGCCCATGTAGCACCCTAACCCCAGATGGTTGCCAGTGACCTGTTCAGTGTTGAGTTAAGACTTTAAGTTCTTGCCCATGCAGCAAGGAATGCTGGGAATTCTATCTCCTCTTCCCTAAGCTCAGATAAAACATTTGGAGATACCAGGCACACCCCAGTAAAGGCATTAACATGTGATGTTGGATTCCAAGCAGCACAGAGAGCGATTTGTTGCAAGACATCCTCCTCCTCTCACACTCACACACACACACACACACACACACACACACACACACACACACACACACACACACACACACACACACCTTCTAAATTCAACATGAGGCCTTTTACTCCGACACACTCGGCTTTGCAGGGACATGAATATACATTTAGCTGCAACATGAATAACCAGGGCGAGTGGAGTGGCGCGGTGATGGAGCATCGTGCCTGCCTCCACTGTAGTTAAATAGCATTCAGCATAACTTATGCGAGTGCCAATCACTCCAAATGAAAAGCGTAAATTAAACTCTCATGCTCAAATGCATAATTAGACCTCTGACTTGGCAGTGGAGCGTAAACGATTGAGGGCAGAGAGATGAGGACCAATGCAGGAGGGGTTTTTTTTCGGTTTTTTTTTTATGCTTGTAGAGGTGGGTACGCATGCAATCTTATTACGGCATGCTGAAAAGAGTCATAGGGCAGAAATAGAGCCCCAATTAGAAACCGTGTTGAGTGTTTTCAGCTGATAGCGAAACCATATATTCCTTCTAACCAAGAACACTTGAACGGCACTCCCTTCCAATCAGTGCTTCACACACGCCGGCAAACAGCGGTTACATGGCACACATACAAGTTAGTGAAAGTGCTGCACAAACGGTCACTTTCTCCTTCAGGAAGGAGAATACGAGCCTGGCACGCGAAAGCTACAAATACGAATCCTTTGTTGGAAGCTTGTAAATCTTTCACATGTGGGTCTCCACATGCCTGCATCCAAAAGCCTTGACGACTGCAACCATAAACACATCCCTGAAGCTTTGAGATGCCACACTGTGGTGCTTGAGCCCTACATCACAAGACCGAGTAGAAAAGAAACCCAACATCGCCGGCCGTCTTGACAAAGAGAAGGTGCATTAAAACTGGCCTCCAATGATCGAGACATCACATTTCATTCATAAACATGACAGATTTACTGAAGGTCATTTTTAATGTTTTAAGACTTTTCTCCACCAAGGTCAGGAGCCACTGCTGTGCTTAGGGTCCCCAGTTTGATTCAACCTCAGCACTTTGAACTCGTAAAAAAAAAATAAAACAAGATGAGTTTAGAGATAAACGAGTAGATCTACATAACTGCAGTATACTCGGGCCTTCCATGCTGAATAAAGTCAAATAGGAAGGTCTGCTGCACTTTGTCAAAAAAGGAGTTCTACTCACCTCACCGTCTAGGATTGCTTATTGGAGGCGTTATGTCAGAATGTGAGAACAGAGAAACACAACTTAAGCTGAGCAGGCCTCACTCAGGCTATTTTATAAATAATTACCTTTTTATGAGGTACTTTTATTATTTAAGAAAGTAAAGTAAAGAGACATGTGTACAGTGAGTCATGAGTACAGGCTAAAGTTAGCAGGTGAACTGAGCAGAATTAGTGGCAGCTATTGTTCATGAAACAAACAGGTCATTATGCCAAATAATGTTAAAAGGGACAGTGTTCACAAAGCCAGAACAGAAGCAGGTGCTTTTTCCTGCTAAACTCTAAACTCTGGACCAAAAGTCATTCATGCTTTTATTTTCCTAAAGCTGTAGTTTATAGTTTATTAAACCAAAAGTCACAGCAGAGAGGTTTCTTTTAACGCACCATCACCTGGATTCTCTCCACTGGCTTCCTCACCACGTTAGAGTTTATATGATATAACAGAAATTTGGATGTAATGGCAGGCAGTCTGCAGCTTTAGATGCTCAGGATGATCCATCTTTTAAAAAATGTAAGGTTAAATCTTAAGATGACTTTAAGACTTCCTTCAAATCTCTTCTTAAATTACACTTTTACATGCAAAAATGTCAACATCTTTTATTATTTGTTATTGATTTGTGTAGTTTGTCGTTTTTCTGGTTTTATCTTAGTTGTTTTAAATATAAAAACAACTTGTGTTTTTATATTTACTTATATCTCCCTCAACTTTATTTTTATTCTATGCTGCTTTATTTTTGATCTTATATTTATGCTTTTGCTTTTTTACATGTAGAAATTTTTTTTAAACAGTTTATTAAATAAGTGACAGGAAAGCGGTGAATCGGCCGGCACTCTGTTCACAGGAACAGGAAATGAAGACGATGTGGAGTGTCATTGTGTGAGATCAATCAGATCATATTAAGAATAGTTTCTGCTTTTGTGAGTTTGCATTGGGAGGATGGTTGATGAAGCTGAGGGTGCAAAAATGCTGTTCGTTTGGTTCACTTGGACCGATGTGTAACTTTCTTATCAGGCCACGGACTGAAGAGGAGCATCGAATATTGTATTTTCTTATGAGGATATTGTATCTCTCTTACTTTGGGAGTGAATGTGAAACAGGTGGTCAGTGTTTTGATGTAGAGCCAATTTAATAAGGATTTATCAGCTGTTTCACAAATATAGAATTAGAGTTGTGTATGTTTCTGATCTTATACGGGCCCTTCATACGTACATGTTATCGCATCTTAAAGCATATTTATTACTGTTTTGTATCTGGTTATGTGAGTTATGTGAAATATTAAGCTGCTGTTCCTGAGAGGACGACTAGTGAGAGAAACCTTGACTTGGGTTTCAGGCTTATCTGCGTGCTTCATCTCAGGCCGGGTTCCCAGGGTTTTCTGTCTCAGCCTCCCTGCCGATTCACCCCAACATTTTCCACAAAGTACATTAAGAGTTCGCACTGAATGGGAGACGAGAGACGTCCCTGTTGATGTGGTTAGAGTTGTTGTTGTTGTTGTGGCCATGATTGAAGCAACATGGCCTGGCACACAATGTTGGATTCTTTTTCCAGTCACAGTCAGAGAATACAATGCGGCTGTGACATCAAATTAGCTTTTGGCTAAGTGACATTATGTCATGGCGAGTATTGATTCAAATATAATGATTTCTCTGCAGCAGAAGTAAATGGATATTGGACGGAGTCCAGTTCCCAGGAGCCACGGGCTAAGCAAGAGGTATGTTCCACTAGTTGTCTGTTTCTGGAATATGTTCATAGACAGGCATCCAGAACTAATGCATGAGCCTCATCAGCTGGTTCCTTTACAGAAAATTTACATAACAAAGAATCACATCACAATCCGGTTTGTACTGTAACCACTATCATACAAAAATGTTTATGGTTTACACAAATGGCAACCTCTGGGGCTGAAAAATGATTCCAACACAGAATGCTAAAAACTGCAGTTCTCCTAATGTCCACCAGATGCTCCAGCAGTGAGTCCACCCACCCACCCATGCGTTCATCCATTTTCTTCTGCTCATCCAGTCAGTGGAGGTGCTGGAGCCTATAACAGGATTTAAGGTCCAGCAGAGCTCAGATGTTCATTGTCTGCTTCACTCTAGGGATGGCTCAGGTGCCTGCAGAGAGCTCTGTTGTCAGATGGAGGCAGTGTAGAAAGTATGTGATCCAACCTGTGGGCCACTTGTAGTTGTGTTGTTCTGTTTTTGGTCCCTCAGCCAACCGAAGAGAAGCATGAACTTCTAATATAAAGAGCTGAAGTGAAACCAAGTTTTAAAAACAGTGACGTGTCCACTGCAGCCAATGTCTGTGGTTCTCTTAATGTATTTGTTGGTCTTTGAAGTGTTTTCTCGTGATTTTTGGTAAATGGACTGATTCTTATAGCGCTTTTCTACTCTCCCGGAGTACTCAAAGCGCTCTATACAACATGTCTCATTCACCCAATCACACCCATTCTCGCAAGCACTTTATCTATACGTAGTGCTTTCTAAGTACATACACACACATTCATACTCCGATGGATATAGTGGAGAGCAAGTTGGGGTTAGTATCTTGCCCAAGGATACTTGAAATACAGACTGGAGGAGCCAGGGATCGAACCACCAACCTTCCGATCAGTAGGTGACCTGCTCTACCTCCTGAGCTACAGCCACCCTTTTTTCCATTCATGAACCCCACTGATGCTCTCTGCTTTTAACCAGCCCACTTGTTAACCAGTCAGCATCTGGCAGATGTGACATCCAGTCAGGGTGTTGGAGGAATGCACTAGAGGTGGATGGGATCGATGAATCCAGCTTGTCCGAGGATGGACATACATGTAGGACCAAAGATTCTGCTTATCCCATCATAGGGCAAAAGGTGGAGTACATCCTGGATACTGCATTCACCTAAATGGAAAATGTCTTAACTGAACTACTGAAATAATAAGGATGTACAAGAATTTATATGAAAGGCAAGTGATTAAAACCAAAGCAAGTCATCACCCTGAAGATGACCTCATTCCGGCTGCTAAAAGACATGAAGGGAGGGTTATGTCGACATATTTAAAAGCATGATCATTTTGTGTAACAGCTGGGTGTTGATTCTTCTGTTTACAAAAATACACTGAAGGGAGTCAGCTATTTAGTTTTTCCATTAAGTACATTTTCCCCACTCGTCAGAAATAGCATTTCATGTCACAGCATTTACTGATGACAGTAGCAAGTATGCTCGTCATATATTTTTTTCTGTGAGTCAAGCTCCGTCATACACATTAAATGTGAACACTAGAAAATGCATTAAAACTGGCTATTATACTATTAATAAAAAAAACATGCATTTATGGGAAAAAGTGGCTATTCTTTAATGCAGGGATGTTAAACTCATTTTCCATCTTGGACACATGGAAAGATGGAAAATGAGACTGACAGGAACTCCCCTTTCTGTCAGTCTAAGGTTTTACTGCACATGTAATCTCTGAAATTATAGGAGAAAGAGGTGCAATTTCAACAATATGTCTCAGGTTTTCTACTTGATAAAGAAATGCTTCTATACTCAATGTAAGAAATTAATGTGTAAAAATTACACCGTTTAAGCCCAAACAGTTGTGCTGACAAAGAGTTCTGTTAGCTCATTGTTCTGTATTTTTAAAACAGAAAATTTTCATTATCATAGAAAATTTCCTCTTTTTTTTTTCTTTTTTTTCTGTGGATCTGTTTTTAAAAATCATGCATTTCTATAGTAGGCAGTGAGGAAAAAAACAGGCACTTTTCAGTCATTTAATTTTTAATTTCTGTCTTAATTAATGACGATGGGGGGAGGTCTTTATCAGTAAAAAAAAAGAGCTGTGAAGATTAATATAATACAGTTAAAAGTCCAAAATTTATGCTGTCGTTTGCAGCTGTACAAAGTGGCCAAATTCAAGTTTTTGCTAGGTAGATTCTGGCCCCCTAGCCTTATATTTGATACACCTGCCTTAAGGGGACCAGATCACAGAGGGTATTTAGAGTCTAATTAGAACTGCATTATTTACTTATAGACAGCAAACTGAGTCATGGAAAAATGTTTTCAATCAATTTATTTCTAGCAAAATTGATATTTTTGAAGAGGAGCAACTTTAATACCTTAATGTAGCTTCACAAAGGCTTCAATGTCAAGCTGCTCAGTTCAGCTAAGTCCCCAGGGATCACAGAGGGCTTTTACATACTCATTTTAGTCAATTTAAGTAGCATAGTCACAAGCCAAAAAATGCATGTTTCCTCTTATGCAATCATTGCAGCATGTGAGAAGCAAATCCCCCTCAAAATGGTTTGTTTGTAATATTAGAATTTGTGGAGGGACCCATCAGGAAGTCATCCAGCTTGGCATGGAAAAGTTTTGGAGGCACATTCTTTCAACTGGCTCGAATGACAACTGAGTGCGCATGCTCAATGAGACCAAACATGGCAGGGAATAACCACCAGTTTTCAGTAAATCCAAGAGTACAATAAGTCCAAAACATTAGGATTTATCTACTGGCCGCCGTGTACCGAATAACAAATCGTCTCAACTATTAACCTCGACACTCCACGATAGAAGAAATAATTGAGAATGCTTTTGTGCATGTCATTTAGCGTCTTTCAAAGTAGAAATTTAGTTCTTCTGTTGCTCACTGACAATATTATCTGGTCTATTTCTGTAGCAGAGTGAAACAGTGTGAATAGCACGCCGCTGCCTTGGAAACAGAAACCCCAGAGAGAATGGAGGGCTGATTAGAGTAAGGCTGCTCGTCTCCAATCAAACCCAGTGTCTTGTCTGTTTACATGGAGCATGTCCAGAGAGTTCTCCACACTGAGCCCGAGGGGAAGTGGAGGATGGGGGGGTGGGGGCAGGGGGTGTCAATATATCCATTTGAAACTGATGCTAATATCCAAAGCTGCTAAAATGTGCGCAGGGTCACTGAAGAACGACTCGAAGCTCAGCTGGTCTTTTCCAGACCCGGCCCCTGGGATTACATTGTGTTTGCAAATATTCTTTAACGTAGTTTTACAGCATCTGATTGAAATTCCACATGATATGAAATTCATAAAGTACCTCGTGCTTTTCTTTGATTGGCAGCCTGAGTAGAAACAAATGATTTTCCCCAAAATGATTATATGAAGAAGAATTGCCAAAATACAAATTAAAAATGCAAAAATGAATATATCTAACATTTAGTTGAGGATCTAGCATTTTGTTTTACACTCACTTTTTGAATGTGGCTTTTAAGTCCACAGCTTTCTGTGTCTAAATATCATTTATGTAATTAACGCACTGGTTAAATAGATGGCCAATGCTGTTAACGTCCCGAGGTCTCATCATTGACAATAACCCCAACCCTCAGTTTTAATCCTTTATGGTATAGAAATGTGGGATTTTGTCTTTTTAAAAGTTTTCTCCATCTAAGCCAGCAGGTTGAGAAAAATATACACACATATGTAGTTGATACACACAAGCAATATAAATGTTTAAAGAAATCATTTTATTAGTCTCCAAACAGAAGTAGAAAACCACAAACACACTGTATAACTGTCCCCTATGACTATTCACTGACCTTTATGTCACTTTGCTAAATCTAAGTAAGAAGACTTTGGGAAGATGGAGATGAACAACCTGTTTCCTGTGTCTTTATCCCAAGCTAACCTAGCTAGCTGCTAGTGATAGCTTCAGCTACAGAAGTGGCATCAATCCTTGCACCAAACTCCTAACAAAAAAGCTAAAAACTCAAAACATCCAGTAATAACTTAAACAAAAACCTTTGCATGCAACTCACGCTTTAAAGAAGATTGGCCAGTTTTTACTTTTGGTCAACACAATCTACATGTGAGCCTTGAAACGTTGCTGGTTTGGAAAGGTTACCTGGAGACTGCAGCTCATGCACATTTGAGACCTTCTGCACTTTGTTTTCACATCCTTTTTTATTTCTGTTTCTCTCACTCGTTAGCTTCAGTCACCAAAAACTATTTGATTAGGTTCAGAGAAGATTGTGTAAAAGGAAACTTTTAAATGTGACACAAAGCATCTATATATATATATATATATATATATATATATATATATATATATATATATATATATATATATGTGTGTGTGTGTGTGTGTGTATGTATGTGAGTGTGTGTGTGTGTTTGTCATCAGTGGTGTGACACACACACCCACACAAAGGTTTTGAAATGCCAATGGCTTTGATTATTTGTGTTTCAGTATTTGACACCATGGGAACAAAAACAAGCTGCTAAACAAAACAGTTTCCAGTACAGTGCACAGATATTATAAGAAAGTAATTGGCCGCTTTTTTTTATTCAGTTGAGACTAACTAATTGAGATTAGTGAAATGCTCTTAAATGTCTTCCTTAGAAACTAGACTGGAAAATGGGCAAACACATTGTTGGTTTTGGTTTTGGTCAATTCACAGCATTTGTTTGCAGTAGGATAAAGAAAATTGCCACAGTCATCCTTTAAACAGGGCTCTGCGCCAGTCTAAACAGGGTCAAGATGGAGCGATATCACAAATACACTGCTTTATGCAAATTCACGCTGCGGTCAATCATGCACTTACCCCTCCACGCAGGGAGAAAATCCACATACAAATCCTCACAGGAAAGAGCTGCTTACAGATATCGAGATTAAGATTCATCCTGGCGAAAAGAGCATGCCACAGGTACGCTCAAATATCAGCCCATCCAAAAGTGAGTGCACAAACACGCTCACACACACACACACTCTTTAGCACACAGGCAGTGGGAAAACACAGCTCTAATACACAATAACACGTACTCGTGCTCACGTACGCGGACGGGCTTGGCTTTATTTTGGCCCGCTGCTCTGCGGTGAGCGGTGTGAGGCTTTAGAGGGATTGGACAGTGTTGACTTTGCCGTGAACCTGCAGAGCCTCTGCGCCCTCACAGCTGCCTCCCTCATCATTTGCGGAGGGCCTCCAATCGCTATGGAAAATCAGTGTTGGGGAGGGCAGAGTATATATCACACCTCCCCTCCTCTTCTCACCCTCCCTTTATGCCTCACCCTCCAACTGAGAGGGGAGGTTTTTATTGCTTCTCCTTGAAGGCGGTTGTCATAACTCACATTTCTTTAAGTTTATCTAATATTCCAATTATACTGCTGCATATTTGACGACCGCTGTTTTAAGAGCACCTCTCAAGGGCACGACTGCAGCTCAGGTATTTCTTAGCCTTAGGACTGCAGAAGGTCGGGCTGCCTATGACAGCTCTGTCATATCCCAACCTCCCCCCCTGCTGGAGCTTAAACACTCGGCCTTCTCAACAATGGAAAGAGTCAAACACTTTACACCTGAAAGTGTTTTACATTAAGCTCCATATTTCATCTGGCTATGAAACCAGCGAGCTGGGAGTGAAAGGTTTCGCCCAGCAACATGTTGACATTGCTCACTCATAGACCCGCAGGGTTTCAGTCTAAACTCATGCTGTGATGATCCAACATTAATCAGGTTTGATTTGAGGGCCTATTGTTCACATTTAATAACCAAGCTTCAAATTCACCAGCACTTCCCATTTCCTTCAGGAAGCTGAACTTTGGAGTAAAAGCCAACCTTTGGAGGTCATACACACATCAAGTCAAATAGAGACGATAAAGGAGAGACCCACACCCAGCTCTTCAATTCCCGCAAACTGTTGTAGTTCACTCTCACGGTTCTCATCGACCTCGTTTCAGCAGCTGTTTCTAGTTCAGAAGGAAAGGAGTGCTTAGATAAGCGGACCAGCTGCCCAGCGCTGAACAATACGATTCTTTTTTTTAATGTTCCACTTCACAACAATAGTTGTCTCAAAGCACTTTGATACTGCTAGGTAAAGACCCTGCAGTATCAAAGGGAGAACCTCAACAATGCCCTCTAAGTGAGGGCTTGTGACAGGGAGAAAACTGGTTTGAGAAAAGATGAGCACAGACAGACCACAAACAGCAAAGCAATGGCTAAAGTCAGATATCTGTCTTCCAGATCTACACCAAAATGGGTGACGCAGTATTAGTATTGCCACCTCACAGCAAGAGGGTTGCTGGTTTGAATCTACCAGACACTTCTGTCTCTCCTATGCGGAGTTTTTTCGTCTTCTCCCTGTGCTTTTTCCTCCAGGTACTCCGGCTTCCTCGCACAATCCACAAACACTCACGTTAGGTTCACTGCTGATTCTAAATTGACCATAGGGTGTGGCCTGCCTTTTACCCACTGACAGCTGGGGTAGGCTCCAGCATTTAAGAAGATGGATGGATCTGCACCAAAATCAAATAAGTTCTTCATTTGCTTGTGTCCCACCTCTCCAACAAATTTTATTCCCGGTAGACAAACAAATGGCATCGAACACATAAATATTCAGTGTTCGTTCTGCCTTTCTCTTCCACAGTCTCTGGTCGCCACATCCCTGCTGCTCTCTTCCTTTGTGTACACCTCTTTACAGTCAGGAGTAGCTTCTTAACTAACGGCAGTTGATGAGATTATGATTTTACTTTTAACCAGCCAAAGTGTTTACATCCAGCATTATCTAAACTCTGACCTATTTTTTTATTCTCTTTGTAGTTATTTTTATTAACGATTAATATTTCTTGTTAGGAAGTCGACCAAATGCAGGCTCTGGGTGGGGTCAGAGTTCAGGTCTGTTCAGTAATCCTTCCAAAAGTGTGCAAGAGTAATTTATGCAGTACCCATGGGCTGATGGAGATGAAAATTAAGACCCTAAGTAAAAGCAAATACATTCTTTGATTTGAATCTAAATTTGAACCTTCTGCTTTCGGTGTATTAAGCCCTCGAGCTCTGCGTTCTCCGAAAATGAGATTTTGGCACAAAGGCCGGTTTAGCTGCAAAAGGTTACGTATTAATTCAATTTTATGAGCTAGAGACCTGAACTGCATGTTAAATCTGGCCTTATCGAGTACGCTGGAGTGTTGAGGTATGGATTGATAAGACAAAAAAAGTCTACAGCCTTAACATGCTCCAGGCCTGAAAGTGTAATGATGGAGCAGCAGCATGGCCGACAGGACTGGCTCTTCTCCAACGACTAACCACTGAAGGTACGTTTCCTCCAGCATTTGGCACTGATACACGACCGGGTTTTCAGCCTGCAGTCACTGCCTCTCTAACACCAAGGCTTAGGTCCACTAAGCAAGACATATCTCCTGCTCATTCACTGTCTAAAAACCCCCAGAGACAGCAAATACAAAAAAAAGATCTATTTCATTTTATAATGAAAGCCAGCGCATAATTCTATTCATTTTTGTGCCTAGATCAGTGAAATTCAAACTCTTCCATTCACTTCCAGAGAGCAGACATACCAAAAGCCAAAGCCATTTACAGCAATAAGAGAGCGACTGAAAACAAGAGGCTGTGTTACAGAAGGGGAAGAAAAGAGAAGGGATCTGGGATTTATTCATACATGCACTTGTGGCCAAAGAAAATGGACACTGGCTTCCATTTTGGATCCTTCGTGACTTGTTGACCTTCTCTGGGAACCCATCGCTGGAGGCAGACAAGACATTCTTACAGAAACACGCCTGTGGTGGATATAGAGAAGTGGAAAAGCTGTTTCTTTGCCTCTTTCATTTACTTTCATACCTTCGAGGTGGCTTATAAGCCACTCAGACCACAGGGCCAATTTCAGGTGCAATTTCCTGGCAGGTCGAAGGCAGCTGCGCTCAGAACCTTGAGTCGAGCAGGGTAATATAAAAGCAAATGGACTCTTGCCCATTTAGGCTCACATATGGTCACATTTCATGGGAAAATGAGAATATGGAACGTCACAGAGCTTTCAAATCATGCTATTCTTTCTTGATGACGACTATAAACTTGTAAGGGTGTCACAGAGCCAAAATGCTGCCCTTTGTTTTCTAATCCCCATCAAACTAAAGAGTCCAGACCCTGAAAAAGCAGAAAGTCCCCAAACACTAACTTTCCCTTGTTGTACTTGGCACCTAAACATTTGTTTTGCATGTCTCTGTTGGCTCTATTCCTCATCCTTATGGTCAAGGTCTGCGGTAATGTCATGCAAATGACATGCAGGGGCGGTTTACTGGACAGGTTTGGGCCTGACTGTTACATCTCAGTGTTAACTTACTGTGACACACAAGCCAGCCCAAGGATTTCGTCACAAAAGCCAACAACAGCGTCCTCTAAGTCATTTCCGAGCCAGGTCCCCAGACCGGGGGCCGGCCCGCAGTCGCTGCGGGCTGGCCCCCAGGCTGTTTAGCTGACCTACTAATCAGAGAGTTATTCCCTAAATAGAAACGAGCCTTTCTGGAGTTCTGTGTCAGCACTTCTGCACAAAGGAGAAATGTCCTAGCTCTGCAAACACAAAGGCACAGCCCCTGCAACCAAAAGCTAAAACCAGAAAAAGAATGCTCCATATATAACGTGCACAGTCTGCATCATCGCCTTAACCTTACCTGAATGACCTCTGATTTTAATCAGGGTGGTAATTTACTGATAACTTTATGTGAAAATCCTTCAAACTGTACGTTAGACGAGCTCAAACTGCTGTGGAGTTCCCCTCAGTAATTAAAGTTGACTGTAAATAAGGAAATAAGGTCCGGGAATCTTTATGTGCAAACAATAAGTATTGAGTCACTGAGACGAGTTATTGATCAATTTTCTTCCTGGTTCGCTTGTTCGTTCCAAGGCCGGATTATTCACTTGGGGACCCCTGGGGTGGGATGAGTTTTGGGTCCACAATCAGCTTTGTGTGCGCTGTGTAAACATGTTTAATAGCTGATTTATAGAGGAAGTGCACCACATGAGGTCTGGTTCTGTTAGTGGTGAAGCATTGTAAGAGTCAGCTTGACTATGATGCTGGGAGTCATCGCAAAGCCGAGGCTGCTTGTTGGAAAAATTCTCCTTAACTTTTTCATATGCAAATATCTAAATGTATATGTGTTTACAGCAAGAATGTCAAACTCAGTTTACTTTGTAGGCCACACACAGTTTCACTTGTTTGGCCCACTCAAGATCAAAGTGGATTGCCTTTTCTATCAGTGTAAAGAAGTTTAACTACACACTTAATCCCTGAGATTTTTAGGATTAGGAAAAGAAGCGCAGCTTCTTAAAATACATCACAGTTTTTCTACATAACAGAGAAATGGTGCTATAGTAAATTAAAGAAATCTGTCACCACGACTCTTTGGGGTTAAATTCTGAAAATAAAGGTCTAAAATTACATTTACAATTCTGGCATGTCATTTCTCCGTATTCATAAAACAGAATGTTTAAGTTTATTAAAAAAAAATGTTAAAAATTTTTCTGTCATTTAACTGTTTATCTGTTACTCTGATGTGGATGGCCATGTGGAAGATCTTTATCAGTAGAAAAGGATGCAAAAATGCACTAAAAGTGCAAAATCTATGCCTTCCATCACATTTCCAACGCTGTACAGTAGACCGGATTAGAGTCTTTGATGGGCCAATTTTGACCCCTGGGGCCTTATGTTTGACACTTTTGAGTGTAGTTGTAGAAAGACGAGCCATTTTTCCCCAAGTCCCTGATTAAAGGAGTCCCTTAGAATTAGCAAAAGTTGTGCTGAATATATGAAGTTTTGTGATAATGTAAATAAAATAAAAAAAAGACAGCTACATAAAGCAAAAGACAGATCTGGATTTCAGAAGGCTAACATGACACGAACTGCTGTACAGATATATGAGTATTGATCGATGTTTGGTCTAGAAATGACAGGTGTACTGGCATCTAAGAGCCGTGTTAGCTGGAGTCACACATTAATCCCCACAGGAACTGATAAAACAGCCTCAGCTGTCCGTGTTGGTTTGGTTCAGCTCATTAAACATTCGACTTTGTATACTTTGTGTCACCTGTTATGACTTAGCTGTGAAAGCTGAAGTTCAAGAATGAGTTTTAAGATTTTCAAGGTTCCTGGTAATGAATTGTGACGTGAATATATTTGGTCTGCTTTTTCTGTCTCAGGCTGTGAAATATATTTCTTTTTTTTTTCTTTTTTTCAGAATTAAAAAATGCAACTTTGACTTTTTGACTCGTTTCAGTCGGCGCGACTTTAAAAGGGATGCATTTCATTTCATGGAAGCCAAAAAATTCCAATAAGTTAATCGCTGATGATGATAACCAACCAACCAAAAACAATCTAACACTGAAGCTGATGAAAAAGGTGATTCATTAAAATCACTCAGAATTTTGGGATCAGGCTCCAGCACTTTTAAAATAAAAGCTCTGAGCTGTTTTAACTGTGTAAGCAAACTTATGGAAGCAGAGTGAATTAATCCTTCCCTGAATAATCATCCATTTAAAAGTGTTTAATTATCACCTGGCAGAGCATCTGTTTGGGTGTTAAAGCAAAAGCAGGAGCACTCTGAAATGTTTCTTGGAGTGTGAACTTGTGCCTGAGGTTTTAACTTGAGCGTGCTAACAGCTTAGCCCTGACTGCAGTCTCTTTTAACGAGAGCGTTAACATCTCAGTGTGAAAAGTGCTCATTAAAAAAACATTGTGTTTATTCTGTTCTAATATTGCAGTAGAACACTTGCGCTGCACAAACTGACAAGGAAATAATTGAGAATAAAATAACCTTTAATTAGCCGGAAAGTGCAATAAAAGTGGTGCTCATAAATCTCTGTTTGAGTGGCAAAATAACAGGGAGTTAAAGGCCATTAGAAGTAAACATGTTGCACAGAAACATACACTAAATCAGAATGAAAGCGGAATTAAATCCACAGGAGTTCCTGTTTGTGACGATGTGGTGGAAGTGTAACCTGCCGACACGCTGTAATGAGAGCCGTGAAGATCCTGTGATGTGAAATGTGCCACATGAAGATTTACAGCTTCTACTCCAGAACTCCAAAACAATAACACAAAGTGATAATTTATTTCCATTTATTTCTTTTTTTTTTTTAATGCAAAATTATTTGCTCGTGAAGTCGGCACATGCACCAGACTTCCTGATCCTGGACCAGCACACTGTGTATGGCATTCCCGGAGAACAAGTCAGTGTATAGTCTTCTGTAAAATAACATGCAAAGCACTGCAGGTTCACAGGAACTAATGAAGTGAATCTCGCCGCTTGCCTGCATCAAGGGAGGTTACGTCCCTCCCCTGGACAGAAAAACTATTCATACTCTTAAGGTTGAACTCTTCCTCTGCTGCCACACTCACTTTAGCAGCATCCTTTCAGCCATGGGAAACACAAAGACTGCAGGACTTTCCGACCATGCAGGCAGTCACATTGCCCAGAGGAAATCCCACCGAATGAACTCTGACCCCGCAGAGGTCGCAGACGGTCCAACGGACCTCAGTGGACAACTCTACAATTTGTTTAATGTGAAGTTGTTAAAGAGACAGAGCAGGGACGCTGCCTGCTGAGCCACCATCAGTGGAATAATCTGATTAAAGAGAATATTTTGGGGAATGTGACCTATGGATAGAAACTGAGTCTCATTCCCTCAGGTTTTATTATGTGTTTACTATTCGGTCAGTTTATTGTTACTGCCAGTAATGTGTAGGACTAGAGTCCAAACAGGTGAGCAACAGAAAATTCAGTCCCTGTAGAGTTCTTATGGAGGTAGAAGCTATCCATACATGAAGTAGGACATTTTAACATGAGAGCCTATGGGGACCAACTCACTTTCAAAGGCAGCTTTTAGTGGACATTAGAGGAACTGCAGTTGTTGGTGCTTCACTGCTGCTTGGCTTTAACAGATAGTGAGACAAGGCAGCAATAAACCTGCACAGGCAAGCTGTTACTCGTTTATTCTGAATGCATTTACACTTAAACACTGATCAGACTTTAAGAGAGCAGCTGAAACATCTCACTTTCATCATACAAGTACGATTATAAGCTTGAATAAAGGCCAACACGCAGTTGCCTGGTTACCCACAATCAGAGGTTTTACACCTGTACGAGCTCAAAGACAAACATCTTCAGCCCGACACCTGGAAGAAAAACATCCCGGTCTGCATCTATCTCTGTTTTATATTTTATTTGTGGCAGCAGAATGGCGAGAAAAGTTCTTCTGACAGGTTTTATTCGCTCAGGTGTGCACATACATATGTTCATATATTTTTGTACATAAATTACACCACACACACACACACACACACACACACACACACACACACATACACACACACACACACACGCATACAGTGCAGCTTGGGATTAAATCGGAATCCAGTGATCCTTTTTGATTCTGTGGATGACTACAGGCAATAGAGTGAGGAGAGGAAGGCCTGCGTTATCCAAACACTGCTCTGTGATATCTTATGCATGGGAAATGAAATGTGCTCATGCAGCGGAGTGGACTGCTCGCGCTACATTACTTCTGCTCCTCCACTCATACATTTTCTCACCGCCGTCCGGCTGCTGCTGAATATAAATGGGAAATTTGGATGGAGCCGCCGCGGTTGCCGCTACTTCTGTGAGGTACTTGTTAAGTTAGCTTTTCATTCTAAGTGTTTCTGTCTGCATTCAGGCAGCCAATATTTTTTTTATCCCGAGTCCGTTTCCTGTCGTATGTGGCGCGGTTGCTTCGCAGGGCGGATGCAGTCTATTGTGAATGTGGAGGTGTGGTGCGGTGGCCAGAAATGACAATCAGCACAGCGACCCCGTTCTATTGTGCCAGCCTTCCTCTTATTTCCTGCGTCGCCTCTCGTCTCCTACACTCAGGCTTCATTTCATTTATTAGCAGCAACAGCAGAAGCCTCCGCTCTACCATACAGGTATTTAATGCGCACATACTCCTTGTGACATTTCCTGCGGTAAGCAAATCTACAGTCACAAGCTAATCAGTGCGTTTTTTCTCATGATTGACAGGTCAAAAAATCAAACCTCTTCTTCCTCGCTGCCCATGCTGCTGAGTAAACACGCTCTCACGGCTGGCTTGAGAATGGCAGGAAGTGTGCCGTAAAAAGCGGCGGGACTTTGGATGTGAAAGAGTGCAGTTTCAAATGGAACAAAGGGAGAAATCCACATGGTCCGGGCAGAAAAGGGAGCTGCTGGCTTTCCTGCCAAGTGTGAAGAATGACAGCACACTTCCATATGGAGCAGTAAAGACCTGAAGGGAAACATTGATTCTGAATCATGCCGGTATTGTTCTTCTCACTCAGGTGTCCGGTGAAAGCTGATATTATCACATCTGGCTTTGTGGAATATGGTCTGTGTATCTGTGAGAACCAGCCCGAGTTTTAGAGTTCGAGCCAGTTTTGAGAACCTATGACGCGTTTCATGGTGAAAGAATAGACCAAACCATCTGACTTAATTTCATTTACATAAACATAGTTGAAGTAGTGCTCATTGCATCATGGGAAGTCTCCCAGCAGGCTGAGCCTATAGCAGCATAAGTAAGAAATGGTTCAGGGTCACCTGACTTCATCAGGAATCAGGGCGGATGCAGTCTATTGTGAAGACTGCACGTGAAGACTCTCTGGTTCTTACTTAAAATTTTGCTTCTTAATAACCACCAGGTCGGCACTCAACTTAGGGCTCAACTTAACCAAATGCTAAACAGGTATAACCACAGAAATCGAGGTCACAAACATCTAGACCTTACGGTGCCCATGTTAAAAGATAGAAATAAACAGGTAGATTTAAACAATAAACAGGCCACTGATCGTCTGCTGGATGTTTAAGGTCATCAGCCTGGTTACCTGGGAAATTGTGAAATAGCTCCAAAAAACAACAAGTTGTTTGTGCACTGATGTGATCTGGCAGTGATCGGTTCCATGTGGGACTCAAACTGCAGCCTCTGCTGGAAAAGCAAAATGACTTATGCCCCTTAAACTTGAAAATTCTCAGCTCATGGACATGGACATCAATCAATTGATATGAGTATTTCCAGACCTGCTGTGAGACTGTTGGCAAAAGCACAGCATGTCCTCCAACTAACCAGTCATATCTGACGTTTTAAATGAAGTGTTCCTTAAACTACACAGGAGTGTTTAAAGGAGCTGGGCAGTGGCACAAACACAACTCTAGATCGGGATACTCCAGGTCAGCCCAACCATCTTTAAGCTCCACTTTCACTCTGGTTGACTTTAACCACTAAAGCGAATTGATTAGTTGTATAAAAAGTTCATGATCTGGGTTCAAATAGACATTTATCAAGTCTAAGTTACCTTTAAGTCTTCCACATACTAAGGCGAACTCTCGTTGTACCTGAACCTAGAGAAACAACTGTTGGTTGTTGCTTCATTTCAAAAGAATCTGAGAGATTTGTGACAGAAAAAGAAAGCAGTCACATACAGTATGTTTGCTAGTGAAGACCTTGCTCAAACAGTGGCATTGCTGGAATCATGGATAATCTATCGCCCTGTGTTTTTGAAGATTGCCAAAAGTTTGTACTAGTACATCACTACCAGTAGACCTTTACAATAACATAAAAGAGTAACAGATGACTGACAAATTTAGCTGGTGTCAACAGCAAAGATGCCCATCGATATCCAACTGAAACAACTAATGCTGAACAGAGGTGGTTATCTATGACACCCACTATCAACCATCCTGAGATCCTCTCCCACATGATTTCACCACCTTCCACACTTAATGACTCACAGAATGGTGTGGTTCAGGAGTCAAATACACGGGACTTTCCGCTCATCTTCAAAAACTGAAGAAGAAATGAAGACCAGTTGCCTTTAGACAACCGTTAAATGAATGACTGAGAGCTTAGCATGATTTATGGTAGGTTTTTCTTTCAAAACCTGTCAGCTTTAAGTCATCATTGGTGATGAAAAGAAACCAATTCAGTTATAATTTTTTTTATCCCTGATTGCCAAAATGTGGGAGAACAATAGATAGACTAGAGTTAGGGATGGAGGATACTGACCCTCTAAGGGTTCATTTTTGACCATCTGTTAGTTTAGGTTAATTTTGCAGGCCCTTATTATGGAAATTATTGGATAAAAAAATGTTAACACGGTGTGAATATAAACACCCCTAAATGAAAGCTTCATGTCCAAGTCCTGATGAGCTGTATGTGTCTCTATTTGCACGAACCTGTGCATGCATATCACTGTTTGCAGTTCTAGGCTTGAAAACCAAATCAAATATGTTTACATGCCAATTACAAGAGCGCCGTGCCAGCTCAGGGCTCCCAGCAGTCTCGTTCTTATGCCACACACTCAGCCCAGCATTCCTCCTGACTGGTTTGAGGAGAGCAGCACCCCAATCAAAGACAACAAACCAAACAAAGCTTTAGGCAAAACCAGCCCACACCCGATAACACCAGTCTGAAGACGCGCAGCCTTTAATAGTTTATTGCATAATTACTGCTTTGTTTGATGTTGACGGCATGCTCAGAATGAAAGGAGACCCAACTCCTCTGTGCCGTCAATAAGAGCAAATCTTTGAGCTAAGACACTGTGAGACACGTGTAAAAACACACACGCGTGAATTACAATGCAGGTTTATTGACGCAAACGGAGTACGGAGCAGTAAAAGCAGCTTAAGCGCTCCAATTTGAATAAAGGAATCATTTGTTTAATGAGAGAGAGGAAAGCATGAAGGAATGTGGCAGCGTGTTCACTGTCTCCCTGGAGAGGTGCGCTCAGAAAAACACCAAGAATATTTGTTTGTGTGGTTACTCGTATGATGGAAGGCTAGACTAGAGTCTGCTGACAAATCTTTGTGCTGGCTGATAAATGCATTTTGAGACCAAGTAAAAAAGTAGTCGAGCAGGCGGAGACAGTTTTATCAACCATCTGAAGATCAGCTGATATTTTTGGCACAGTGCTTTTATCGCAGTGGTTAGCCCTGGGTTCAAGTCCAGGCTGTGCCTATGCAGCCTCTCTACAAGTACTCAAGCTTTCTTCCACAGTTCAAGGACATGTATGGTAGGCTAAATATTGGTTCTACATTGGCTGTCGGTGTGAATGCGAGCATATCTATCTCTCTGTGACAGCCATGTGATTGGTGTGTCACGAAACCCTGGCCTTGGAAGAAGTGAGCCAGCTTTCTTTCAAGCAGATTCAAGTGTGGCAGCCCACACAGACAACTGACTGTAGCTGGGAACCTGTGGTTACCTCCAGGGAAAGTCTATTGAACCAGCTGAGGGATGCCAGACCAATCAGCGACTAACTGGACCCACCTGCATCTTTAAAAGGCTGAAGAACATTCTATAGCTGTGTCCCAAAACGTCGGCTGCATCCTCTAGAGGCCACATTTGAAGGCCGATTACGTCACAGCCAGACGCCGAAGGCTATCCAAATTCGTCTACTCCTTCAAATGCGGCTGACAAATGTGTCCTTCATTTCCCCAAATTTGAAGGATGGGTCGGGTGTGTCCTTCGTGCCCCACCATATCCCAGAATTCATAGCGCGGCCCAGCCAAATTTCAGCTGCCAACAATGGCGGCCGCTATTGAGTTTTAAAATTAGTCTTATTAATCTTTC
The DNA here is from genome assembly GCF_018398535.1 of Haplochromis burtoni. Taxonomy (NCBI): domain Eukaryota; kingdom Metazoa; phylum Chordata; class Actinopteri; order Cichliformes; family Cichlidae; genus Haplochromis; species Haplochromis burtoni. Next base: position 2,025,345 of record NW_024582381.1, on the reverse strand, counting down.
TGGGCCACAAAATAAACTTTTAACATATTTTAAGGCGAGAAAGTAGCTGTGTGAATTACAAATATCTACTTGGTTTATCAAGACATCGCATATTTGCAAAAGTGTGCCGATGTTTTCGGAGACATCTGTTACTCACCCGCTCGATAGCAAGCCGGGGGGTTCAATAGTCACTCCAGCCGGCGAGAGCAGCGGACTCCCGACTTCATCGTTTTCAGACCCCCGCTCTTTCGCTACTCAGGTTAAAAATGATATATAAGTCACTCGGATAACTTAAAAATTTAATTGTTTGCCTTTTTCCTGTGTTTTATTTGTTCCGGAGTAAATCGGTTTGGCTGAGATCAAAGTTATTAGATTAAATAAAACTTTACTAATCCATCGGGTGGGTTCCTCCGGGATTTTCACACAGCTGAATAAACGTTAAACAGAAAACTGATTAAACAGAAGTGTGAGATGGTCGAGAATTGTGTCCTGGCCAGTGTCCTGTTGTATTTTAGATAGCAAGGAGCAGACAGCCGAGTTAATTAAACTCCACCAAGACAGCGGTGACGCAAATCTGAAGGCTAGACCGTCCCTTCTCGGTCTTTGAAGGACCTGGCCCACGTAGACCGCGAAGACCGGGTCCTCCGAAGGATGGCCGACGTTTTGGGACACAGCTATTGAGGGGCTGCTGCTTTGTAGTGAGTGTGCAGTCTGTCCCGTATGGTTCTGTCTCTGAGTCTTGTTTGCAAAACCTTGTCTAAACTGTGAGATTCTCTCGAGTAATATTAGTTGTGCTTCGGCTCATGAGGCTAATTTTGATTTCTACAGGTTAGAATTAGAATAGAATTCAACTTTACTGTCATTGCACATGTCACAAGTACAAGGCAATGTAATGCAGTTTGCATCCATCCAAAAAGTGCTTTAGCAATAGATATATTACAAAAAAATATATTAGCAATAATATAGATATATATATCTGAAGCCTTAAGCGAGCAAGTTGTTTTTGTATTGTTTGTTTGTTTGTGATAAATCTCAGTTGTTTTTCAGTTTTGAGGGTTTTTTGTAATAAAACTTTTTCGACACAGTAAGAATCTCATTTATGTTATCTCCCCTGTCTGCTAGCAGAGCTGGTGACCTTTCCAAGATGTACCCCGCCTCTCGCCCTGTGACAGGTGGGGTACACCCAACCCCTTGAATGTATTTAGTGAAGCAATGCAAAATTTTAGAGTATTTTTACAGTTTTAGACCCTGAAAGTACAAACGGGTGAATTGAAAGTATTTTTAAGCAATGCAGGAGCTGAAAAACACATTTCAGCTCAGTTTTAAAATTGCAACCAAATCAGTTTTACACCCACTGCGTGTTTCAATCTAAAGACACACTCTTTTTTGGTCAGTAAGATTATAATATGTCATAGGTTCAAAAGCAAAACTGCACCAGTTTAATGGCTGTGATGCAGAAGAACAGAAACATGCATCCTCACTAGACAATGAGCCTGGTATTAAAATTTAGGTAAAACCGAGTGCTTTCCTGTAATTTGTTTTGACCAGCTACCTATCCCACATGGTGATATGACTCATAAAAGTTCAGTTTTTAGGTTTTCTTCAGTGAATTATCAGAAAATAGTTCAGTGCTTTTGACCAATGCTTGTTTCTGTTCCTCTGCGTCACAGGCATTAAATGCTTGGTTACAGACAAAATTGTACAGAGGGAAAACACAGATTTTGTCCTTAAATCGTGACTGGTGGGTGTAAAATTGATTTGATTGCAGTTTTTAACGGAGCTCAAATGTGTTTTCAGCCTGAAAATTTCACGTGGATATCGCCTGTACTTTTTTAGGTCGTGATGGATTAAATGTGTGCAAAATTTCACCCATGTGTACTGTGAGGGCCTGTAATTCACAAAATATTCTTCACATCGAGGTAAAATTTCGCGTGGCTTTATTAACTATAAACGTTATTTTAGATTTTTAAATATCAGCTGGTTGGCTGAGGGGGTCGGGTGGGGGAGCGACTCTCTCTGGAATGAGCCTCCTCAGTGACGGTGATTGTTGTTTCACGTCTTGTTTTGAATAATTTTCTGGTCTTTATTTGTTCTTTTTTGTGATAGACATAAAGTGTATATTTGTGTAAATGCTGGAGTGGAATGTAATTACTTGTCTGCATATTTTGACAAGTCTGGATCACAGAAACTATTTTAACTCGGTTCTCAAATAACTGCACAAAAGCACAAACTTGTTACTCATCACAAACCGGCTAATGTCTTGTTTTGCTGGTGCACACATGGCAATCTTCCTTTTGTGTGTGTGGCCTCACACAGACAAATTTGTTTGTAAAACAAAGATCAAGCCACAATTTGCCAGTGGCAGAACACAGCTCTGCGCTTGTGTGTACCTTAAAGCAAAAAACAAAAAACAAAACCTATAATCATTGCTGAAGTGCTGCGCATTCGCACAGTCCATGAAAGGAATTCTAAGCAGTCATAACACACCATGGACAACTGCGGTTTGTCTGTGTTTCCAACCTCTAGGTGCAGCATAATAACAAATAAGTTTCAGTTGTCAAAGTCAATCTGTTTCACACTGTGAGTTTGTCCTCCCAAATATGATAATGCACCATTTCTTCATTGTAAACCCTGAGCTGCAGTGGAAACCCGTGTGGTTATCACACACAGTTCACTTTTCCATGACAAGCTCATTAGGCTGATGTTTACATGGGTGACTTCTGGTGGTCATGTGAGTGACCATCTAGTCCAAGTTAACCTTCTGAAACTTGTATACAATCCCTGTTGCACATGCTCATTCCACAGTGAATTGGGCTGGACGTGTTGTTTTTTTCTATTAAACAAGCAAGTCCCCGATTGTCTATGTCAACTACATACTTATAAATATGGAAACAGATTTGGATCTGCTTTTTCATTAGCACATTACTGATCAGCTCTTATTCACTATCTTTAGGAGATGCGTAGAGAAATGTTAGTAAATCAGACACTCCTATTATCTTCAGTCGATGCTGTCATAGCCAATCAGAGTGTCTGATTAACAGGCTCGGCTACTCAGGGTTTGCATAAACAAACAAGCCTCATTCATCTATCCTGACAGTCTGCACCATTTATTTATTATCCTGTCAGAAATTCTCTTTGACTTTGGGGCACCGATCAGACAAATACAAGTACATACATTAACAAGAAGGCAGCATAACAGCATTAACAATGACTGGCATACAAGCAACACACACCTCATATCTCCTGGATCAGTTCAGTGTAGTTATACTGAAAGGTATAAATGTTCTGTGTGCATGAGGAGTCCCAAAGGTCAAACCTATAGTTCAGTCCTATTTACCTGAGAGAGGCACTTATGTTTGAATCGCAGATTTTCTTCAGTTGCTGTCTCTAAAGAATCTGGTCTAGGTTTACTGTGGTGAGAGAAAAAAATGTATTGGCGACGTGTCAATGGACAAGCCTCCAGCTTTGAAAGGCTTGTTGCAGAATCCAAACAAGTTTCTGTGTTTTTCTCTCAGCATTATGGTTTGAAGTTCTGTTTTGCATGAAATCTGCCAAATTTCAATGTTTGCTGGTTTCCGTTGGGTTTTTTTGGACTAATATCCCCCAACAGAGAGAACGGACATCTGTTTTGAGTGACATATACAATTAGCTGAGGGGATGCTGACTCTGTGTTTTGATAATAAAACTGTCATTTTTTAAAATTTATCATCAACATTTACACATTGCATATTTGTGTCTCAAAGGTTAACATTCCTCAGATGTAAATGAAGTGTTGTGCTCTGCAGTAAAAATATGCTGCCTGATGGTGATGAGTACAAAAAACTGATCAGCACTGAGGCATACATATGAGTACTGATGATGGTTTCATCCATGGTATATAAATGACATCTCTAATGATATTTAAAAGCCACATTACCAGCATAATAAAAAGATTTTGGTCCTAATAGAAACTGATAAAAAGAGTGTCAGCTGTTGTTTAAAAATGGTTTGATTCGGGTCATTAATCCTTTAAATAAACATTTTATTGAGTTCATTGTTATTATAGCTTAGCAGTCATGACTCCATGATGAATTGATGGTAATGACTCTGCCATTTCCATATTTTGCAGACATGTGATATTCACCCATTGATAGTCTACAGTGTTTGCTTGTGTACAGGATTAAAATCATTGGAGAACACATGTTTAGTTGTTTGTCATCAGCATATAAATCATAAGCTATACCGTGTATACTTGTGATGCAGTCGAGAGGAAAATGTACAGATGAAAAAGAGAGTGGTCCCCAAACTGAAGCCTTGTGGAGCACCTGAACAAACTTTATTTAAGAAACAAATTGAAAAATAAAATCTCTAGTGTCTCGTTCAGTCATGTGGCAGGTAGGAGGCACAGCATGACCACGATTCATCATTCTGTGACATCTTTATTTGCATACGGTTGCTGTAATACACAGTCGGCTGCTCACAGCCCGACACACCAACAACAACACGACACAGGGCCCTAGTTCATTTGTGAGCAGGTGAGGAGTGATGCACTGATTCCGCTCAGGTGTGCCAACCTCCCCCACAGACCAAGCCCCGCCACACTCCCATTTACTTATCACTGAACCCTGTTGCTGACTCCTCTGTCACTTCTTTCAAATGATGTTTAACTGATTTAAAAACTTGACTATCATAACATTTCCTCACCAGTGAATTGTTGTGAGGCATTCCCATACGGCATTACTCCTTTGGTCTCATATTCTAAAACTAAAATGTAACAAAGTTGCTTTTGATTCTTTGCTTAAACTAAATTTGCTGATCAAAACTTTGAATTTTGATTACAATTCTTTCTCTTGTTTAACAACTTTTTAATACCAGACTGCATTTCAATTTATTACGGATCGAGCAAACTCGATAAACATTAGAATATGCAACATATTTCTTCTCTCCTTGCAAATGTATATGGGATACCTGTCATACCTGATACGTAAATGTCTGCATGCAACAAATTTGTGTACCGCTGTTACTTTGAGTCAGCCAGCAGCCTTCATATAGACTCCAAGACTCATCATCTTCCTCATTAACAACATTAAATATTGAAACTTTATTTCAGTTTAGATCCAATTTTGCGTACAACATTAATTGCCAAAGCATGTCCCAGGGCACCCTGGTGGGCCCTGTAGGTTTCTAGTGTTGTTTAAAAATGCCATTTTAATTATGACGTTAAATAAATATAGATTTAACTATATATGTATTAAATTCAGCAGCAGAACTAAGAGAACTCATTTTTAAACTCATCTGATATGCAAAGAATTGACTTGTACTAGCAGCAAACATGTGCCAAACGTAAAACTTTTACTGGACAATCAAACTCAACAAGCAAATCATCAGAAGATCAAAATGAATTGAGGACAATACAAGGGACATAGTGCGATCAGAAGCTTCAGTGGTGATCACAGGTGTGATAAGCGGTTACTGTTTCAAAGGTACATTTGAAAATAGCTGGTTCACAGTATTAATTATCCCAGCACATCATCAAATTGATTACATTTCGATAAATAGATTTGCTTGAGGTGTATCGCTTGTGCTAAATTGTACTACATAAATAATTTGACCATCCTCTCAGTAGAAATTGAACCAGTTCAGATGAGCAAACAGCAGCAAGTCAAACAGTTCTTGTCTATGGTCATCAGTGGCTCTGATAACAGATGTGTAGGTACTACAATCGCATAAAATAAACCTACGTCACTAACACTGAATGCAGGATAATTATTTACTTGCTTATATAGAGTGTTTTTGTGTCTTTAAGCCAACTCGGGGTATGATTAGGTGCAAAGAGCTGCTCTGTGTCTTATCAGGAATCAAGAAAAACATCTGTCAGTTTGAGCACTGCTCTTAGTACTTACTTCCTTTGATCTGAGCTCTCTGTAGAGAATACTGGAACTGATGTTTACTCGGGGGAGATGTTTGTACACCAAATCTGCCTGAAACCTAAGCACACTATAACACTATACATGTGCAGCCTGCTGGTACTGAATAATGGCATGAAGATCCTGTTTATTAATCTACACCACAGCCACCTGGTTCCCATGGAAGAAATAAACAGCTGATTTAATATTTATGTACTCAGTGCAACTCTTGATCTGTGATTACTTATACCACATCTTGCCAACAGAATAATTTCCCAGGAGAGCTGTTGTTTGGAATAAACAAACACATCTTTCAGTTTTATCTTATAGGTATTTTAGGCCGGCCCAGGCAAGTTTTACTCTGTCGTGGAGATAGAGCTTGATAGATACTACAAGACAGTATAAAGTAGCAGCTCTGTAACTTTTCTGGAGGATGTTTTTTGTTTACTGAGGCTCAGGGTTTCAAAGGCATGGAGGATATTTTTTAATCCATCCATGAAATTTCAAATAATCCAAAAATAGAAAGATAATCCAAAGACAAAAAGTGTGTGTTGTGTCCACAATCATTGTTTAAGACACTGACATTGGAGGACATGAGACAGGAAAAAGGTTTTAAAGATTAACTTACAGAGCTGTGGGAACCCTACGGGTAAAGCTACACGTAGAAAACATGAGCTTAACTTTTAGGGTCTGCAGGAGAATGAGAATGTCAGAGTCTGACTGGGGAACTGACGACCTGCCACCTGAATCGCTGAGAATGTCATACATGAGAAAATGTCAAATTAGCCACCTGAAAACTTGAAAAATGAACAATATTACAACAAAGACTTACAGGATAATCAGGTGAAGTGGATGGAAATGACACTAAAAGCCAAATTGATATATATCTATTATATATATAGTATATAATATATATATATATATATATATATACTATACTATATATATATATATTATATATATATGTGTAGTATATTACTATATTATGTGTGGATATATATATATAATATGTGGTAGTCGCCTTAATACTATATTCTATATCGTGTATATATATACACAATATAGTCATATATATACTTTATATAATGTACCTAATATAATAATCTATAATATAATGTATAATATATATGTCATAGTTTACCTATACTCTTATATACTTATCTATACTATTATATGTATGTACTATATATAATTACTATACATATATCGTATGTATATACTACTTAATATGTATACTAGTATATGTATGTACTATATATATTATATGATACTATATATGTATGCTATAGTATATATATGTATATTATAGTGTATGTATATATATATATATACTATGTATGTCTAGCTATAACCTAGTACTATAGTGCTATATGTATGTATACTATATGTTATGATATTTATTACGTATATATATTATGTATGTCATAATCATAACTATGTATATATGTTTATGTAGTTCTTATAGTTATATACTATAATACGTACTATTCTGACTACTACTATATATATATGTATACTTATATATAATATATATATTGTATATAATAATACTATAATAACTATAGCCTATCACTACTATATATATACTATATATATATATCACTAATAACTATGTACTATACTAATACCGTAACGCTTACGGATAGTATATAATATAATATATATATATATATATATATATGCCCGTATCTATATATATAATAATATTATATATATAGTATTACTATATATATATATTACTATATATTGGTAGCTATATATACTATATCTCTCTTTGTGTACTCCAGGCTGTTCGGATCTTTAAGTATTCAGCCCTACTCCTACTATCATTACTATACATATACGCCTTAATATATGACTATATATATTCATAATATTAGCACGGTATAATATAATATATATATATATATCTATATCAATTTTACTGGGTATGAAACTTCAATATCAAGTCGCTAAAAGTGTCACCTGTCACCTGTCTGGTAGGGAAGAAGCCTGAGGTTGTTTTCAACATTCAGAGGTATCACCTAGATGCAGTTAAGCTCACCTCTACAAACTGTATTTGTTAAGGAGCCAGAATATTGATGAGAGATAGCAAACATGGGTATACTTGTATATCCTCTCCAGTGCAGTGGATAACAGGGCTGCTTCTATGCACATTTGAGCCATGGAAAAGGTTCAGACCTTTGTTTAGGGAAAGAAAATCAAACACAGATCTACTTATTCTCAAACCAAAGCCTCACACACTGAAGATCAAGGCCAGCACACCAAAGAACAAAGTGTCCATTTGTGTTTATTTCTACAATGCTAGCAGAATCTGAGAGGAAAGCAGACTTTAGCAATACTGGACATTAAAGTCCTCTTTTAAGGAGTAGGTCAAAAGTCGAACAGCCTGGAGACAAAAAGAGAATAAGACTCTTACATGTCAGCTAAGTTTAGGCACTCAAAATTCTAGTTCTCTTGGAAAAGCAAACTGGAAAATGAGGCTTTTAAATGTTACTTTAAGGGATCTTTTACCGCCATCCCACCATTACCAAAAATCTAAATGACGAGACAGATGAGTTTAGATGAAGGTTAGGGGAAGATGAGGAGATATGCACGGTTTTAGTGGATAGAGACCAGTTTCTTGTATGGTAAATGGTAAATGCCTACTTCCACAGTGACGGTCAGGGTTGGTGTCACTGACCTCTGGGATCTGAGTGAAACCAATCATTTCAAAGTGATTCATTTAAGCTACAAAATCTTAATTATGAGGCGATTAAAGTGTCCTATAAATAACCCGTCACTAAAAGCCAACCCCATAAACGTGCCCCATCGTCGGCGCCCTTCTCCATCATTCGAGTTGTTCCTCTCCTGTCAGCCGGAGAATCATGAGACGAGCTGCAGACTGAGAGGAGGAGACGGTTTTGTAATATCTGCTCCCCGTGGCCTTGCGTCTGGCTCTTAATGGCACTTCACAGCGGTAATGGTGCTGAGGGTTAATGTTGATGTGGATATGACTCTGCGTGTGTGTAGCCGACGGTCGGCCTGTCCTTCATCCCCAGAGCTGTAGCTCTTTATCAGCCCCGCTCTCTCGGTGTCTGAAAAGGTTTATGGGTGAAACCCGGCTACTCTGGATCGTGCCACAGGGCTAACACAGGGCTGTGGCTGCACTATTTTCCTCCCGTCTTTCCCAAACAGATGCACGTGCACTTGATGATTTAAAGGCCCAACAGCCCGCGAGCCCGGGCTCGGAGACGGTCGCGGTCCAGACTGATATCGATCCGCCGTTTCATTGCTTTGCTTTACGAGCTGCTCCAGTTTAATTGAACAGAAGTGAAGCTCAGAGATTTCACCTTTCCCAACGAGCACTGATGTGTGATTAGTGTAATGGGCCCGGACAGTGGTTCTTACATCATGCATCAAGTTTCTATCTAACAGATAACACACTCTTCATTTGCCTTGTTACTGTCACAGCATGTCAAGATCTCAGCCATGCTGAGAAATGCGTATTGATTTCCAGCTCCAGCATGAAAGCACGTTTTGCTTTCATTGTGGCGAGAAATAATTTTCTAGTGTTTTTATCACATCAAGCTAAAAGAAAGTCATACACAATTCATATCCAGACTTTATAGGGAGTAAATACCTAGCTCTTCATCTACTGCTGTTTCACCCCATCTGCATGGACTGAGATCCAACAGCCATCTGGCTCTTTCTTTATTCTCCCAAATTGATCTACCACTCAGCTAACCCTCCCCACACAGAATATATATGACTTCACCCTCCCATTCTCCAGTTAACCCACAGCAAATCAGCCATTTAAGTTTGGGAGCTTGGCCAAGGCTATATCTCAGAAAAGAAAAAAAAAGAGGGAGCGAGGTGAAAATTTGGGTCTATGACTAAAAGCGTTGGCTTGCACCCAGCTCCACAGTCAGGGTTAAGGTAGCTACAGCTAACAGCTCTGGATGTGTGAGCTCACAGCAGACATTGTGTATGCATGTGTTTCCCAGCATCCCGGTGTTGGGTTTCAGTTTTCGTGCTGATGGGAGGAAACGCTGATTTAATTTCAGCCTCCTTGGAGCGCTTGATTTACAACCCTCGATGCTTTGAGATAATACACTATGGCCGGGCCGCATTAGCTGAGAGAGCAGTGAGAGTTAACCTCTTAGATGGGTTGCCGGTGATCTTGTGGATGCTAAGGTTAGAGTCAGGTTAACGTCCACTCTGTTTTATGATTTTTTTTTTTTTTTTGGCAAATTGAAAAGCTTTTAATAAAAAAGTTGTCAAGATGGATAAGTCTTCATTTGAAAGGTAACATCTTTGGTTTCTGAATAGGTCCCTGTTTAGCATGTGGCTAAAATACAACAATGATTGCTGGAACAGGAATGTCACACAGGAGGGTTGAACAGTTTAACCCTCTGAGGTTTTTAAAAAAAAAAGGGTCTGAGGTAAATCTTTAATGGTGTTCTGTTGAAGTCATTTTTTTTTTGTAAACGTTTTTAAGGATTTGGATTTTCACCAGTGATGACTTAGATCTCAAAGAGTTCTTGCCCTTTTGGCTGCTCTCTTTAGGGGTCACCACAGCAGATCAGCTGCTTCCATCTAGCATCCTTCAATACATCCATGAATCTTTGCTTTGGTCTTCCACTTTTTCTAATCCTGGAAGCTTCAAATTCAGCATCCTTTATGCATTACATCTACTTTCTGTCCTCCAAACATATCCAAACCATCTCAGTCTTGCCTCTATAACTTTTCTCCAAACTGAGACTATCTGACCTGTCCGTGTGATTTGCTCCTTTGTAATATTGTCCATCCTGGTCACTCCCAGTGAAATTCTCTGCCCCCAGTCTTTTTGTCAGCGTCAGCATATTTAGAAAAAAAAATTGAATTCCTTTTAAAAGAAGTACAATGTGTTTGACAAGTCTTAAAAAAACATTTGCATTATATATGGTTCATTTTAGCAAGTATCCTGTTTTATTGTGAAGAGCTTTGTAAGAGGAAGTGAATGTGGTTGTGATCTGTAGCAGGACTGAGAGAACTTGCAATGGAAAGTACAAGATGTTTGTGCAAGTGTGCATGAATGAGCTGGACTCTCTGCTCGACAGTCTTTATCCTTGCGCACATTTTGCAAACTGTCCACCGAGCAGCTGCTCACTTTTGTTTTAGTTCTCGAGCCCGCGCTCTAGAACTAAAACATGTTTTTTCTACGGAAAACATCCTCCACCCTTCGGAGGGGGAAATGGTGCAGTGAAACCATGCTAGCCCAGAGCTATAAGAACCCAGAGTGATGTTTAAACTGAGTGTATGCTGTCCCAGCCTCTGTTTCTACCTGTTCATGCTTCTAAAGTAGAAGTTCTGTGGGGATCACTTTAACGTCTCTTTGTCCTGGTTTTATCTTTGTATTGTGCTGTTGATTTTGTGTTCTTATGGTAAAAACCCAAAAGAGATCACACATGAAAATCCTTTCAGGTCATTTTATGTAGTAATGCAAAACTAATCCAAAGTGCAAATGTAAAAAATTACTTTCTCTGGCGAGTAATTAAGCAACATACTGCATTACTTTAAAGAAAAGTAACAAATAATGTGTTTAAAACAATACTTTTGTTGAGTAGCAACCTCTTAGTGCTTTCTTTGGAGGCGAGCAGAAGGGATTTTGTGGGAAAATGTTGGCGTTCTTTTTGTTTGCCAGTTATATTGATTATTTTCTTCAGACACAATATTCAGTCCAAATTAGTTGAAGGCGTTTCGCACGTATTACCAGATTTTGATCCAACTTCAGTGTGATATACACGATGTACATTAGGATTCATGCTGTGTTGTAGACATAAGCGATTCATGAACAGAGCTGAAGTCGACATGAGAGGCTTAGATATCAAACTGAGGCATATTTGGACTGCAAATATGTTTCTGACAAAAGGAAATAAGATTTTGGATGATTATTATTAGAGGGAATTTTCTCCATCTGCTCTGCAGATGTATTTTATGGAAGCGGGATGCTGGTTTCATGCATATAAAATGGAGAGGAAAAAGGAAAGACAGACAGCCAAATAGATGCTCATCCTACTCTTGACCACACGCTCATCTCCTTTTTGACCATGGATCTCCACGATGGGCTCTCGCAGTTTTATGGCCTATAACCATTCTGGGCTATAACACAAGATGTCATTATACATTCCACGGCAGAGTGGCTCTCCTCGTCTGTTCTGTGCTATTGAGCAGCAGGGTGATCTTCAAAAGGAGACAAGCCAAAGACAGGTCCCCCAGAAAATGAGATGCTAAGGTCATTAACTTTTATCCTTCAACTAGGTTATGGGTTTAAGCGGGACCATCGAGGCTCCTCTCAACAATCTGGCCCCGCTCTGGCTGAGGTGAATTGTGGGAGGCGAACCTCACAGAGAAAAAAAACTGGACTGCGGTCCTGGATTAGTTGAGCACTTTTCCTAATTTCCCTGTTGGTTTGCGAGCAGCTCTCTTACAATGTCAGAGCAGCATTACTATGCTAGCTTTGGCTCTTATGCTTTAATAGAAACTATTCAACCATAACTCACTAATGGGCTGTGGGTCATCCTTGGGTCAACACGGAGTCATGAATAAGGGCCACACTTTAAGTCAGGAAGTCTTCCAACCTAAATGTCCGTATATGGTAGGAGGTTTAATTCTCCTCTCTGATATGACCTGTGGTAGCATCAGGAGTGAAACCAATAAAAAACAGACTAACTAACCCTTCTGTGATGTCACAGGCATATGGTGAGTATCAACCACCAAAAGTAACTTGTGTTGCTTTTGGAAACGTCTGTTTAACCGTTTAAGTTAAATTAAGGATTTTGTTTTTGTTTTGGTCTCTGTTGCAAAGGTGAAAAAAGGACATGAAATAATCAGGGCGTCAGTACACCTGCCTGCTTATTCATTTAAAACATAACTTTATAATAAGTATGTAAATAATGGTTATTGATGCACAGCAGAGATTTTGGGTTAGCAAAATCTGTTTTAACTTTACAGGAATCATGCACATAATGTTCATTGATGGTTTACAAATTTTGAATGAATTAGTTAATTAGTTAAATTATATTAATAATCATTTCCATTTTATTCTTCTGGATTTTTATTCAGCATTGTATGTCAAGGTCTTGGTGAGTGGCTGTATTTTTCAATAGAGCTGGAGTTTCCAACCCTGGGTGGAGCCACATCATGCCATTCACGGTCTGCACCTGTTTGCCATTTGGACTTACCTGCATATAAGACCAGCGCTCTCAATGAGTCCTTGCCAGATCTTCTCCTGACCTGCAAACCCTCAAGTCTAGTCCACCATTATACTCTCAGCAATACTCACAACTTCCTGTTGCTGGTCTGCTAGATAATCATTTACTGCCAAGCGCTGTTGGATTTACATTCACCTGCCTTCCTGCCACTCCTCGAAGGATTCACAGAAAACACACCCTCTGGACCACTTAAACTGCTTCATAAACTAGTTCATGTTTCATAGTTTCTAGTTCATAGCTCACGTTCAGATATGTTGCTCGCATTCATGACTATTGGGTTCATACCCATCACCTGATTGTTCAGAGTGATTTGTAAATTTTGTTATTCCATTAAAACCCCTTTCGTCCATGTTGTGTCTGCGTTTGAGTCCATCCTGCTGGTTATTTGGCTGCCCAGCCATAAAATTGTATTAATTAACTTCTATTGACTATTTGCTTATTATGTATATCTTGTCTTTTTATACTTTTTAGTTTATTAGTGTTTTTTAATTCATTTTAAGTGTACTTAATAAGTCACAACAAATAATTTACAATCTTATCAGCGAGTGAAGCTCTTTGAGCATCACTTACTTAGACTTAGTTCCTTCTGCGCCAGATGGCGCATTGGGCGGCAAGGGATCGCCAACGAGCTGGGTTTGCAGCCTCATCTTCAGGCTCATCCCATGAAATATCGACCGCTTTCAGGTCCTCAATGAAAGACCGTCGTCATTTTGGTCGTCCACGGCTCCGTGACCTCCGGGCAGGTCTCCACGACATGGCTATCTTCGGTAGTCGTTACGGATGTTGGCAAAGAACGTGCCCAGCAAAACAAAATCGTCGCTCCAATACCATGTCCGCTAGCGGTCGTGGGGCAGTGCACTGAAGGACCTCCTCGTTGGTAACATGATCTCAATACGAAATCTTGAGAATACGTCGGAGGCCGCGCTGTTGGAAAACATTCAGTCGTCGGGTGATTGTTGCCATGGACTTCCGTGTTTCGCTCGCATAGATAGCCATTGGTACGACTATCGTATTGAACAAACGGACTTTGGATGATATCGAGATGGTGGTCGACCTCCAAACAGGATTCAAGTTGCGCATGGCACATGCTGCCTTTCCGAGCCGACAGCCATTGTCCTTGTCTGTGCCACCGTCCGGTGTTATCACACTGCCCAGATTCATGAACTGATCGACTTCATCAAGCGGGTGGTGGCCAACGAGTACCGGAGTATTCGCTCTGGCATAACCAATACGCATGACTTTGCTTTTGGCAGCGCTGATCCACAGTCCGATCTTTGACGCTTCCTTTTCCAGTATGGCGGTTGAGCATCACTAATCTAACATAATAGAAAAAATAATAAAATAATAAAGACTAGCTTTTGCTGTTAACTCCACCCTCTCTTCTAAGTATGGTCATTTCTAGCTCAAAAAAACAACATGTGGCAATCAAAAGGTCAACACTAAGAGGAAGTAATCTCATGGAGACTTGCCCATCTTTAATATACAGTCTATGGCTCGGATAAATGCTTGAATCCAGACAGTGAAAAAAATAAAATAACATTGATGTGTTGGCGCTATACTGGGCAATATTAAAATTTAAACTATGCACAAGCACAAAGGCTTCTGATTGATTTCAATATTCTCAAATTTCTGCTGAGTAAAACTAACCAAAGAAATTTATGCAAGCTGACTTTTTGAAGCTATGCCTCTAACTGCAGCCATATAAGTGGATGTTTGAGACATCACTAATGCACAGTGTGAGAAGGGGGGAGGCACCCACAGACTCAACAATGGGAGCCAGCAGAAGAAGAGAGAAAGAGGGAGATACAAAATAAAATTTCATCAGAATCAAAAACACACCAGCCGTCAGTGTGTGTTAGTCAGCTCCCGGGATGCTGACGACAGAGGATACGGGGTGCTGGGGGTGGGAAAGGCTTTGTAGCATCTCACACACCTGAAGGGTAGAGAGAGCAGAAGGCTTCACCCCTGGGCTTTCACTTCATCTCCACAGCCATGTGGAATGTTTTGATTTCCATAGGCAGCGGCAGCGAATCAGACCCCGGCGGTCCTGCTGCGTGCCTCGGTGCCAAGTGCTTGTCTTTTTCCTTCACCTGTCACTTCTCCATTTCCTCCCCCATCTCTGGTGTTATTATTTTATTTTTACCACTTTTTCCCCTCCATCTCTGAATGGAAAGCAAAAATAAGCTGATCATGTGACTCCAAGTGTCTCGTGGGAGCTGAGGAGGAACACACAGTTCAAGGAGAAACCAATAAAATCAACAATGAAATAATATCACTGCTACATTTAGTAAGGGAGCATGTGAGGGAAAAGTTTCTAGGATAATTTATGAACTTCACAGAAAAACCCCAAGCTAAGAAGTCAAATTTAGATGTAAGGATTTCAGCGTGGATCTAAGGTAACCCCTGTTAGAGCTATGCACCAGAGACTTTTTTCTTTTATTTTTTTGCACATAAATTAAATTTTTTATATTCACATAGCATTGTTTCACAACAACAATCTCAAGAAGCCTTATGTCTTTTAAAGTAAAGACCCTACAACACGGACAATCCTAGGCTACGTCCACACGTACACGGGTATTTTTGAAAACAGAGATTTTCCGTTTTCTTTTTAAAAAATAATCCCGTCTACACGTTAAGGCAGAAATGAAGGAAAATGCTGCTAGGAACATGCCAAAGCAACAGGTGGCGATATATTCCTAACCGTGCAGAAATGTTGGCCAATCAGAAGTCTAGAAGCCTCGGTGGGAAAAAGTAAACAAAGCTGGGGGATAGAAGCAGAACCTGTCATGGTCTCCGTGCCTGCCCGGTCGGCCCCACAAGGCTACAATTGCTGTTTCTGTTCTCTCCCTCTCTGCCTGGGCGGAGCTCACTGTGGGCTCCTGCCCTTGGCCCACACACACACCTGACAACACTCACCCATCATCACCGGGAGCACTATTTGAGGCTGGAACACAGATCCTCTCGTCGCTGGATGATTGTACCCCTAACGTTAGTGTTCTCACAGCTCTTGTGCTTCATATTCGTGATTTGTGATTAGTTGGTGACCTGCCTTCTCGTCTGCCTCAGATCTCCCCCCCCCGGGACCTGCGACCTCCCTGCTGCTTCATTTTACAGTTGCACCAACAGCACAAACACCAAACTCCCAGCTAGCAACTAAAGCTGCCTGTCAGTCAAATTGGCTCCACCCCTAACCCCAGCATATGGATGAGTATCAGGCTCTAAACATGTTTATTTCTGCTGTAAAGTCAGACACAGAAGTCTGACTCCCTGCTCCAGAGTTGGATGCTTGATATTATACACAAATACTTTACTTTCTCTATAGGCTGGAAGAAGGAAATACCATTCTCTGCACACCAATGAAGCTCTGCCGTCCTATCTGTGCCACCTCAAAATTAGCAATTAGCATTTATATAGTACCACAATAATCCCGAGCAACAGAAAACTGCCACGTGTGGGTCTAAGAATGTTTCTAGTGTAAACGCTGATTTGATAGGATGAAAAGTGACGGAGTCATTGTTGGTTTTATTTATTTTACGGTTGGACCATTGTGTCTTTGTCCTTACTGCCGTGGCTTTCATATGTGCGTGAGCTCCATGTGAGTCTCAGCCTGCTCATTTCCCTGCAGGTCAACTCCCACTCACACGAACACAACGGCAAAGAGGGAGGGTGGGAGTGAACGAGTGATGGAGGGGGGTGACTGTGAAAAAGTGATAGAACACCAGCAGTTGAGGGAAAGCGTACAGTAGGCGTGTGTGTGTCTGTGTGTGTGTGCATGTGTGTCTGTGTGTGTAAGCCGGCGAGCATGCTGCAGCATGTCTCAGCTACAGAGACGGCACAGAGAAGCAGAGCAGCAAATGATGACAGTTCAGGGATGAGCCCCGAGCTGTCAGCAGAAATGGAAATAAAAAGGGCTGTGAGTGGCCCCACAGCAAGTCAAAGTGACAGCCATGTAAATAATATTGGCGGAATATGCTGCAATTTAGGCATAATTTACCCTCCGCCCCTCCCTGGCAGAACGGGAGGAAAAATGACAATTTGTCCTTTGAAGGTTGAAATGAGCATTTCAAGCTTGCAGGAAGAAAAGGCCTGTGTTAGCTACAGTAAGGGCACTGTGGCGAGAGCCTGAGCAGGCCCCTGTGCGCTTCCTGCTCCGCTGCTCGGTCCGGGCTCTGAAAATCATTACGGCAACCATCTGTCTGTCGTGACCTTGGCATATATTCACTTCACATTTATGGCGTTTAAACCGAAAACAGATGCAAAGGGCCTTTAAAGGGAAGTCTGATGCACCACTCGCGGCTAATGGCTCAAAAGTGTGAACGCTGCCTTTGAGGGGCCCAACTCTGCCACCGCCATCAAATGAAAATACCGTACAGAGCTGGCAGCCGAGGCCTCGTTAGCAAGGCCAGCCAGAGCACTTACCAACTTCTATTACCGTGAAGTGACGGATCTTTTGACGAGGAATGCACTTCCTGGTAAGGTCGCGAAGTGGCACCAGAAACCCTGCAACGGCTCTGCAACTGCAGAGAAACAAAATAATGCTCCCTGTGCAGCAGATCACTTAATATTCAGGATAAATCAAAAGCATAACAGCCTCTTTTATGATTGCTCTTTTGATAAACCCTATTAGCCATTCGTACCATGCAAACTCCAGAAGTCTGAAATGATTCCGAAGATTCTTTGGACTTTATTCAGACATTCATATAAATAATTCCTATCAGGTAAATACATTGTGGAGGTAAAACTCTTGCTGCAGCCAGGTTTCCTGAATTGACTGCTGGCTCTCCTCACTGCTCAGAGAAGCTGTGACTGTGTGGTAGAGGAGCTCATCTACTGATTGGATGCTTGAATGTTTGTTTACCAACCTGCATATGAAAGTGTCCTTGAGTAAAAAAGCTCCAACAATGGGCGCATGAATGTCAGAATTGGACCACGGAGCAATGAAAGAAAGTGCCCTGCTCTGATGAATCGCATTTTCTGACATATACAGGAGCGTGTGTGTCAGTTACCTGGAGAAAAGCTGGCATCAGGATGCACTATGGGAAGGAAGCAAGCTAGCAGATGCAATGTGATGCTTTGTGCAATGCTCTGCAATGTTGCAGACCATACACAGCTTGTCATGGAAACTATGTATGCTGACGGCTGTGGCCTCATTCAGTAGGATAGTGCTCCCTGCCACAAAGCAAAAATGATTCGGGAATGGTTTAAGGGGCACCAGCAACAAGTTTAAGGCCTTGACTTCACCTCTAAACTCTCTAGATCTCAATCTAGGGATGTGCTGGACAAACAACTCTGAACCATGTTGGCCCCACCTCACAATTTACAGGATCTGTTTTAACATCTTGGTGCCAGATACCACAGCACACCTTCAGGGGTTTAGAGGAGTCTGTCTTGATAGGTTAGGGTTATTTTCACACAGGATATGTCTGATCAGTCTGCGATATACATGTGTTTATCCTGAAGTCTGTGAGAGTGAATCAGAGCATTTAATACGGGGAAAACAAGGAGAAAATCCCTCATGTAATTATCGTGTCGCTCTTAAAGAAGTTGGGAGGTGTAAACTTGTGACACTTGATGAAGGAACCAGAGGAAAGGTTGAACAGATGGAATAATGTCAAGCAATTAGAATATTGGATTTCGGGACCTTTACTTCCATCGCGTTGGTGTTTATTTCCAATAAACAGATGCAGCTTGAACACACTGAAACAATTATGTTCAAATCCTCGCAGCTCGCAGACAGCTCCGGGTCAAACAGTGCTTACAAATAAATCTTCAGTGTTTGTTTTTCCCCTCTTTTGGATTTGTCACATATGACAATTTAATAAATGCCAGAAAGTTTGAAAGAAGTAAAAGCTCATGTGGTACTTGATGTGAACTGGTGACACTACCAGTTGTGTTTCACTTTCAGTGTCTATCAGCGTCTCTTGCATCTGCTGTTTTAAACAATTGCTTGTTTTTGTTGTTTTTTATTAACGTGTCACTGCAGGAAGATCTCAGGTTGGAAAAGGGAAGAAAAATGATGGCTGCACATGCTAATGTCCTGTCCTGTGGTATCTGGTAATGTACCCTGTGGATCGAGTGGATTTTTGGGGCAGGGCTTCCACCGCATCCTGCAAGTACTCACACAGATTGAAATCCAGTGGTTTGGAGCTTTGTTATCATGGACTTTGAACAATCAAACTGACATCTATATAAATCCTAACAGCTGCAGAACATTGTGCTGTAATAATATCAATAATGTTACAACTACACAAGAAATAACAGCAAAACCTTTTGGCTGAATTTGGATCCGCATGCAAAACAAATGGTGAAAAAAGAAAACAAAACTCAGCAGCGTGGTTTGTGTTTGGTTTATTTACAATCCAATAATGATTAAGATAAGTCAATAAATGTTTGGGTTACTAGGGCCAAAAATCAAATAATCAAAAGATTTAATCAAACCATCAAACCTGATTTTTAACAACATAAAATGAGCAAAAACATCTGTTAACAAAGAAGGCCAAAGTCCAGCTTTCAAGTTGCCATCACGCTACATTTGCAGCCAATTCCAAGAGCTGCACATCAACAACATGTTTCAGGAGCCAAGCAGCTAGAAACGCTCACCCTGGGGCTTCCCATGCAGCTCCAGTGATGTTCACATTCGATTCAGGTGTGACTGATCATGCACTCAGATTGGCTGCATGTGTAAGGTGGGTGTAGCCACCCTGATGTCAGCCTTTAATAGAGTTAAACTGAAGGCCAATGTTTAAGACATGTTGGGTTTTCTGAGCCAATAATTATATATTTGGACAGGAGGTCCCTGCCAGGATCTGATATTAATGCACAACTAGTACAGAAAGCTCAAAGCCTGCCAAATGCTCTACATTCAACCAAGAGGTTACAAAGTTCTACTAACAGTAGATTTACGATTCTTTTATTTTGCCATGTTTGCTTTAACACACTGGGGATTTCTCAGACTTCCAACAAACACCGTAGCTTTATTTCTTCTGTCAAATTCTCTATAATTCAGCCCACTGGGCTCTAGGTCCTCACTGATGATGACAAGGAACCCTAACTACACACCCAATTTGAAAAGAAAATAACAAAAGGAAGAAAGTGACTTTTTTTTAGTTCCTTGTTTGACTTCCAGAACTTGTGAGAACAAATTTCTAAAATAAAAAACATATTTTGATCTGTTCACGTATGAGAACTTTGACCTCAGAGCTTTAATGTCAGTTTGGTGTCTCTCTTCATGGACTCGAGTTTTAGCCTAATGTCTGAACAACTCAGCATCTCTTTTCTCTTTCATTCTCATCCTCGAGGTTCAGGGAAGCTGTCACTGCCTGAGCCTGGTCCTAGTAGTTCTTCCTCCCCAGCACCGCTGCTTGTTTGTTTGATTGTTGAGTTTCTTTCTCTAACATTGTAATTTAGGACAGTGGTCCCCAACCCCCGGGCCACAGACCTGTACCCATCCGTGAGTGGTTTGGGCCGCGAGAGTTGAGGCTTGGGTGTGGTTTTTGGGGTTTTTATCGTTAACTCGGTTTCCCTGGGTCTTTTCCTGTGTTGTAGTTGTGTGTCTTATTTTGAAATAAATATTTACGCATTACCTTAGCGACCAGAGAGCATGGAGGCAGAGAGGAGGATGTTATTCTCAATGTTGTTGGCGCATTTCAGGAGGACGCTGCTAATAAAATTACACAATTACACGCGTTCGTGAAATCGCGTTTATTATTATATTTACAAAACACAACAGTTTTTGCCTTGGTCGTATCATTTTATTTTGTTGCATTTATCAGCAAGACTTTAAAAGCCAGTCTGTGAAAATATTGTCTGACATTAAACCAGTCCGTGGCGCAAAAAAGGTTGGGGATCGCTGGTCTAGGGTACCTGATAGGATGGATGACTGGATGGATTGCGTAATGCGGCTTTGTATTATTGTAGGATCTTTACCTTATGGTATAAAGCGCCTTGAGGAGCCTGCTGTTATGATTTGGTGCTATAGAAATGAACTGAAATTTAACTGAATGGATGGATTGCATAATGTTGCTTTGTCCAGGGCCTTTCGCTTGTACATTACTATTGATTCATTAACCTACCACTTTTTCAGAAACGACTCCTCCGGTGAACTTTGACTCATTCAACACGTCACAAACCTCTAAACACATTGTTCAAAGATGCCAAGCTTAAATTCATCTTCCACAAGCCACATCCGGGCTTCCCTCCTCTCTGGATTACCTTTATCCTCGCACAGACAGATTAAGTTATCGGATCTTAACAAGGAACCAGAGATCCAGTGTCCATTTTTTCCAGTGCTTTCATGCGCAACACTGGGCCCAGTCTGCCCTCAGGAGCTGATTAATCTGTACGTCATCCCCAGGCTGCAGCCCTGCTCTGCTCTCTCTGCTCGCCTCACAACGCCACAGAAACCCACAAGGTGCAATCCAACACCCCTTAGAAGTTCTCTCCTGCTGAGTGGGAGTATTGTGGAGCAGCTCAAACAAACACCAGTGTGTGTGCCAACAGAGGTTCCCAAAGGAGCCGGGGAGAGGTGAATGAGGAAAAAAGGCGGCTACTCCTCCTCGTGCACTCTCACCTCCCACTACCTTCAGCCCTAGGGAAGTGGGAAAGTTTTAGAGAAGTGAAAGTTAACAGTAGTAGCATGTAGATCATGGCCAGTTAAAGCATCTCATTTATATATTTTCAAGAATGAAAACAGAAGCATGCAACTGTCTTCAAAGGCAAACACACAGAGACGCTCTCTGTTGATTGTTGTGTCCCCGGAGAGGGGATTCAGGACGGCCCGAGCCACGGAAACCGCCTAGATATAAACACACACTCTGAGATGTGTCTGAGTTTGCCACATCTGTGCTGTCAGAGGACAAAATACAGCTCTACACATTTTACTTTTAAGAAAAAGCCAAAGAGTCTCGGCGAAGGCTTACAGGAAAATTACACATCTCTGTAAAGTGATCGGAAAGCAAATAGAGATTTAATATAAAAAGCTGATATTCATCAGTGGATGTCAGCCTGTACTTTTCATGTGAAAGATTCATGCGTCTGTTTATTTATGAGCTTGTGTTTATTTATATTTACTCCGTGTGTGCGCCTGCCAAAATCAATGCTTTCCCCCCGTTTTTACCTCCTTTCTCCCACATCTCACTCCTGTGGATTATTAAGTGGCTTCTGCCTGAGTTTAATTTGGAGGCGACCCACAGCTGGGCTTTTTTAATCCCTTTAGATTTATGGAGGCTGCGCTCGCAGATGGGGCTGTTGCAGAGCGAGGGGCGCGGGCGGCAGCCGCGGGCCGGAGAAAATGAGAGGAGGGAGAAGCGGCAGAAAGAAGTGGAGAAGGCAGGTCTGCAGTCAGTCACCCCTCACACTTTTATTGGCTGCCATTAAAGCACTTACAGTTAGCCGGGGCAGGGGAGGACCTCGGGCTCCACTCACCCTTATCCACTCTCAGACTGCCTTAAAGCACTCCGTCAACATCCTGCTTTCTCTTTAGGCACTTTCAAAAAAAATCCACCTTCTTTTCTATGTTCTCCCACTCACCTTTCCCTCCCATCCTGACCTCAGGTAAGTCATGTTTGCTTTAAACTTTTCACACAGGATTATGGGAAGAAAAGCGGGCCCCTGCCAACCGTGAAAGAGGTCCTTTCAACAGGATGCAAACACCAACATTTCCCCGTCTACACAAGCATGTTGGAACACCTCAGAGGAAGTGCGCTCACAGGGATTCGGAGATTAATGGCGGTTCACATCGGTGAATAGAATGACTATTCATGACGTTGTCTTACCTCTGTTTGTGCTGCATGTCATATGTTTGTCTGGCCGGCTGTGTGAGCGAGCACGACGGGAGGATTCCTGTGATGACAGTCCCAATCAATCACGCCAGCCACTGGAGTGCAGAGTTCAAGAGCCGCTCTGGCAACGGGCTTCACTGTGACGCTGCCAAGGCAAACAGACTGAACTGGAGTAATGATTGTCATTAGGCAGCTTTATGAATATTTATGACAAACATCTGCACGGATGCTACACAGCACTGCGAGTCCCTCAGTCAGACTGGCTGTGGAAGTGTCTACAAAGAAGCTACAGCTGATGTCTGACAATCCTCCAGTGGGGTTAAATGTCGCAGGTGAAGAGGCATCAGGCACCAGTAGGTAAACCAGGTGTCTGAGGTCACGCTGGGCACCTGCCGGCTTCTGGGAGCCAAAACCAAACACTAAACTGGACACAAATGGATGTTTTTCAGCTGCAGATGCTCACAAAGCCCAATGTGGTAAGATCATCAACATGCAAACAGAGACTGTTGACATGTAGCTGCTATGAGGACACCGTTAAAATGTGAGGCCAAACTTTACCTTTACAGCTTCACTTCTCTGATTTTAACAAGCCAGAAGTGACGGTTTATAGATGAGAGGGTAGAATCTGTTAATACTAGCAAGCTGCATACTTAATGGCAATGAGAGCTTCACACAGAAACAGATAATTAGTGCTCAGTAACATCCAAATAAAATCCTAGAATTTCACTCCTGCTACAGCACAGCCATTAGAAAAGTCCACCAGAGGTCTTTATTGTAAAGCAGCTGTAACAAAAGTTCTATTAGCAGTGCTGCTTAATATAAAAGCATTGACACAAGAACCTATGGACATTTATTGATTTTTCCCCTAAACACCGCTGACTGTGGATCAGATTCCTGGGACTGTAAACTATAAAACACGTCATCCAGATGGTTGTGAAGCTAAATTTTTAAGCCTTGAATAGAGCTCCCATGTTGGTTTTTGGAGCCAGATGTGATCACAATTAGCTTTGCTAGGAAACTAGAGCAATATACAAGCAACGGTACCTGTTAATTAGCGCTCATGACCAGTGTTGGGTAAGTTACTTTAAAATAGTAACTTAGTTACATTACTAGTTACTT